>NC_080400.1:6889673-7202500 GCF_030265065.1 Corythoichthys intestinalis
TAATTTTACTTTTAAAAAGTAATTAATTACAGTTACAAACTACTTCTCCCAAAAAGAAATTGCGTTAGTAACTCAGTTACCTGAATGTAAGAGTAATTAGTTGATTGGCAAAGTAACTAGTGATAATTTTCATGTTTTTTTTTTTTCTCAAAAAAAAAAAAAAAAAAAAAAAACAGGTCACACGATGTGAAGTTTAGAGGGTTTTGGGGACAATTGGCCTGAACCCAATTCTTTACCCTCCACTTAACTAGACACAAGGGTATTGCGATAACTAGATAGTAACCTTTGCTATGTGTGGAAGTCATTTAAAGTTGTGAATCAACCGGTAAAGTTGTTAAAATTGCTCCCATTATTGCATTAGTTCCCTTCTGTCTACTTTCAACATGTGTAAGTTTTAAAACTGTTTCATCATTTAAAGATAGATTTAAGTCAATATTTTGCCGATTTAGGAGCATTTTAAAATAAAATAAAAAAGTTACTTAGGTTCGCTAGGAAGGATCTCTACATCAGAGCCTTCCTGAGAGGTTTACTAAAGCATGTAGTCCTTAAAACATGTTGCCAATGCAGCTGTGTCTGTCATTTGCATCTAGTTCTATAATATGTGATATCTATCATATCATGTGGGCGTAGTTTGTCAGCTATGGCTGCAGTCAGGTATTATTGGAGCCACCTAGCATCGCGTTTGCAACTGCGTCTTCCCCACTCCTGCTCTGCTCTCTCGTCTACGCGAGTCCGTCTCTCTCAGACTTTTTTTATTCAACCAACTCGGTAACGCATAGTAACGCACGCCTTTCCCCGCCTCAGTAATGGTAACGGCGTTGCCAAGATGAGAAAAGTAATTACTCATTACTGAAAAAAATAACGTCGTTAGTAACGCCGTTATATTCTAGTGCCGTTATTAACAACACTGGTCAGAAGTCAAGTTTCCAAACACAAGCAGCTACAATAGAAAAAAACCCCACCAGAAATAAACTAGATTTTTTGCTAGTCATTTATACCCAAAGAAAGTGTGGCTGCGATGATTACGCACAGTTGGGCAAATAAGTATTTAGTCAACCACCAATTGTGCAAGTTCTCCTACTTGAAAAGATTAGAAAAGGCCTGTAATTGTCAACATGGGTAAACCTAAACCATGAGAGACAGATTGTGAGGAAAAAAAAACAGAAAATCACATTGTTTGATTTTTAAAGAATTTATTTCCAAATTACAGTGGAAAATAAGTATTTGGTCACGTACAAACAAGCAAGATTTCTGGCTGTCAAAGAGGTCTAACTTCTTCTTACGAGGTCTAACATGGCTCCACTCGTTACCTGTATTAATGGCACCTATTTTAGCTCGTTATCGGCATAAAATACACCTGTCCACAATCTCAGTCACACTCCATACTCCACTATGGCCAAGACCAAAGAGCTGTTGAAGGACACAAGACACAAAATTGTAGACCTGACCCAGGCTGGGAAGACTGAATATGCAATAGGTAAAACGCTTGGTATAAAGCAGGGTTCACTAAATCCGGACCTTGGTGCCACTTTTCCTGTCGTGTTTTCCACGTCTCTCTCCCCTAACACACCTGAATCAAAAGATTATGTCATCAGCAACCTTTCCAGAAGCCTGATAATGATCCTGATTATTTTGATTCAGGTGTGTTGGAGGAGGGAGACATGGAAAGCACAGGAAAAGTGGCAC
This sequence comes from Corythoichthys intestinalis, assembly GCF_030265065.1. Lineage (NCBI taxonomy): Eukaryota > Metazoa > Chordata > Actinopteri > Syngnathiformes > Syngnathidae > Corythoichthys > Corythoichthys intestinalis. The sequence goes on from NC_080400.1 coordinate 6,891,360, forward strand.
CTAGGTCTGGATTTAGTGGACCCTGGTGTAAAGAAATCAACTGTGGGAGCAATTATTAGGAAATGGAAGACATACAAGACCACTGATAATCTCCCTCGATCTGGGGCTCCATGCTAGATCTCAACCCGTGGCGTCAAAATGATAACAAGAACGGTGAGCAAAAATCCCAAAACCACACGGGGGGACCTAATGAATGACCTACAGAGAGCTGGGACCACAGTAACAAAGGCTACTATCAGTAACACAATGCGCCGCCAGGGACTCAAATCCTGCACTGCCAGACGTGTCCCCCTGCTGAAGCAAGTATACGTCCAGGCCCGTCTGCGGTTCGCTAGAGAGCATTTGGATGATACAGAAGAGTACTGGGAGAATGTGTTATGGTCAGCTGAAACCAAAATAGAACTTTTTGGTAGAAACACAGATTCTCGTGTTTGAAGGAGAAAGAATACTGAATTGCACCATACCCACTGTGAAGCATGGGGGTGGAAACATTTGCAAAGGGACCAGGACGACTTATCTGTGTAAAGGAAAGAATGAATAGGGCCATGTATCGAGAGATTTTGAGTGAAAATCTCCTTCCATCGGCAAGGGCATTGAAGATGAGGCGTGGCAGGGTCTTTCAGCATGACAATGATCCCAAACACACAGCCAGGACAACAAAGGAGTGAGGGTTTTTTTTTTTTCTTTCCCACATTCTGTCTCTCATGGTTGAGGTTTACCCATGTTGACAATTACAGGCCTCTCTAATATTTTCAAGTGGGAGAACTTGCACAATTAGTGGTTGACTAAATACTTTTTGCCCCACTGTATGTTCGCCTGTGAGTGCTTTGTGATGGTGGAGGGCCTCAGAGGCACCCGCTGCTCGATAGGGAAAGAAACTAGAGTGTCAGAAGTCAAGTTTCCAAACACAAGCAGCTACAATAGCAAAAAAACAAAACCCACCAGAAATAAGCTAGATTTTTCACTAGTCATTTATACCCAAAGAAAGTGTGGCTGCGATGATTCGGAAAGTCTCCAGTTCAACTCAGAACAACAGAATGAAAAATGCTACCACAGACGTTTCAATCACAATATCTAAAATTTGCTCATTTCGCTGTCAATCCAAAAGGGATTCAGCTTCAGAAAGAGGGTTCACTGACTTATTTTTCCCACTTATGTTATTGTTTACTTGCTATCCTCATTAAAATATGAAAACCTATAAATGTTTGGGTGGTTTTAGACAAAGCAGACACTGTATTTTCATCTGTGTGATTTTGACAAAGTTCAGATCACATTTGATGATTTTATGCAGAAATATGAGAACTTCCAGAAGGCTTAGATACTTTTTCAGAGGTAAAAAAAAGTTGTTTGATAGTTAGTATTAACCCTAATTTAACTCAAACGTGAATTATATGCTAATGCTATGAGTTACATCTAGTGTGTTTGGTGATTACTCAGCACAGACCTTTAAAGGCTAAAGCAACTTTGCATAATCTCTCTGGCCAAAATAAGAAAACAAATCTAAACGTGTGTGCGAGAGGAAACACTGGTATATGAAGGGGGCGAAGCACGTCACATGAGTGACACAACCAGACACTGGTAAGCAGTGTTGTTAATCTTACTGAAAAAAAGTAATTAATTATAGTTACAAATTACTTCTCCCAAAAAGTAATTGCGTTACTAACTCAATTACCTGAATGTAAGAGTAATCAGTTACTTGGCAAAGTAATTGGTGATAATTACTTTTTTTTTTTCCCCTCAAAAAAAAAAACATTGGCCACACTATGTGAAGTTTTTTGTGGAGGTTTTTGGTACAATTGGCCCGAGCCCAATTCTTTACCCTAATTTACCCTTTACCCTGAATCAACAGTTAAAAGTTGTTAAAATTGCTCCCATTATTGCATTAGTTCCCTTCTCTCTACTTTCGACATATGAAAGTTTTGAAACTGTTTCATCATTTAAAGATAGATTCAAGTCAAGATTTTGCCGATTTAGAAGTATTTTAGATAAAAAGTTACTTAGGTTTGCGAGGAAGGTTCTCTACAACAGAGCCGTCCTAAAAAGCCTACTGCTTTAAGATGGCGGCTGTCATTTTGCATCTAGTTATATCTATATACAGTACATGGGATATCTACCATGTCTACCATATCTACCATAACATGCGGGCGTAGTTTGTCCGGCTATCGGCTACAACATGTATTATTGGAGCTACCTAGCATCGCGTTTGCTCGGCTTCACAACTTTCTTGCCTCCTCCCCGCTCCTGCTCTGCTCTGTCGTCTCGGTGAGTCCGTCTCCCTCAGACTTTTCGACCAATATAGTAACGCATGCCTTTCCGTCCTCAGTAACGGTAACGGCGTTGCCAAGATGAGAAAAGTAATTAAATAGATTACCCACTACTGAAAAAAATAACGCCGTTAGTAACGCCGTTATATTGTAACGCCGTTATTAACAACACTGCTGGTAAGATGCAGGCTAACTACTAAAGATGCACCGATACCGATAGTAGTATCGGCAGGGGGCGCGTTCCAGCCCGAAATGATGGTATCGGTATCAGCGAGTACCAACAAAGACGGCGCCGATACCATTTACCGGTCCATTATTATAACATTTGACCACAGCCTTTTTCTCCTCCTGGCGCTCACTACACTCTGTCTCTGTGTTCTGTGATGACACGTGAACACCAAGCAGCTATCGCTATTGGCCTGCTCCAGACCAATGAGAGCGGGCCAATAGCCACTCCTGACCAATCAAAAGGGGGCTTTTTCATATGGACGAAAAATAAACCAGGAAATATGGCGGCACCGCGGCGGTCGGGAAATATTTCCAAATAGAAATCCCGTCGATTAAAATCAATGGCTGCATGCAAGATTTGCGGCCTGAAAGTTTGGAGATGTGGAGTTAAATCGGCCAGTTTCAATACCTCGAACTTGATAAAACATTTGAAGACGAAACGTGAACGAACACAACGAGTTTGTGCCTGCAAGAGCAGGACTGCTATCCAGAGGAAGGAGGCCGCTGGACCGGAGCAACAATCTCTGGTCAGTTCACTTCGTCTACTTTACTTTTACTGTCTTTTACTGAACGAAATGCCGCAGTAATTTGGGAAGTGTTTCCAAAGTATTGTTGCCATCTTTCAGAAATAGAAATAAGGGACTCCCACCTCCCGAAAAAAAGGAGAGACGGGATGCTGTGGTCAATTATTATTACTTATAATTGTTAGCGTCCGCAAATGCGGAAACAAGGTTGAACCTCGAAGCAGACAACAAGCGGGGGATACATAAAAGGGTTTAATGATTGCAAACAAAAAATAACACGCGATCGCGGGACAGTAGAAATAACAAAAGGAGTCCATGACAGCAGGTCGACGAACAAACTAAGACGATAGGCAGCGGTTACAAACGAGAGCAGCACACTAACAGAAAAACCCAATGCAGGGGCATAACAAGCAAATGTAGCGAGATTATTGTGCCAGATGTCAAATAGCGATCAGCAAGGCAAATATCTCGGCAGCCTTCTCTGAGATCACCCGTGCTTAAATGCTGCGTTGATGAGCCTGCATTGGATTCAAGTGCCACGCCCCCACGCCCAGCAACAAAACACAATCTAACCAGAAGCAGAATGTGACAATAATTTCATGAAAGTTGCACTGTTTGGACTTTGAGAGGTTTAAAAAAGTTTCTTCAGTTCATTCAGAGTTTATTATTATGAATTTATTTTTACTTTCTTACTGTTGGGCTAGTATTATACATGTTTTATTAATTTCACAAATTTAGCACTATTTTGGCCTTGAGAGAGCGGAAGGTTTATTCAACTATTGTCTACTAGGGTTTAGTGTACTTTTTCCTATTTTGCAAAGGTAAGCAACAGCCTGACAAAGCCTTGATAGCAATGATTTCACATCCAATTATGTAGCTCTTTGGGGAAAAAAAAAAAAATTAAGAAAAAAAAAAAAATATATATATATATATATATATATATATATATATATATATATTCGGGGTGGTATCGGTATGGTATCGGTATCGGCCGATACTGCACAGCCAGGTATCGGTATCAGTATCGGAGCCAAAAAATGGTATCGGTGCAACACTACTAACTACACATAAAACTGTGACACACATTGTGAACATGCGCCAGAAACTACTGCGCATTTTCGTCTCGTTTTCTTCGGATGAAAACTGGCATTCGGCTCGTTATGTTTTAGTCTCCCAACACACGTTTTTAACTCGTTATCGTCATGAAAAAAGTGTTCGTTGACGAAAAATTTTCCTTGTAGTCATTGTTGACGAAAACAACACTGCTTAGCAGTACTGTAGCACTTTAGTCAGCCATTGTTTTTGCCTAAAACAAGCCACTCCCTTGACAGCTATTTTTAATAGGTTTGATTCTTAAATAATGCCACACAGCGGAAACAATTAACACTAGCGTGTTAGCGCCCGCCCTCAGCATGTCCTTACCAGAGGCAAGATCATTCACCTCCTACTACATCGCTCCCCAGGAACCTGCCTTTATGTTAATTAGGCTGGCTCTCCTTCAGCAGACCTTGCCTGTCTAAGCGCCTCCTTGTAAACAAGCGAACAGATACGTCCAAAGCTGTATTTGCACAAAATTACCGCCAGAGTTAACCCGGCGCTGTGGTGCGCTCATTATTCACGCCGTTGGTTTATTTTGTTTGAAGAGAGCAATCGCGGCGGGTTTCCTTTCAGGATGCATGAAAGTGGAACTATCTCTGTCCCTCCTGTCTGCTCCAACCACACAGTAAAAGGATTCTTCTTCCTCTTCCTCCTCCTCAGTAAGAAAAATGATTTAAATATTGACATCAAACAGAAGTCAGAGAAGGGGACGCTGAGGGAGCGTGAAGTCACAGAGGGCCTTTGGCACGTTATCGCCAAAGTGTAAGCGTCATCTAGCGAGGCAGAAGCCGTGTTAATGAATGTAAACATGAGATTAGGAAATTTGGACTGCCAGATTCAACAGATGAATCGCTATAATGCAATGGAACGAGTTCAGCTATGAAGTACCCAGTAGGTGTGGCCAAAGTGAGGGAGAAATGGCTCTCTCAAAACAAAATGGTGGACTTTTTATGTTTTTCATTGTTGAGACTACGGGGCAGTTTACATGGCGACTCTGCGACACAAAGACGCAATGGCTGAGTAGTAGGGTTGTTCCGATCATGTTTTTTTGCTCCTGATCCGATCCTGATCGTTTTAGTTTGAGTATCTGCCGATCCCGATATTTCCCGATCTGATTGCTTTTTTTTTGCTCCCGATTCAATTCCAATCATTCCCGATAATTTTTCCCGATCATATACATTTTGGCAATGCCTTAAGAAAAAAATGAATAAAACTCGGACGAATATATACATTCAACATACAGTACATAAGTACTGTATTTGTCTATTATGACAATAAATCCTCAAGATGGCATTTACATTATTAACATTCTTTCTGTGAGAGGGATCCCCGGATAGAAAGACTTGTGACTTTGTACATTGTGACTAAGTATTGCCATCTAGTGTATTTGTTGAGCTTTCAGTAAATGATACTGAAGGCCATGCCAAAATGCATGATGGGAAGTGGAACCATGACTGTGCGTAGTGCTACCAATTGATATATCTTCTCTGCGTTGGGAAATAACATAAGGTGTTAAGAAAAAGAGCAATTTCTACCTTGCTTCCCGACGTTGCTTCCCATGATATTTCTAATCGTAGGGAGAGGGATTGTAAGGCTTTAGCCAATTAAAATAAGGCTCCAAAGGCTGCCAAAATTCACTCTGCTCATTTTACGCTGCCTTTTAGCTCTCTAGATGGGCAAAACGGCGCCATTACAGATGGAGCGCGACAATGCGTGAGTGGGTCGTGCAGCGCATGCATTAATTGCGTTAAATATTTTAACGTGATACATTTTTTAAAAAAATTAATTACCACCGTTATTGGGATAAATTTGATAACCCTACCTTAAGCCTAAACTAAAGACTCTGGATAAGTGTAACATATTATGTCTGTAATGTGAAATACAATTAGAAAACGATTTAATTAAAAAATATATATATATTAAAAAATGGAATGGCCGATATTTTTTTGCCGATTCTGATACTTTGAAAATGACGTGATCGGACCCGATCCCGATCAATCGGGACATCTCTACTGAGTAGCGGACTTGCCTCGCGTGCATATGGTGTCGGCGAAGACGAAAAATTCTGAATCCTGCCTCCAAAGTGGAAGAATCTGAATGCGGGGCGTTGAGGGCGGCTTCCTCGACATGCATATCAAGGGCTCCCGCGGCGCGAGCCCGCGCCATTAACGTCAGCACTCGAACACGTCACATTGGGCGTACGAAGCAGTGCTACTAAACATTAAAAAAAGGCAAATATGGCGGAATGTCGGCTTTAATTTACTGTTTTAATAATATTTTTAAATTAAATATGTTGAACGTTTCAATTTTTGTGCCTTTTTGAACAAAAGAAAAATGGCATTGCTTCGAGTGGGCGGGCATATTTTTTTCCAGGCTGAGGGAGCTAGGTGGGGTCAAAGTGCATCATTCTCTGCCGCCCTGTAAATCTGCACTGCCCCCTAGGGCACATAGTTTTCATGCGGAATTGCGACATTGTTCAAATGGAGACGGAAATGCAAATTTGACATTTTTCGTATTCTCGGAGAGTCACCATGTAAACGGCCCCTAAATGGTTTACTAAATTTCATATAAATTAAATGTTTGTTCAAGATATAACTATAACTTTGGTCAGCTTCAAGATAAAATAGCAGATTTTGTACAAGATTCGGGCATGTTTCTCTTTTAAGATTTTTTTTTTGTGTGGATACATTCATAATCAGAGGTGAGTAGAGTTGCCAAACCTTTACTTAAGTAAGAGTAGACATACCCCAAAATTTTATTACTCAAGTGAAAGTTGTAATCCAAAAAAATCAAGTACATGTAAAAAAGTATTCGGTGGAAAAAAATACTCAAGTACTGAATAACATTGAAAGTGCTTACAATGTCAGATTTTTCCAAGTATTATTTTTTTCTCAGAACAACGTCATCTATTTCACTTGTTATTTTTTTTGTTATACAGATGTCCCTCGCAACTTCACGCTTCAAACTTCAGTCCATCGTGGATCTTTTTTTTTTTTTTTTTTTTTTTTTTTTAATAAATAAATACAGTATTTTATAGACAAGTTAAGGCAATTTATTTGTATAGCACAATTCAACACAGGGCAATTCAAAGTGCTTTACATCACATGAAGATCCACAAGGAGCGATAAAATGATTCATAAAAATGACATTAAATTAACAAAAGTTAAACCAAAGACAATTGAAATAGGAAATAAATGTATACATAAAATGAATAAAAAGCAAATAGCTTGAAATTTGTAATATATAGACAGTTATAGATATACTGTAATAAACAAAAGCATTTTTAGCCGTGATTTAAAGGCGCTTACAGTTTGACCACTCTTCAGACCTTCAGGTAATATGCTAGTATAGTATATATTAGTGATGCACGATAATGCATTTTTCAACCGATACCGATAACCGATAATTTCCTCCTCATTCCAACCGATAACCGATAATGTCAAGCCGATAATTCTATTAAAAGATTTATGTAAAATTTTAAAGTATACACAAAAGAAAATATTACTGTGCAAAAATATAATTTATTGCTCATTTTTTCAACACAATGTATGAACAAGTCGTCAATTCAAACATCTAAATAATGACAGATTGTCTGACATTGTGTAATGGTAAACCTTTGGCAACAATTACTTACAGAGTAAATACCTAAGTTGCACAAAAATGCGTTTAAAAGTAAGCCATTCCTAACATATATAACATTAATCCGCTGCAAAACACACCTCCTTAAAACTAGTCAGTTTTAAGTGTAAATCTATTGGCAATAAGTGAAATTATCTGCCATCGCTTCAAGTGTATTTCTCTCAGATTTCTTGGAAGAAAAATAGCTAGCTGAAAATAATCTTAACAGCCTTGTTTTAAGCAATACATTATTATACTTAATCCTAAAAAAAAAAAAAACTTGAAGAAGGAAAGATTTTGAATAATATTTGTGGCTACAGAATATTGATTTAAGAATTTGATTATCTACTGTGACTGTAATTGAGCAAAGAAATAAGTTAAATAATTTGAAAAGTGATTGCTAATGTTATATGCTTTGTTGCACACTGTGAAAATGATTACCTCAAAAGAGCGAGATGTCATGTACCCATTCTGCAGCGCTTTGTTTACATTTGCGGCTTTCATGACATTTGCGTTACAGCAGCTAAACTGCTACATGGCAGTACTATTTGGACGGAGTTTGCGCTCGCATCCGTGTGCGTGTTGTTTTGTGCCTGAGTTTTATTAAGCCGAAAATAAAGGCAGCGTTACAAAGTCATCTGACCGCTCGTCATTTCACATTCTGAATGCATTATTGACTGGCTGACTTCGTTTTCTCCATGTTTAAATTATCTTATAACCACTGTGCCGTCATGATAAGCTTGCTTACCGGACATCACTTTTTCATGAAGAATGGTGGTCGTATAAACTGCATTATTTCTTTTATCCAGGGCTTTGGTTCTCGTGTCATTAAGGTAAAAAAAAAAAAACTGTGTCTCGTCTCGGCGGCAGCTACATTCGTACCGGATAATCCGCCCGCCCGCCCCGGCCGGTTCGCCGCAGCGTATTCGGGTCCTGGCTCTGCTCGCACGCCGTGGGGGAACGCTCGAGAAACCGGGGTGTTCGCCGGAGGTCCAGAGGCCGGGCAACCGGGCTCGGTCCGCCCCGCCTATGGCGAGGCGGCGGCGGCCTGCCGGACTGGCCAAAGCGGCGGGCTCCGTCGGAATTTACCACCCGCCTTGGGCTGCATTCCCAAACAGCCCGACTCTGTATCGTCACAAGCCCTGTAGTTTAGCTTAGTGTTTACAATAGCTTTAGCATTCCTGCTAGCAGCAGCCTCGTATATGTTCCAAAATTCTTTGTGATGCAGTTTTAAATGGCTGCTGGGTTAGTGGTTTTGAATGAGGACGCGTTCTTTCTGCCTCGTGGAACTTGTACGGTACATGTTTCGCAGATGGCGAGAGCGTCGATTTTTTAGTAACAGCCGCCATAATATTCAACTACTGTACTTCTTGTCTTGTAACTCCGCCTCCTCAACCCCTCCTCCCTCAGGGGCTTCAGAGAGGGGAGGGGTTGAAGAGGCGGCGTGCTGCATTCTTCGGTTGAGCACATTTGGAGGCAAAATCAAGTATATAATTATCGGATTGCATTATCGGTTGAATTTTTTTATTATCTGGATTATCTGTGTGACGTCATAATTGCCATTATCGGCCGATAATTATCGGTGACCGATATTATCGTGTATCTTTAGTATATATATAATATGGAGCTTTCCTGATCTGGTCATGTAGTCTCACACTCCCTCCTGCTGCTTTTCTTGGTCAGGCAGTGCACTGGAGTTTCTTGTTAAAGTTAACAATGATTGACAGGCGTTAAGGTTTGATCTTTCCAGAGAAGCTTGGAAGCCGAAACCTCAAGGCGCCGCATGTGTCAATCATCATTTTAGCTTGTTGAACACTTACTGTGGCAACTTGTGTGTAAGTGAGCAGTGTGAGTGGATTTGAGTGGACTCACTCAATGAAGCATTTAATAAAGACAAGCATTTTTCTACGTTGTTCATGTTTAAAAATAATTTGGTCGGACAGCAACACATTTAAAACTTTTCAAAATTATTGCATTTGAAGAGCTTAAAATATTGGGATACATAAAAGTTTTTGGGGGGATTTTGCTTCGGGTAAACAAAATGTAAAAACATGTCTTATATGTATCTCCTTCCGATGCTAAATCTGAATAAATACATTGAACTAAAAAAAAAAAAAAAATAGGGGAGGGGGGTGCTACTTTGCGCTTTTTCACTTAGCGCGGCGGGTTCTGATCCCCACTAACCGTGAAAAACGAGGGATCACTGTACTCTAGTACAACCTAATACATGGTCATAAAAGGCCTAAGAAAATTACAAAAATGATCATTGAATTCCGTCAATCATCCGTCCAAAGAGCATGAGTGCCTTCTAGGGGAGAAAACATGTTACCTTACCATGAATTTTAAAACTATCATATCTCCGGTTTTCTGTGGTCAATCGGTGTCAAAAGTTGAAATCCGCACTTTTGAGTAATGTTGACGGCATTGTTCTAAATGAAATAGCTTATTTTTTACGGCACTTTAAATACCACATGATTGAACAGGCTGCTGTGATCGTAGGACTTCCAACTGCTAGCTTGTGTGTGGTCATGTGACTGTAATGTTAGGTCTGATTGGTATAATGGAGTCATGTGATTATTGTTGCAACGCCTCTGGTGAGACTGGTAGAGCGACTGTGGGCACCTGTGGCAAAAATGAAGTAAAATCTACTCAAGTAAACTTGAAAAGTATGGCGTGACAAAACTGCTCTTTGAAGTACATTTCATCAAAAAGTTAAAGCAAATTTAACAGAGTAAATGTAACGCGTTATTACCCACCTCAGCTCATGATAGATAACTTGGTCAAATTCCATGTTGCTACGTAAAACATAATGTCAAAAAAATACAGACTTCCTGGGTCATTAAGTTTTTGAGACAGAGTTCTAGGTCTACTCATGATTAATATGTAGGGTGCTTCCGATCATGTTTTTTTGCTCCCGATCCTTTCCCGATCGTTTTAGTTTGAGTATCTGCCGATCCCGATATTTCCCGATCCGATTGCTTTTTTTTTGCCCCCGATTCAATTCCAATCATTTCCCATAATTTTTCCCGATCATATACATTTTGGCAATGCATTAAGAAAAAAAATGAATAAAACTCGGATGAAAATATACATTCAACATACAGTACATAGGTACTGTATTTGTTTATTATGACAATTAATCCTCAAGATGGCATTTACATGATTAACATTCTTTCTGTGAGAGGGATCCACGGGTAGAAAGACTTGTAATTCTTAAAGCATAAATGTGACTTTTTATATTGTGACTAAATATTGCCATCTAGTGTATTTGTTGAGCTTTCAGTAAATGATACTGCAGCCATTTAACTTCTGGCCAAATGCATGATGGGAAGTGCAACCATGACTGTGCGTTGTGGTACCAATTGATATATCTTCTCTGCGTTGGGGAATAACATAGGGTGTTAAGAAAAAGATCAACTACTACTTATCTTCCCCACATTGCCTCCCACGATGTTTCTAATTGTTGAGAGAGGGATTGTAAAGCTTTCGCCAATTAAAACAAGGCTTCAAAGGCTGCCAAAATCTCTCTATTCAATTTAAGTTGCCTTATAGCTCTATAAATATGTCAATCGGTGCCATTATAGATTGAACGCGACAATTCGTGGGTGGGTAGTGCAGCGCATGCATTAATTGCGCCAAATATTTTAATGTTATTACCGCAATTAAATGTTTTAATGTTATTACCGCCGTTAACGCGATAAATTTGATAGTCCTACTTTAAGCCAAAACTAAAGACTCTGGATGAATGGAAGACATTTTGTCTGTAACGTTAAATACAATTACAAAAAAGATTAAATTTAAAAAATAAATAAATATGAAAAAAAGGCATGTCCGATATTTTTTTGCCGATTCCGATACTTTGAAAATGATGTGATCGGACTAATAGAGAGATCGATCGGGACATCTCTATTAATAAGCCTACCAAATTTCACATTTCAAAGCTGAAACATTTAGTCAATGTTCAAGGACCTATGCCAAAAAAGTTTGCTTTAAACCAAAATGGCTAACTTCTTGAGTCTTTTCCGGCATGGGACCTTGGGACGTTTTTCTGTGTCGACTACTCAAGCCGACCAAAATTAATGCAGCTACATACAACTGGCTTCAAGGGCTGAATTTTTTATTATAAATCGAGTACAGGAAAATTCTCAAATTGGCAATTTATTTGGCTTGACAATAATAATGATGACGAAATGAAGCAATTTCAAGAGGTCCTTGATGGCATATAATACATGCTGACCCTAGCTTATTATAATAGTGAAAAAAGGCGTTTACTAGAGCCCGCAGAGAAGAAACACAACACTAATGGCCTGACTCTAATAACGGCTCAGCCGGGTATCCATCTCTCCCGGTGGCTGTTGCTGTTTACTATTCTGTCCAGTATTCGACGTTGCTGCCGCCGCCACTGAAAAGGCTTTAATCCACTGGTTCTTAACCTTCCTAATGGCACTGAACCCCACAAGATTCAAATGTGCTATCACCGAACTCTTTGGAATTAGATAATAAAGCAATTTTTTTTTTTTTTTTTTTTTTTTTGATTGAACGATGGCTGCTAGCCCCCTAGTTAAATTGGATTGGATGTCTGTCATAGTCAACGGCAGTTAATCATGACCACTCAATGCCAGTTTTCCCAGTTGAAATGGATTTGCTGTCTATGATTTTGGCAGTGAAGGCATATTACGACATCTATATGTGTGTATATGTGTGTGTATGTGTATACAGTATATACAGTGCCTTGCAAAAGTATTCGGCCCCCTTGAACCTTGCAACCTTTCGCCACATTCCAGGCTTCAAACATAAAGATATAAAATTTTAATTTTTTGTCAAGAATCAACAACAAGTGGGACACAATCGTGAAGTGGAACAACATTTATTGGATAATTTAAACTTTTTTAACAAATAAAAAACTGAAAAGTGGGGCGTGCAATATTATTCGGCCCCCTTGCGTTAATACTTTGTAGCGCCACCTTTTGCTCCAATTACAGCTGCAAGTCGCTTGGGGTATGTTTCTATCAGTTTTGCACATGGAGAGACTGACATTCTTGCCCATTCTTCCTTGCAAAACAGCTCGAGCTCAGTGAGGTTGGATGGAGAGTGTTTGTGAACAGCAGTCTTCAGCTCTTTCCACAGATTCTCCATTGGATTCAGGTCTGGACTTTGACTTGGCCCTTCTAACACCTGGATACGTTTATTTTTGAACCATTCCATTGTAGATTTGGCTTTATGTTTCGGATCATTGTCCTGTTGGAAGATAAATCTCCGTCCCAGTCTCAGGTCTTGTGCAGATACCAAAAGGTTTTCTTCCAGAATGTTCCTGTATTTGGCTGCATCCATCTTCCCGTCAATTTTAACCATCTTCCCTGTCCCTGCTGAAGAAAAGCAGGCCCAAACCATGATGCTGCCACCACCATGTTTGACAGTGGGGATGGTGTGTTCAGGGTGATGAGCTGTGTTGCTTTTACGCCAAACATATCGTTTTGCATTGTGGCCAAAAAGTTCAATTTTGGTTTCATCTGACCAGAGCACCTTCTTCCACATGTTTGGTGTCTCCCAGGTGGCTTGTGGCAAACTTTAAACGAGACTTTTTATGGATATCTTTGAGAAATGGCTTTCTTCTTGCCACTCTTCCATAAAGGCCAGATTTGTGCAGTGTACGACTGATTGTTGTCCTATGGAGAGACCCTCCCACCTCAGCTGTAGATCTCTGCAGTTCATCCAGAGTGATCATGGGCCTCTTGGCTGCATCTCTGATCAGTTTTCTCCTTGTTTGAGAAGAAGGTTTGGAAGGTCTTGGTAGATTTGCAGTGGTCTGATGCTCCTTCCATTTCAATATGATGGCTTGCACAGTGCTCCTTGAGTTGTTTAAAGCTTGGGAAATCTTTTTGTATCCAAATCCAGCTTTAAACTTCTCCACAACAGTATCTCGGACCTGCCTGGTGTGTTCCTTGGTTTTCATAATGCTCTCTGCATTTTAAACAGAACCCTGAGACTATCACAGAGCAGGTGCATTTATACGGAGACTTGATTACACACAGGCGGATTCTATTTATCATCATCGGTCATTTAGGACAACATTGGATCATTCAGAGAACCTCACTGAACTTCTGGAGTGAGTTTGCTGCACTGAAAGTAAAGGGGCCGAATAATATTGCACGCCCCACTTTTCAGTTTTTTATTTGTTAAAAAAGTTTAAATTATTCAATAAATGTTGTTCGACTTCACGATTGTGTCCCACTTGTTGTTGATTCTTGACAAAAAAAATTAAATTTCATATCTTTATGTTTGAAGCCTGAAATGTGGCGAAAGGTTGCAAGATTCAAGGGGGCCGAATACTTTTGCAAGGCACTGTACATCCAGTGGGGCAAATAAGTATTTTTACTATTAGTCAACCACTAATTGTGCAAGTTCTCCCACTTTAAAATATTAGAGAGGCCTGTAATTGTCATGGGTACTTTCTTCAGCAAGGGGACACGTCTGGCAGTGCAGGATTTGAGTCCCTGGCGGCGCATTGTGTTACTGATAGTAGCCTTTGTTACTGTGGTCCCCCCGTGTGTTTCTGGGATTTTTGCTCACCGTTCTTGTTATCATTTTGACGCCACGGGGTGAGATATTGCAGGGAGACCCAGATCGAGGGATTATCAGTGGTCTTGTATGTCTTCCATTTTCTAATAATTGCTCCCACAGCTGATTTCTTTACACCAAGCGTTTTACCTATTGCAGATTCAGTCTTCCCAGCCTGGTGCAGGTCTACAATTTTGTCTCTGGGGTCCTTCGACAGCTCTTTGGTCTTGGCCATAGTGGAGTTTGGAGTGTGACTGACTGAGATTGTGGACAGGTGTCTTTTATTCCGATAATGAGTTAAAACAGGTGCCATTAATACAGGTAACGATTGGAGTCTCGTTGGACCTCATTAGAAGAAGTTAGACCTCTTTGACAGCCAGAAATCTTGCTTGTTTATAGGTGACCAAATACTTATTTTCCACTCTAATTTGGAAATAAATTCTTTAAAAAAAATCAAACAATGTGATTTTCTGTTTTTTTTCCACATTCTGTCTCTCATGGTTGAGGCTTACCCATGTTTACAATTAGAGGCATCTCTAATCTTTTTAAGTAGAACTTGCACAATTGGTGGTTGACTAAATACTTATGTGCCCCACTGTACAATTCCAACATATCGACTCGGCAGACTGTCAAAATAAGGTGACCTGGACTCATGTAAAAATATGTGATTGGGACGCTCCTAGCAAGAAGTAAAAATATTTACATTAGCTAACTTACGTTTTTTCCACTGTTGGTGAACGGCAATCGATAAATTGTGGTGACTGCCGATCGGATCTCATTTGCCAACGTCGATGTCCGGGTTCTCGATAAGCAGCCAAGCAAGCAATCTGCGCTTTTATTGTTTCCTTCGCAATGAGAAAGATAAGTCGTGCTTTTTTTAATTAGAGCGAAAAAGCAAAGTAAAGCTTTCTTATCTCATTATCGCTCCAGCTCGGCTGAGGAAAAAAACCCTCAGAGACATGCAAGGAGGTGTTTTTTTGTTGTTGTGCTTGATTGCTTTTATTTTGTGCACTGTTTTCTTTTCATAAGTCACCATGAATCTTTCGACTTTCATGTTTCTTGCTGCAAAAATAAAAGATTTTCTGCTTTTATGCAGATAAAGCATGAAAGTCGGAACGGAAAACATTCATCCAACTTTGTCTTTAATACAGAGAAACAGTGGAGGTCATTGTTTCATACAGCTGTGCGTCCTCATATATTTATGTATTTTCTTTCTATTACGCTCTAAGATTTTCACTACGATGCAATTTTTTCATCCAAAATAGATGCGTTGCTTTAATCCAGTGGCTAAACCGCATTTTTTCGGACTATAAGTCGCACCTGAGTACAAGTCACACCAGCCCAAAAATGCGCAATAAAGACGAAGAAAAAACATAAAAGTCGCACCAGAGTATAAGTCACATTTTGGGGGGAAATTTACTTGATAAAATCCAACACATAGATATATCATCTTGAAAGGCAATTTAATCTAAAAATTAGGGCTGTCAAAATTATCGTGTTATCGGGCGGTAATTAATTTTTTTAAATTAATCACGTTAAAATATTTGACGCAGTTAACGCACATGCCCCGCTCAAACAGATTAAAATGGCAGCAGTGTAATAAGTTATTATTTGTAATAATTTTCATTTTACAACCTCACTTCTTTTGGCACTATTCTATCTCCATACAGAGTGTAATGTCCACTTGTTACTTGTTTTTTGGTGTTTGGCGCCCTCTGCTGGCGCTTGGGCCCAAAAGATTTTATGCGTTCAGCACAATGAGTGAGCATGGTGTAATTATTAACACCAACAATGGCGAGCTACTAGTTTATTTTTTTATTGAAATTTTTACAAATTTTAATAAAACGAAAACATTACGAGGGGTTTTAATATAAAATTTCTCTTACTTATACTAACATTTATTTTTTAAGAACTACAAGTCTTTCTATCCATGGATCGCTTTAAGAGAATGTTAATATTGTTAATGCCATATTGTTGATTTATCGTTATAATAAACATATACAGTACTTAAGTACCTTATGTTGAATGCATATATCCGTCTTGTGTCTTGTCTTTCCATTCCAACAATAATTTACAGAAAAATATGGCATATTTTATAGATGGTTTGAATTGCGATTAATTACAATTAATTAATTTTTAAGCTGTAATTAACTCGATTAAAAATTTTAACCGTTTGACAGCCCTAATAAAAATACAATAGAGAACAACATGCTAAATAAGGGTACAGTGTGATAATGTTACATAATGCATGAACAACAAAATGCGAACGTGGCCGGTATGTTAACGTACCGTATTGTCCCGAATATAAGAAGGTGTTTTTTGCATTGAAATAACATTGAAAAAGAGGGTGTTGTCTTATATTCGCGGTCTAGACGTTATACACATTCACAACGCTAGATGGCGCCAGATATCATTGAAGCGATGTTCTGTCATGACAGCTCTCAGCTACTAGTTTAACCAGTTTGCATTATTTTATTGCAATGTTTTTCCTTACTCAGATTAGTTTCAAGACTACAGTTACAGTTAGACTTGTCTTTGATGATTAATGCAGTTATTGCAATTTTGTTGTTTTATCACTATAGATTTATTTACAATTCAAAAATGAGAAGCCATTCATTTACGAATGTGATTGCACTTTAGTGCAAATGACTTGCTCATGTTGCGTTCAAGAACTGCTCAGCTTTCTAGCTGTCAGCTACCTTGCTATCTGCGACAATGTGGACCCCAGCACGTCTACTGTACATCATTTGATTAGAGTCGTCAAGTGTCAATATACACAAAAGTGTCCTTTCCATTTCATCCATATGCAAGACCGTCAATCCTCCCCCTGTGTTTTATTCCAACTAAGGGTGTAACGGTACATGTATTTGTATTGAACCGTTTCGGTACGTGGTGTTCGGTTCGGAACGGAGGCGTACCGAACGGGTTTCTGACGTAATGTAACCCTTACTTTCCGAGGCTGTGAGTCAGTCGGGTTACAGTTTTATTTGTGTAGATTATATTTACTCCGTCTTCTCTACTATAATGAGGACCAACACGGTAGGACAGTATAACTCAGAAACGTCAACGGCGCGACAACGTGGCCACCGCGTGAACGCAGTCAAACGCGAGCGTTAAAGTCAATCAGCCAATGCACACCAGTCACAGTGCGGCCACGTGTTAGACGCGTCCCAGAAGCGGCTCAACACGACGCACGCGAAAAGAACGGCAGAGTTTATTATTTGACGTGAGACGCGACCTTCCTGCGTCAATACTTCTACCGGTAGCTAGGATCGGGCAGACTGGAAGTCACTCGTGTAAAAATACGGTGAATCCGGTCGATTTTCAAACTAATACGCAATCGTAACTCTCTTTTTGAGTCCATCAGATCTCTTGAGTGGTAGATCGGGGCACAGTTGACTTGTCCTTGTTGATTTACTGCTGTCTTCTCTGCTATAATAATAACCAACACGACCCCGTGTTCAATACTATACCCTCCTACCACAACAAAGCAAGTAGGAACTAATATTCACACAGGAACTAAAGTTATACAACATAAAATAAACAATATAAATGAATACTACATCACATTTATAAAATATAAACACATAATAAAATAAGTAATAGCCCATTTAAATAAAATAAATTGAAATGAGCTAAAACACCTGTAATTAAATAATAAGAATAATACACAGATCCTGCTTACACAATTAAATTTATTAATTTCTGTGTGGAAAAAAAATGATCATGGAGGCATTATATTTGTAAAATACATGTTAAAATCTTTGTCATTGGGATTGCTTTTCTCTTTAGCACAGGACTTCTTTTTTCTTCTTTCTTTCAGAAAGAAAGCTGACCAATACGCGAGGTCTGAAAGGCAAATTGTTGTTGGATTATCTTTAAATACCCGCTACTTTTTGAGCAGAATTCTAGCTTTGTATAGGCTAATGTTCCTATCATTGAAAGCACAAAGGTGTGTAATAAACAACTAGCACATTTATATTTTGCATTTTGTTTTCTTACTGTACCGAAAATGAACCAAACCGTAACCTCAAAACCGAGGTACGTACCGAACCGAGATTTTTGTGTACCGTTATACCCCTAATCCCAACACATTGTTGTGGACCGCAAGGTAGCTGATGGCTAGAAATCCGAGCAGTTCTTGGACGTGACACGAGCAGTTGCATTTGCTCTCGTTTCAAAAGTCCATTGACTATTTTGTTCGCCTCCATGAAAACACAGAGAAAAAAGGCAACTTTTTTGAGAAACACTACAAAGGTAAATGAGAAAGCCCTCAAAACCAGTTACCTTGTTGCTAAACTTGTTGCTGAATCCAAAAAGAGACAACACTAACCTGCCTGCAAAGCCATTGTCAGTGAGATGCTTGCCCCTGATGCGATTAGACATTTCTAATGTCCCCGTCTGACAATTCTGAGCTTTTCAAGCCTAACTGCTATAAAAAAATAAAAACAGAGAGAGACTAAGAGCTGTTGACGAAGACCTGCCAGTGTATCGGCTTTGTGTTCATCCATAGAGGCTCAAGTTTCACACAGAGTAAGTATAAATATTGAGAAATTATTTTATAATTAAATATACTGTACAGAAAGTAATTTTGAAACATTTTTGGTTTGTGGTGTGCCGCGAGATTTTTTCCAATGTAAAAACATGCAGTGACACAGAAAAGGTTAAAAAACACTGCTGTAGATGATGCCATGTAGATTTAAAACTCTAAGTATTATTATTTTTTTTTTTTTCACCGGTGAAAATTATACTGGGGCACTGCAGATCAATACTGGGGCACATGCCCCAGCGAAATATGTCTGGTGACCAGTGTTGGGAATAACGCCGTTATTTTTTCAGCAGTGGGGTAATCTAACCAAATATTTTTTCCGCCGTTACAACGCCGTAACCGTTACTGACAGTCAAAAGCGGTCCATTACTTACTTTCAATAAATTGAAAAAACTACCAGCCGTAGCGAGTCTACTCTGCTCTGTTTATTTGTCATCCAAGACTTGGGGTGCGTTCAGGTTCATGGCAATGAAAATAATAAACACACATAGCCTACCTTGGCAAGAAGGTACCTGCACCCATCCGCAGCAAAACTGTTCGTAGCTTTGTAGTGATTTGTAATTTCGGAATTGCTGATGAGTTTAGTAACATACACCAAACAATAAATACAGCAGAATGTCCATTTCACGTAATTGTGGAAGCCCGTCGACATTTTTACTCCATTTGTGTTTGGCTTGCTCGTAAGGGTCAACATTGTTCACATCCTTAAGTTTGATCACATATCTGTTTTTCGCCTTAGCAAATAGTTTGTCTCTTTATCGAACTGGCAAGTTTAATGTCCCGCGAGCCAGACCTGCTTCCAATATTCTGTGACGTAAACGCTCGAGCCTAATAGCGCACGTACTTCAGAGCGAATGTAAAACCAGAACAGCGCGTGCGGCAAACACACACATGCAAAACACATGCAGAGGGATATGATGGCAGAGCATTCAGAGGAAAATGTGTCCTTTACGAGGTGGAGATATAAACACTATTTCAAGTTGGTCGAAATTAAAGGAAAGAACATGCATGTAAATTGTAATTTATGTCCCGAGGCAAAACTTTTGTCGACATCTGTGGTAAGCAATTGGAATCTGTTTATTTTTGTTGCACTTCAAGTGTAGGATAAATCTGTTGCTGGTGAGGTGCAATAAATATTACAAGGTTCTATAACACAACTACCTGTCTGTTCTTCTCTATTCAACTGACTCGAATACTGCTCGGAAAATTTCAAATAACGGAAATAGTTAGTTTCCCTGTTAACTAGTTACTTTTACTATAGAGTAATTCAGTTACTAACTCAGTTACTTTTTTGAAGAAGTAGTGAGTAACTATAACTAATTATTTTTTTAAAGTAACGTGCGCAACACTGCTGGTGACGCCCATGCATGGGCAACAAATTTTAGACCCCTGACACAGAATGTCTTCATACAAGTACAGGCATTTTGTCAGTGAAGATTGACCAATTCTGAAAAACAGCCTCTTCTTGGTCATTAGTATTGTGGGGCAACACTTGGAGGAATTAAAGTGTCGTTTTAATTGCTTGAGCTGTAAAGACATTGATTCATCCCCCGTGGCCATTTTTGGCTTCGAAGTGATGCATTATCCAAACAATAAACTCGTGTTTTCCACGTCCCAGTTTAATTCGAGACACTTGTCCTAATTTAGAGAGGGACTATTATTCTTTGGCATCATTAAGCACACGCCTCAATTTTTCGTCTCGGTACTGACCCCGTCTCTCTTGCAGGCACGCTTGCGTCATCCGTGGACAAGTGGTGACCTCGGACGGAACGCCGTTGGTGGGCGTCAACATCAGCTTCATCAACAAACCGGCGTTCGGGTACACCGTCACCAGGCAGGATGGAAGGTAAGAGTCAAACGCCGTCGACGTTGAGTTCCAAAGATGCTAGACCGCCGCCATTGATCGGTCTTGCGCTTTCCATTTCGGGAGAGCCGGGCACAATTCCCAGAGACATCAAACAAAGCCTATCTGGTGCATGCTCGTAAATTATGCGTCAGTAGCAGCAGGCGAGGAAAAGGAATTAAATATGCCAAGTCAAAGAAAGCGATCGCAGATGGACAGTGTTTGCAAGACAACGGCGGCTACTTGAGGAATTAGAGGAGACATTTTATTTGAGGCGACACACATGCATTCTGTACAAATGTTGACTTAATTTTGGCTTTGTCACATTTTTGAAATTACCTGCAATCCAATCTAAAATGTTGGATTATAATGCGGTTTGTACAACACGCAACAGGATTACATTGACATAAATACTCACAATACTTACAGTGGTATGAGAAAGTGTCTGAACATTTTAAAATTCTCACATTTCTGCATAAAATCACCATCAAACATGATGGACATCTATGTCAAAATCACACAGATGAAAAAACTGTATGCTTTAACTAAAACCACCCAAACATTTATAGGTTTTCATATTTTGATGAAGATAGTATGCAAAAAATGACAGAAAGGGTAAAAATAAGTAAGCGAACCCTCTGCCTAAGGAGACTTAAAGAGAAATTGTAACCATTTTTTACCAAACAATTTAATTTAGGTGTGTGCCTGTTTTCCGAAATTTCCAGGTTCGCGGTGAATCAGTAACAGGCACACTTTTGCTCAATAGACAATGTTTATTGATTAGAAAATGCAGAAAAAAGGAGATTTATTGATTACAATCCCACAAGAGCAAGCAAACAAGTATCAACAAATGTCAACGATGATGCTAGATTTCAGTTTGTCAACCCCAGAATCCTCGCGTTACCGTTACAGCGAAACAAAATGTCCCTTTAGCAATGGAAATCGCTTACCGTGACAAGTGAGTGGGAAGCCAGCAACACTCCAGTAAAGCGGCAAAAGGACAAAGCTGGGCGATCCGTACGCTTAATCCACCAGCGGACTTCACGGGTCGCCCGGGAACGTCCGCTTTTTTAAGGATGCGCCCCTCTGAGGCGGAGAGGCCAACTTCCGCCTCCGAGCAGCGCGGCCCCGTCCAATGACAAACATTAAAGCTACTTTTGGTTCAGCCCCCTTGAAAAAGGGCTTTTCACATGGAACAAATGAGCTGTGCTGCAACAGATGCAACAAATGGTCAATTTTGTGGGTGCAAAACAAGTTATCTCGAGGGTTTCCCTTTTACTATGGTGCAAAACAAGTTATCTCGTGAGATTCCCTACTCAAGCGCGTCTCCTAACTATGGGAACAAGGTGAAAAGCAATAGAAGTTGTTCACAGCATACATCACAAAGGCATAATGTAATAATTTCCCCCATCATTCCGCCCTTTGTCCCGGATTGAATTTATCATAAGGCATAATGTGCTAATTCACTTCGGGTCACATAATACTGTATTTTCTCCATCAGTGCCTAATCACTGATGAGTGGTTTAAAGCTGCCCCGCCCACTATAAAACACACATCTGGTAAGAACTGTCTTGATGAGAAGCATTGTCTGATGTGCATCATGGCTCGGTCAAAAGAGCTGTCTGAAGACGTGCGATCAAGGATTGTTGATTTGTATAAAGCTGGGATAAAAAAAACATCTCTAAAAGTCTGGATGTTCATCAATCCACAATCAGAGAAGTTGTCTACAAATGGAGAGAGTTTGGCACTGTTGCTTCTCTCCCAAAGAGTGGGAGAACCAATGATGATGCCAAGAGTTCAGCGCAGAATACTCAGAGAGGTAAAAAAGAACCCTAGAGTGTCTGCTAAAGACTTACAGAAGTCACTGGCACAGTCCAATATCTATGTGCACAACTATGGACAAGAATCATGGAAGGACTCCACAGAGGAAGCCACTGCTGTAAAAAAAAAAAAAAAACCAACAACAAAAAAGCATTGTTGCTAGTTTAATGTTCGCAAAAAGGCACTTGGACACTCCACAGATGTTTTGGCAAGATATTTTGTAGACTGATGACAAAAAAGTTGAATTGTTTGGGAGTAACACACAACATCATGTGTGGTGGAAAAATGTAACAGCTCACTAACATCAACACATCATCCCACCGTGAAGCCTGGGGGAGGGAGCATCATGATTTGGGGCTGTTTTGCTTCCTCAGGGCCTGGACAACTTGCAATCTTTAATGGAAGAATGAATTCAAAAGTTTATCAGGATGTTTTGCTAGAAAATCCGTCAGGCAGTTGAAGCTAAAAAAGAGGATGGATGCTGCAGCAAGACAATAATCCAAAACACAGATGTAAATAAACTTCCGAGTGGGTCCTTCCGCACATACGTTAATTGCATGTTAATTGCAATATTTTAACGTGATTAATTTAAAAAATTAATTACCGCCCGTTAACGCGATAATTTTGACAGCCCTAAAATAAACCTATCTATTGTGATAAAAACAACAAAATTTCAATAACTGCATTAACCATCAAAGTGGAGTCTAACTGTAACTGTAGTCTTGAAACAAATCTGAATAAGGAAAAACATTGCAATTAAATAATGCAAACTGGTTAAACTTGAGAGTAGCTGAGATCTGTCATGACAGTACATCGCTTCAATGATATCTGGCGCCATCTAGCGTCGTGAATGGGTATAATGTCTAGACCGCGAATATAAGACAACCCCCACTTTTTCAGTCTTATTTCAATGCAAAAAACACCGTCTTATATTCCGGCCAATACGGTAAGGGACCCTTATTGTAAAGTGTTACCAACAATTTTATTCCGATCAGGCTTTTTTTTCCAAATAAATGTGCCCATGTAAATGCAGATGCTGTCAGATAGCGGTGATAACCTCAAAAAACCTCTGTAGTTCATGTCAGGAAACTTTTTGGGGGGCAACACACTTTGAAAGAGGCCGGCCCCGGACAATAAAGAACACATCATAGAAATGAGTCTAGACAGCTTTCCCATTTCTAAGTGGCTGAACAGGTGCATTTCTGATTTCACGCTGCACTGCGCCTGTTTACAGTGATTGCAGTAGGGAATGCTTGTGCTGGTGACTTGCAGGGGGAGTTGCAGGGCCATGTTTACAGGAGGGAAAAGCAGGGAGATGGAGGAGTGTTTACACATAAGCTCACTCCTAGAGAAGCGTATAGAATTTTGCGAAAAAAGAGCCATGCGTGAGAAAAAGGCTCACGAGGGGGAGAGAGATGAAGGAAGGCGGCGTCACGCAAGCAAAGACCAAGACAGAGAGGAAAAGACTTCAAGGCCAAAGCAGATTAGAGGAGTGTTGATGATGAGGGATGTCGATGAAAGGATATCGGGGAGAAAGATCAAGAGTGCGCGCTTTATCCAGACACTAGAAAATGATAAAAATGTCAGCGGGAAGAGAAAGCGTACATTGCGACACGACAGCTTTCACTCTTCGAAGACAGAAAGAAAGAGTGTCTTGTTTTCTAACCCAAAATAACTCATTGGTTGCTACTAACCCAAAAATTGAGATCGAAAAATATAAAATTAGTTCGATATAACTGATAAGTACCGTATTGGACCGAATATAAGACGGCCCTGATAATAAGACGACCCCCACTTTTTCAAGACTCAAGTTTGAAAAAAGACTTTTTGAACACCAAATTAATTTTTATACGGAAAATAATCACAGTACATCCGAAAGAAATGATTATAACAATATATATTTTAGGGAAAAATGATGCTATCTGAACATTTAAATATGTAAACTAAAGTGCAATCATATTCATAAATGAATGGCTTCTGGTTTTTGAAATGTAAATAAACCAATCTATTGTGATAAAACAACAAAATTGCAATAACTGCATTAACCATCAAAGTGAAGTCTAACTGTACCTGTAGTCTTGAAACAAAACTGAATTAGGATAAACATTGCAATAAAAAATTGCAAACTGGTTAAACTTGAGAGAAGCTGAGATCTGTCATGACAGAACATCTCTTTAATGATATCTGGCGCCATCTAGCGTCGTGAATGGGGAGAGTAGCTGAGATCTGTCATGACTGATCATCGCTTCAATGATATTTGGCGCCATCTAGCGTCGTGAATGGGTATGGATATGAAAATAGGTTTTTTGAAAATAGGAAATAGGTTTTATACTACACAACACGCAGAAGTGAACGCCAACGGAAGGCATGCATTATGTTAGCTGTCGCGGAAAGCTAACTCTAAAACAGGGGTCCCCAAACTACGGCCACATTTGGTCCGGCCCCCTGAACAAAAAAAAAAACAAAAAAATGGTGTTTTTTTTTTTTTTTTTTTTTTTTTTTTTTTTTTTTTTTTTCAATAGTGTTATTTATTTCCTGGCTTTTTTCTTTGAAGAACCCAGAGAGGGTTATTTGGTTATTATCTATTTAATTAATAGTGTTATTATTATTATTATTAATTATTATATTATATTGTATTATATTATTTTAATTTTATTTACTTTTGTTCCGTGAAGAATTCAGAAAGGGTTATTTGATTGTGGCTTTCTGAAAAACAATAAATTTTTACTAGGGCTGTCAAAATTATCACGTTAACGGGCGGTAATTAATTTTTTTAATCAATCACTTTAAAATATTTGACACAATTAACGCACATGCCCGGCTCAAACAGATTAAAATGACAGCACAGTGCAATGTCAACTTGCTACTTGTGTTTTTGGGAGTTTTGTCGCCCTCTGCTGGCGCTTGGGTGCGACTGATTTTATGGGCTTAAGCACCCATGAGCATTGTGTAATTATTGACATCAAAAATGGCGGGCTAATAGTTTTGTTTTTTGTTTTTTTTGAGTGAAAATTTGACACTTTTTAATAAAACAAAAACCTTAAGAGGGGTTTTAATTTGGGGTGTCAAACGATTAAAATTTTTAATCGAGTTAATTACAGCTCAAAAATTAATTAATCTTAATTAATCGCACATAGTACTGTATTTCTTTATTATAACAATAAATCAACAAGATGGCATTACCATTATTAACATTCTGTTAAAGCGATCCATCGATAGAAAGACTTGTATGCTTCTTAAAAGATAAATAAAAATAATAAATAAAATGTATAAATAAATAAAATATATATTTATAAAAATTAATAGAAAATAAATAAAAGATAATAACTAGTACAAGTTATAGAAATTTTATATTATAACCCCTCTTCATGTTGTCGTTTTAATAAAATTTGTAAAATTTTCAATCAAAAAATAAACTAGTAGCCCGCCATTGTTGATGTCAATAATTACTTACACAATGCTCATGGGTGCTGAACCCTATATAATCAGTCGCACCCAAGTGCCAGCAGAGGGTGGCAAAACTCAGAAAAACACAACAAGTACACCTTTCACTTTGCTGTCCTTTTAATATGTTTGAGCGGGGCATTTGTGCGTTAATTGCGTCAAATATTTTAACGGGATTAATTTAAGAAATTATTAACCGCTCGTTAACGCAATAATTTTGACAGCCCTAGTTTTAATATAAAATTTCTATAACTTGTGCGAACATTTTTTTAAGAACTACAAGTCTTTCTACCCATGGATCGCTTTAACAGAATGTTAATAATGTTAATGCCATTTTGTTGATTTATTGTTATAATAAGCAAATACAGTACTTATGTACCATATGTTGAATGTATACAGTATATCCATCTTGTGTTTTATCTTTCCATTCCAACAATAATTTACAGACAAATATGGCATATTTTAGAGATGGTTTGAATTGGGATTAATTAGGATTAATTAATTTTTAAACTGTAATTAACTAGATTTAAATTTTTAATCGTTTGACAGCCCTAATTTTTACATTTAGGCACTCCTGCAATCTTCACACCTTTTCTGTTACAAACTGACCCCGGCCCCCCATTAGAGAAGGAAAAAGTTATGTGGCACTCACAGGAAAAAGTTTGGGGACCTCTGCTCTAAAACATAATTGTACAAGAGTGACAATCTGGTCTTTCAGTTTCGACTTGGTGACGGACGGAGGCATCGCCGTGGCCCTGCACTTTAAGCGCGCCCCCTTCATCACACAGGAGCACACCCTTTGGCTGCCGTGGGGCCGCTTCTTCGTCATGGACACGGTGGTCATGCGCC
Organism: Corythoichthys intestinalis; assembly: GCF_030265065.1. Taxonomy (NCBI): domain Eukaryota; kingdom Metazoa; phylum Chordata; class Actinopteri; order Syngnathiformes; family Syngnathidae; genus Corythoichthys; species Corythoichthys intestinalis. The sequence goes on from NC_080400.1 coordinate 6,918,156, forward strand.
ACGAGGAGAACGACATCCCCGGCTGCGACCTCAGCAGCTTCGCCCGACCCGGCCCTATCGTCACGCCTGCGCCGCTCACCGCCTTTGCCGGCTCCTGCGCCGAGAGGGGGACGGTGGTGCCTGAAATCCAGGTGACTAACTCAACATAAACTTCCTTCCTTTAGAATAAAACGCACATGGGGGTCTCTTGCAAAATGATTTATCTCACACGTGCCAGACTCGGAGCACTATTCATCAAGCGTAATAGTCACTGCTGTGATCCTTATCTCTGGTGTAATTGCTCTTCTTCTCGGTAGCTTGGCCGCTTTCCAATGTGCAGAGCCAGGATGATTACGCAAGTTCACAATGTCAGTCTAGCATTGTATTGATATTTTTACTTTGAAATCAGCGTAATTTGCTCTTTGATGGCTAAATCAGTCTCTCAATGTTGACTTTCTGTGCATCTACGGCTGCGACTAATGTTGATGTTAATTGATATGTAAGTCATTTATTTTGTTTTTTTTTTAATTTGATTTTATTTTGATTGATAAAATGAATTTGAGAAAGAGAGTAATTATTCAAAATCAAACCATGATTTGAATTGAAGGTGTAGAAAGGGAAACTAATTTTAACACAGTACACACTGTTTTGATCAGTAACATCTCAGATAATCCAGGAAAAATGTAGATGTTTTTTCTAGGGCTGTCAAAACGATTAAAATTTTTAATCGGATTGATCACAGCTTAAAAATGAATTCATCGTAATTAATCGCAATTCAAACCATCTATAAAATATGCCATATTTTTCTCTAAATTATTGTTGGAATGAAAAGATAAGACACAAGACAGATATATACATTCAACATACTGTACATCAGTACTGTATTTGTTTATTATAACAATAAATCAACAAGATGGCATTAACATTATTAACATTCTGTTAAAGCAATCCATGGATAGAAAGACTTGTAGTTCTTAAAAGATAAATGTTAGTACTAGTTATAGAAATTTTATATTAAATCCCCTCTTAATGTTTTCGTTTTAATAAATATTGTAATATTTTCAATCAAAAAAATAAACTAGTAGCTCGCCATTGTTGATGTCAATAATTACACCATGCTCATGGTGCAGAAACCCATAAAATATGACATCGCTTCAATGATATCTGGCTAAATGACGCCAGATCTCATTGAAATGACGCCAGACATCATTGAAGCGATGTTCTGTTATGACAAATCTCAGCTACTCTCTCCATTCACGACGCTAGATGGCACCAGATATCATTGAAGAGATGTTCTGTCATGACAGATCTCAGCTACTAGTTTAACCAGTTTGCATTATTTTATTGCAATGTTTTTCCTTATTCAGAGATGTTTGAAGACTACAGTTAGAGTTAGACTTCACTTTGATGGTTATTGCAGGTATTGCAATTTTGTTGTTTTATCACAATAGACTGGTTTATTTACATTTCAAAAACCAGAAGCCATTCATTTACGAATGTGATTGCACTTTAGTTTACATTTTTAATGTTCAGATATTAAGATTTGAATGAGGCAAAATAACATTCTTTTTTATGAGGGGCCGTACAAGACATTTTTCATTCTGGCCCTCTCACACACATACATTCTCCTTTCACATACATATATATTCACTCTCACACACATACATTCTCCTCTCACATGCATACATTCTCCTTTCACATCCATACATTTTTATTTTCACATTCATACATTTTTACTCTCACATTCATACATTTTCACTCTCACATTCATACATTTTCACTCTCACATTCATACATTTTCACTCTCACATGCATACATTTTCACTCTCACATTCATACATTTTTACTTTCACATTTATACATTTTTACTTTCACATTTATACATTTTCACTCTCACATTCATACATTTTTACTTTCCCATTTATACATTTTCACTCTCACATTCATACATTTTTACTTTTACATTTATACATTTTCACTCTCACATTCATACATTTTTACTTTCCTATTTATACATTTTCACTCTCACATTCATACATTTTTACTTTCCTATTTATACATTTTCACTCTCACATTCATACATTTTTACTTTCCTATTTATACATTTTCACTCTTACATTCATAAATTTTTACTTTCACATTTATACATTTTTACTTTCACGTTTATACATTTTCTCTCTCACGTTTATACATTTTCACTCTTATTTTCATACATGTTTACTCTCACATTCACACATTTTTAGTCTGTGAAATGTATGTTTGTATAAATAAAATATATGTGTACAAGAGTGAATATATATGTATGTGAGGAATGTATGAATGTGAGAGGAGAATGTATGTATGTACGAGTGAAAGTATAGTGAAAACGGAAGGAGTCTAGTTGAAACGGAAGCCAGCTCTGATTGGCTAGCTCTGACTGGTAAGCTCTGATTGGCTGAGAACCTGACGCGGGTTCCTGTTCATAAAAATACAAGGAAGAGGACGCACAATCACTTCGGCAAGCAGTTGGACTTTTGCAAAACATTTTGTCGACCCCAGAAACTAACTTCTTTGGCTTCCTGTCTCGAGCGGCGGCAAAGGACACAATCAACTGCACCCAACAGTGCTAATTATGACGCAGTTGAAAGTGAAATGAGAGACATTTTTAGACCGAGCAACTCTCGAACCTCTTCAACTGTCCAAGCGGGAGCTAATATGACCCGCCCCCAGACTACTGCGGTCAAGTCACCCTCCACTCGTAAAAACGAAGTCAAGCTAGCCGCCCCTCATTTGGATCATTGTTTGCATTGTGTGCATTATGGTACTGCAACGCGCTAGCTTCATAATGGAACGCGGTGGCTTCACAGCGCAAGTCCCCTGGTGGCTTCACAGCGCTAGTCCCTTTATTGAAAAAAATAAATATGAATAAATAAAAAACGGGAAGCCATCCAAGAACGGGTCCACTTGAGAGAGGCACTCGAGCACCCCGAGACCCAAACTAAAGTATTATGATATAAAAAATAATTTAGGAATTCCGAGTAATACTACTTAGAAAATTGCTAGTTATTTCTGTCATTTACCCTTATTTCAAATTTTAATTTAAAAATATCTGGCTGATATCCCGGGACGGGTCCACTTCTGAGGTATACTAGACGACCCTAAGACTCGAACTAAAGTACTCTGATAAAATTCTGATGTATCATTTCAAAATAAAAGTACTTTAAAAATTGCCCATTTTTGCTGTCATTTCGCCCGATTTCAAAAATTGATTTAAAAAAAAATCTGGTTGATATCCTGGGACGGTTCCACTTCTGAGGTATACTAGACGACCCCAAGACTCGAACTAAAGTACACTGATAAAATTCTGATGTATCATTTCAAAATAAAAGTACTTTGAAAATTGCCTATTTTAGCTGTCATTTCGCCTGATTTCAAAAATTGATTTAAAAAAATCTGGCTGATATCCCGGGACGGTTCCACTTCTGGGGTATACTAGACTACCCCAAGTGTTGAACTAAAGTACTCTGATAAAATTCTGATGTATTATTTCAAAATAAAAGTACTTTGAAAAATAAATGTGAAAGTAAAACTGTATGAATGTGAGAGTGAAAATGTATAAATGTAAAAGTAAAAATGTATGAATGTGAGAGTGAAAATGTATAAATGTGAGAGTGAAAATGTATAAATGTGAAAGTAAAAAGGTATAAATGTGAAAGTAAAAATGTATGAATGTGAAAGTAAAAATGTATGAATGTGAGAGTGAAAATGTATGAATGTGAGAGTGAAAATGTATGAATGTGAAAGTAAAAATGTATCAATGTGAGAGTGAAAATGTATGAATGTGAAAGTAAAAATGTATGGATGTGATAGGAGAATGTATGTGTGTGAGAGGGCCAGAATGAAAAATGTCTTGTACGGCCCCTCATACTTTTTCTCTCAAATATATTGTTATAATCATTTGTTTCAGATGTACTGTAATTATTTTCTGTATAAAAATGAATTTGGTGTTCAAAAAGTCTTTTTTCAAACTTGAGTCTTGAAAAAGATGGGGTCGTCTTATAATCAGGGCCGTCTTATATTTGGGCCAATACGGTATGTATATATATTTGTGCTGCAACGATTAATCGATTAACTCGAGTATTCGATTAGAAAAAAATATTGGAATTAAATTTTGTTGCTTCGAGTATTCGTTTAATTAGAGTGACGTTGCTATGGTTTGTTTTGAAAGTGTTTGCATTTAGTTTTATTGATGAGGGAGGATACTCGGCCCACTGGTCTGCCTCTTTTCACGTGGCTGAATCCAACTGCTCCCTGTTAAGACCAAGTTTTTGTTTGAGCTAATGTTTTTTAATATATTCTTAATTTAGTTTATTGGTATATTTAGCCGGTTTTTGTGGGAATATGTGTCTGAACCATTTGTTAAGACCATTGTAAAAAAAAAAACAAAAAAAAAAAACTAGAATTTAAGCTAGCGGACTTTTTCTGTGTAAGCCGATTGTTCTTTTGTTGTACATACATCCTCATTTAAAAAAAAGATATATACCGTTTGAGGCTCAGTTTAGGTATTTTAAATGTTCATGTTCCTTATCTGATTAAGGCAATCGAATTAACTAGTCCATCGATTAATCGACTACTAAAATATTCGATAGCTGCAGCCCCAATATATATGTGTGTGTATATATATATATATATATATATATATATATATATATATATATATTAGGGCTGTCAAAATTATCGCGTTAACGGGCGTTAATTAATTTTTTAAATTAATCACGTTAAAATATTTGACGTAATTAACGCACTAGGCCCGCTCAGACAGATTTAAATGTCGGTACAGTGAAAGGCCAACTTGTTAATTGTGTTTTATGGAGTTTTTCCGCCCTCTGCTGGCGCTTGGGTGTGACTTGCATATGTTATGTGGCGTAATGTCGCCCTCTGCTGGCGATTCAGTGCAGCTGATTATTTGGGTTTCGGCCTGCTTTTCTGACGTGATTATATGTCGACGCGAACTCACACTAATAGACAGTGCTAAAAAAAAAAAAAAAAAAAAAACTAATAGACAGTGCTATTCAGACCAGCTAACGTCCGCATCCAGTATTCAGTGGCAGTTCTCATAGCCCCATCACACTGTTTGTGTCTAATACATGCATCGCTTGTGAGTTATATTCCTCCTTTGTTTATATTCATGAGCATTAGATAGTTATTGATGATGTGTATTTGAATTTGTTCACATATATGGTGAAATGCAGTTACATTGTTAGATGCTTGTGAGCTAATTGGCTAGTGCTACTGCTCAATTGGACACGTGTGTGTACATTTTATGTTATTTTGTGATTTATGCAAGTTATTGACACATTGCCTTGTTATTTTCAGTTTTACAAAATACAAGAAACGTGCTCCTGTCAAAAAGAGATGACTTCAGTAAAGCCCATGCAACTTTGCCACACCGTCTGATTTCTTTTTGGAACTTATGTTCGCTATCTGTCAATTTGTGTACTCACACACATTGAGGACAGAATAGGGCTACTAGTTTATTTTTTGATTGAAAATTTTACTAATTTTATTAAAACGAAAACATTAAGAGGCGTTTTAATATAACATTTCTATAACTTGTACTAATATTCATCTTTTAAAAACTACAAGTATTTCTATCCATGGATCACTTTAACAGAATGTTAATAATGTTAATGCCATCTTGTTGATTTATTGTTATAATAAACAAATACAGTCCTTATGTACCGTATGTTGAATGTATATATACATCTTGTCTTATCTTTCCATTCCAACAATAATTTACAGAAAAATATGGTATATTTTATAGATGGTTTGAATTGCGATTAATTGCGATTAATTACGATTAATTAATTTTTAAGCTGTAATTAACTCGATTAAAAATTTTAATCGTTTGACAGCCCTAATATATATATATTATATAATCGATATATTATATCGATTAAAAGCGATTACAATGTTTTTATCGAGTTAATTACAGCTTAAAAATTAATTAATCGTAATTAATCGCAATTAATCGCAATTAAAACCATCTATAAAATATGCTATATTTTTCTCTAAATTATTGTTGGAATGGAAAGATAAGACACAAGATGGATATATACATTCAACATGCGGTACATAAGGACTGTATTTGTTTATTATAACAATAAATCAACAAGATGGCATTAACATTATTAACATTCTGTTAAAGCGATCCATGGATCGAAAGACTTGTAGTTCTTAAAAGATAAATGTTAGTACAAGTTATCGAAATTTTGTATTAAAACCCCTCTTAATGTTTTCGTTTTAATGAAATTTGTAAAATTTTCAATCAAAAAATTAACTAGTAGCCCGCCATTGTTGATGCCAATAATTACTTACACAATGCGCATGGGTGCTGGAGCCTTTAAAATCAGTCACACCCAAGCGCCAGCAGAGGGCAGCAAAACTCCATAAAACACAATTAACAAGTGGGCAGTTCACTGTACTGTCATTTAAATCTGTCTGAGCAGGGCATGTGCGTTAATTGCGTCAAATATTTTTGACAGCCCTAATTATTTATATACAGTATATATATACAGTATATATATATATATATATATATATATATATATATATATATATATATATGTACAGCTGTGGGCTTCTGTTGGTGAAAAAATGGAGAAACTGCTGAAAGTGAGGATCTGTGTACTCTAAATGCGGAAACTAACATTGTTTAAAATGGTGATAAAGTGGTTTTATCCGCGTGTTATTCCACTGACCTCTTTAAACACAAACTCGCCACGGGTATGTGTGACTTTTTTGTTTAACAGGCATCTCTTTGCCCTTTTCTAATGATTTCGTCTCCCAGTACACTTCCCAAGATTTATGGCATATCAGTGAATTTGGTGGGAGCCTATTTATAGCCACCGCTTCGTCTTTGCTCCGCTTTCCAGGTCGACTCAGGAGGGCGAATTTGGATCAATCGCCCTCCAACTAAATTCACCCGCTGACTGACGTGTCCTCTGACCGGCGTTATGGCGGGTCGCTGTTTTAATTGTGATGTCGGACAAAATGGAAGGGGGGTCGGGCTGGAGGTGACTTAATTAGAGCAGAGCGGGATAAACCGATGCTTTTTGACCCTTAGCCTCAACGCAAACGCTAACCAAAGTGCTAGCGGGTCTCCACCCGGTCTGTTATTATGACTCCATATATTATCTGCCCATGTAAGCCACGAGCCCAAGGGCAATGCGGCGGTGCTGTCGCGATATCGCGGCAACGGGACGCAGCGCTCGTAATGAAGGGCTTTTCCGTTATTAAATCGATGGAGAAAACTATTCAGTGCACTATAATGAAGAAATCCTTCACCGGGTCGCCTTCGATGCCACGCTATAATTGTCCTCCTATTGATGTTTCAGCTCCATAGATCCACTCGGAGGAAAGGTTATGAATAATACGCGACAGTCTCTACTGGTCAGCAGCCAGAAGGGAAGACAAATGGTCATTGGTTGTGAAATAAAAGGACGTATGGATTTAAACAGAGTACTTGTACCATATTTTTTGGATTACTGAAAGTCGCATCAGCCAACAAAATGAAGAAAAAAAAGTTAATAAGTCACAATTTAAGGACAGGTTTACACAACAACGATCTTATACAATAGCGCAAAAGTAATAATAATAATAATACATTTTATTTCTAGAGCGCTTTTCAAAACCCACAAAGATGCTTCACAAGAGACATGGAATCACAGTACGATAAAAAGGTATTAAAAGGATAAAAAATTAAAAGCACAATAAAAAGAAGTAAAAATATAACAGAGCTAGGGGTTATGGTGGGTAAGAAAGAGTGAACAGGTGTGTTTTCAGTCTAGATTTGAAAAGTGATAGGGTAGATATGCTGCGAAGATCAGGGGGTCGGGAGTTCCAGAGCTGGGGGACGCAATGACTAAAAGCTCTGGAACCAAAGGTGGAGAGGCGGACATGGGGGACGGAGAGGGGAAAAATAGTGGTAGAGCGAAGGGAACGGGTTGTATTGTTTAGACGGAGAAGATCGCAAAGGTAGGGCGGGGCCAGGGCATGGAGTATTTTGAAGGTGATGATGAGGATCTTGTAGTTGATTCTTTGTTTGATGGGAAGCCAGTGAAGTTGACGGAGGATGGGGGTGATGTGGTGTGTTGAGGGGGTTCGAGTGATGAGGCGTGCTGCTGAGTTCTGGAGGAGCTGCAGTTTCTGGAGGGACTTGTTAGGGAGACCGAAGAGCAGTGAGTTGCAATAATCGAGCCGGGAGGTTATTAGATTACAGACCAGGGTGGAAGCGGTATGGCGGGTGAGAGAAGGGAGGAGGCGAGAAATGTTGCGAAAGTGGAAATAGGCTGATCTGGTGATGCCGTTTATATGTGACCGGAAGGAAAGTGTGCTGTCGAGGATGACACCCAGACTTTTAACCTGAGACGAAGGAGAGATCGGTGGCATTTTGCCGTTATTTTCTTTCCGCGTTTTCACGACTATTATGTGTGGGGAAACTGTCCAGACAGAAGTACATGAAACCTCCAATTTGCCGATGTAGTATGCTTTCCCAATGTGTAGGTGGCAGCACCAGCAAAATTTGATTACTGCATGTAACCCGTCGGTTTGTTACACGTCTAGACAGGAAGAAACAGGAGATGTGTGTTGCTCACGAAAGCATTGGGAAAGTACAAATACGTGCTGAGTAAACAGGATCACTTCACTTTGTACTCAACTGAAGTACAGATATACAAAAATGTTTTTAAGTTCAGTAGCGAAGTCCTTTTACTTCACTACAGTCCACCACTGAAGGTAATACAAAGAATTGTGACGAAGCTTATATTCCATTTGTGGAGGTCCCCTGCAGCATGCTGTTTTCCACCTCCGTGAGACGCTGCATAAACTTTTCTCCCTGCCTTGCAGTTCGCTTTATAATCAACATCGAGCCTCGGGTTCCCCTCTTCCCACTCCACTCTATTTTTTGGAGACGTTTCCCCTTTTGAGGATGAGGTGGGGTGTCCTGAGTTTCTGCTGTTGAAGAAGACATTTTTGTTTTGAAAACGCGCAGGGCGGTGCGCTGAACAGAGCGAGTGAAGTAACTAGGCAACGAACCCGGAAGTGGAGCGCAGTGCAGGGATGACAGCAGCGGGCAGGCAGATAACTATCTTGCTGTCTTTAATACCTGCTGCCCTTTTTGTTCATTATTGTTGGCTCACTGGTCACTCATGAGCGCAGGAGGTGTGTGTTTGTGTGTGACAGACGTGCATGGGCTGGGCGCACCGCCACCGGAGCCGCGGGGTCGCCCCATGGGACAATTGTGAAATACGGAATAAACTGCGTTCCGTATTGAACCAATACGGAACGCAACGTTTAATTCCCAATTACGGAACGATTCCGTATTTCAAGGGACGGGTGACTAACCTAAATAAAACACTTGACACAAAACAATTGGTATTCAAAACGTCCTTATAGTTTGATCAATATGCAAATACAGTAGATTAAATTAGCCTAATTTGCTCAACAAGTCTGCTAGTTTAGATGCCAAGAATTCTAACGTTTTTACAATTCTCATAGCAAATCCCTGTAGCTGTAAACATGATTACAAATGCATACACAAATGTATATTAGCTGAAAACAATTTACTGCCTTATGTGGTCCAAACCAGAGCGCAGCTGTGCTTTATCCATTTCAGACGTCTGAGTCTGCTTCTCAGTCATACGAGTCGACAGTCCAGCCAGACCCAACGCTGCCAACAGAGGGCAGTGTATCCTCCATCATTAGACAAAATACAATTATTTTGGACTTTTTGGGTAGTTATTTTGAAATTTTAAAGGGTTAATTCCGTCTTTTTCATAGACATTGCAGGAGGACGTCCTCATCCCTGGTACCGACATGAAGCTGAGCTACCTGAGCAGCAGGACGGCGGGCTACAAGTCTATCCTGAGGGTGACCCTGACGCACATGACCATCCCGTTTAACCTGATGAAGGTGCACCTGATGGTAGCGGTGGAGGGCCGACTCTTTAGGAAGTGGTTCCCCGCCGGGCCCAACTTGCTGTATGACTTTGTATGGGACAAGACCGATGTCTACGGCCAGAAGGTCTACGGCCTGTCCGAAGCTTTTGGTCAGTGAAGAAATTCCCTTTTTGTAGCCATTTTGTACTTGCAAGCCAGTATAACAACCAGAGCAAAACTGAACCAAAATGCCACTTGACCATAGAGTGAATACAGGATTTTTGATGCTGACAGGTTTACTCTGAGTACTCCTATTATTTCCTAAGGGACAAATCAATGGTTGACCTTCCACTATATTGGGAAAATAACTCTTATACTACATAAAAAGTTTTATCAGCAATTAGGGAATGCCCTGTGGGGCACAAAGTAGTCGCTTACTACCATGGTTTGCCTTGTTTTCATTTAGATATTTTTTTTCTGCCCAAATTGTCTTAACCCTTTATTGAACTCATTGGCTGCTATCGACGACAACGCCCCTCCCATTCAACTAAATGTTAGTATGAGTGATAATAATTTGATATTCAAACCCCTATTAATGTTTTAGTTTTTATAGAATTTGAAAAATTAGTTTAACTAGTAGGTCGCCATTGTTGTTGACGATGCAATGCACTATGGGCGGTGACGTCATTAGGTAGCACTGCCATACTTCCACGGTGTCACTCTTTAGCTACATAAACGTGTCGTCAGTTCTGCCCTTTCAATTTGAATCCGAGCGGAAAAGTGATGAGGAGCATAGCACTGTCGATATTTCACAAAACGAGCGGCAAAAGCAATTAAATGAAGGTCTCCAGTGGGATTCCAACCAGGGTTTCCCATGCGCCGTACAAGCACATAGACTACAGGACTATACTTCCCGTGACGTTGGAGTGATAATTTTCCTTATAAAGCAATCGCAATCCACATGCATTCTCTGTCTGTGCGGTAAAACCTGAAAGTGAAACGCAACTGTAAAGAAATTGCGGCTGGCTTGACTACTGAATTAGAAAACGTGGCTTACTTCAGACAGCAAGCAGACAACAAGAACATTGGGACTGCGTAAAAAGGTTTACAGAACAAACAAGAAAACACACGATCGTGAAAAGAGAGACACAAAAAGGGTCCGTGACAGTAGGTCGGGATCAATTAAAAAAAAACAAAAAAAAACAAAAACGGGGAAAACCATGGCGAGAAGCAGACAAAGAAAAAAAAAAAAACCAAGGCAATGATGCAACTAGCATCAGAGAGATTTACAATCCGTCAAATAGCAGCAAGTCCATATCTAGGATCGGTTTAGAGACACTGCTGATGAGTTTGAATTGGATGTAGGTATGTCATTGGGAACTCATCTCACAGCTCTGTAACAAAACAATCTGACCAGCAGCAGAATGTGACAAAATCATGTCAGTCGTCATATGGGCTTCGCTTGCTAGCTAGCACAACTATTCTCCTAGTCCAGTCTAACCGTGTCATCACCAGTGTTGTTAATAACCACGTTACAGTATACCAGCGTTACTAACGGCGTTATTATTTTCAGTAGTAAGTAATCTAATTACTTTTCTCGGCGACGCCGTTACAGTTACTGAGGATGTAAAGACTTGAGTTACTATGCGTTACTACGTTGGTTGACTGACGAAAGAAAAGTCATGGAAACGGACTCACGGAGATGAGAGAGCAGAGTGGGGAGGAGGGAAAGAAGTCGTGCAAACACGATGCTAGGTGGCTCCAATGATACCTGACTGTAGCCGATAGCCTACAAACTACGCCCACATGATGCTTGGGTAGATATCACATGTATGTAGAACTAGATGTGAAATGACAGACACGGCTGCATTAGCAACATGTATGATAAAGAAACTAGATGCGTTAGTAAACAGCCGCCATCTCAAAGCAGTAGACTTCTCAGGAAGGCTCTGTTGTAGAGAACCTTCCTAGCGAACCTAAGTAACTTTTTTTTTGAAAATACTCTTAAATCGGTAAAATCTTGACTTGAATTTATCTTTAAATGATGAAACAGTTTTAAAACTTTCACATGTCAAAAGTAGACTGAAGGGAACTAATGCAAAAAACGTGAGCAATTTTAACAGTTGATTCACAACATTAAATGACTTCCAAACATAGCAAAGGTTACTTTTTTTCTCTATTTATTTATTTATTTATTTATTTATTTATTTATTTGGGAATGAAAAAAAAAGCATGAAAGGTAATACCAGTTACTTTGCCAAGTAACTAATTACTCTTCCATTCATGTAACTGAGTTACTAACTCAATTACTTTTTGGGAGAAGTAATTTGTAACTGTAATTAATGACTTTTTTTTTAAAGTAAGATTAACAACACTGGTCATCACGCCCAGCGTGCATTGCGCGTGCGTAAAATATGGCACCCTCCGTAGATCAAAACATGTACTAAATATGAAAGATTTTTAAATCAATGGCAATAATATACAGTGCCTTGCAAAAGTATTCGGCCCCCTTGAACCTTGCAACCTTTCGCCACATTTCAGGCTTCAAACATAAAGATATAAATTTTTTATTTTTTGTCAAGAATCAACAACAAGTGGGACACAATCGTGAAGTGGAACAAAATTTATTGGATAATTTAAACTTTTTTAACAAATAAAAAAACTGAAAAGTGGGGCGTGCAATATTGTTCGGCCCCCTTGCGTTAATACTTTGTAGCGCCACCTTTTGCTCCAATTACAGCTGCAAGTCGCTTGGGGTATGTTTCTATCAGTTTTGCACATCGAGAGACTGACATTCTTGCCCATTCTTCCTTGCAAAACAGCTCGAGCTCCGTGAGGTTGGATGGAGAGTGTTTGTGAACAGCAGTCTTCAGCTCTTTCCACAGATTCTCGATTGGATTCAGGTCTGGACTTTGACTTGGCCCTTCTAACACCTGGATACGTTTATTTTTGAACCATTCCATTGTAGATTTGGCTTTATGTTTTGGATCATTGTCCTGTTGGAAGATAAATCTCCGTCCCAGTCTCAGGTCTTGTGCAGATACCAACAGGTTTTCTTCCAGAATGTTCCTGTATTTGGCTGCATCCATCTTCCCGTCAATTTTAACCATCTTCCCTGTCCCTGCTGAAGAAAAGCAGGCCCAAACCATGATGCTGCCATCACCATATTTGACAGTGGGGATGGTGTGTTCAGGGTGATGAGCTGTGTTGCTTTTACGCCAAACATATCGTTTTGCATTGTGGCCAAAAAGTTCAATTTTGGTTTCATCTGACCAGGGCACTTCTTCCACATGTTTGGTGTGTCTCCCAGGTGGCTTGTGGCAAACTTTAAACGTGACTTTTTATGGATATCTTTGAGAAATGGCTTTCTTCTTGCCACTCTTCCATAAAGGCCAGATTTGTGCAGTGTACGACTGATTGTTGTCCTATGGACAGACTCTCCCACCTCAGCTGTAGATCTCTGCAGTTCATCCAGAGTGATCATGGGCCTCTTAGCTGCATCTCTGATCAGTTTTCTCCTTGTTTGAGAAGAAAGTTTGGAAGGACGGCCGGGTCTTGGCAGATTTGCAGTGGTCTGATGCTCCTTCCATTTCAATATGATGGCTTGCACAGTGCTCCTTGAGATGTTTAAAGCTTGGGAAATCTTTTTGTATCCAAATCCGGCTTTAAACTTCTCCACAACAGTATCTCGGACCTGCCTGGTGTGTTCCTTGGTTTTCATAATGCTCTCTGCACTTTAAACAGAACCCTGAGACTATCACAGAGTAGGTGCATTTATACGGAGACTTGATTACACATAGGTGGATTCAATTTATCATCATCGGTCATTTAGGACAACATTGGATCATTGAGAGATCCTCACTGAACTTCTGGAGTGAGTTTGCTGCACTGAAAGTAAAGGGGCCGAATAATATTGCACGCCCCACTTTTCAGTTTTTTATTTGTTAAAAAAGTTTAAATTATCCAATACATGTTGTTCCACTTCACGATTGTGTCCCACTTGTTGTTGATTCTTGACAAAAAAATTAAATTTCATATCTTTATGTTTGAAGCCTGAAATGTGGCGAAAGTTTGCAAGATTCAAGGGGGCCGAATACTTTTGCAAGGCACTGTATGTGCTTCTAGCAACATATTTTAGTAAAAGAGAACAACTGTGGCTTATTAGAGCCTACAAGTCTTTAAATTCGAGGTTCCCTTTAAATTAGGGCTGTCAAACGGTTAATTACAGCTTAAAAATTAATCGTAATTAATTGCAATTCAAACCATCCATAAAATATGCAATATTTTTCTGTAAATTATTGTTGGAATGGAAAGATAAGACACACGACGGATATATACATTCAACATACAGTACATGAGTACTGTATTTGTTTATTATAACAATAAATAAAGATGGCATTAACATTATTAACATTCTGTTAAAGCGGTCCATGGATAGAAAGACATGTAGTTCTTAAAAGATAAGACTTGTAGTTCTTAAAAGATAAATGTTAGTACAAGTTATAGAAATTTTATATTAAAACCCCTCTTAATGTTTTCGTTTTAATAAAATTTGTAAAATTTTCAATCAAAAAATAATCTAGTAGCTCGCCATTGTTGATGTCAATAATTACACAATGCTCATGGTGGTCCATAAAATCAGTCGCACCCAAGCGCCAGCAGAGGGCGACAAAACACCAAAAAAACACAAGTAACAAGTGGACATTACACTGTGCTGTCATTTTAATATGTTTGAGCGGGGCACGTGCGTTAAATGCATCAAATATTTTAACGTGATTAATAAAAAAATAATAATTACCGCCCGTTAACGCGATAATTTTGACAGCTCTACTTTAAATATTATGGTTGGGCAAGGTAACGTTTAATCACACATCAACAACAGAGCCCCCAAAGAAAAGGTTTTTAGGCTCACCCACAGTGTACTACTTGTATACAGTGATCCCTCGTTTTTCGCGATCACGCATTTTGCTTTGATGTATAGACGTCTCTAGACGTCTCATCCAGTCAAAATTAATTTGATGTCTAGCGCTGTCAATCGCAGCCAGTTAGCTAACATAGACACTATGCTAATGGAAGATTTCGGTAGCAACCTGTTGGTTCTTTTTATGATTAAACAGTGGCACCATTTTAAAACGATATATCGATTCTTTGTGGGAGCATATCGATTACCTTTTGGGCTCCAAAGTATCGCGATATATCACCTTTTCAATATATAGTCACACCCTTATTGTCCACTTATGTAAACACAACGTTTTTGTTCATTGCTTAAAAATGAAAACAAAATGTTGGAAAGGGGAAAAAACAATTTCCAACATTGTTCCTACTTTGTTCTTCTAGTCTCTGTGGGTTTCGAGTATGAATCATGTCCTGACCTGATCTTGTGGGAGAAGAGGACGGCTGTTCTTCAGGGCTATGAGAGCTCGGCCTCCAAACTGGGCGGTTGGACTGTCGACAAGCACCACGCTTTGAACATACAGAGCGGTGAGTCAACGTCCGTGTTCTATTCTGGTGGGGGTTCCTTTTATCTTTCATGCCTACGCTCACCCACGAACTGCTGGAGACAATAAAACGTGCTCCAAATTATTTTGCATACATGATTTAATGTGAATTAGAGGAATGGAAATTTGCATGATGTTTCTCCTGCCAAGAGGAATATTGCGGAGTATGTCCAATTTTAGCGTGAAAAAAACTGAATTGAAACACTTCAATACTTCAAAGATTATCATAGTAAAAGTACAACGGCAATTTCTCTAATGATGAATTCTGAAAGGCTGATGCTGGAAAGAAATGCTTTTGTTACGGTTCGCAAAGAGAGAAAACAAGGTTAAACCCTAAAACAGGCAGCAACGAGGGATGCATTCAAAGGTTTATTAAATGCAACAAAAACACGCGATTGCATGAAAGGGGAATAACAAAAAGGGTCCCTGAAAGCAGGTTGACTGGGATAGCAAAAATTAACTCGAGGGTTAAGTTAAGGCCATGTCTACACCTAGCAGGGTTTTTTTTTTAAAACTGAGGATCCTGCTCTAATACATCGGGGAGAAAATAATTACGTCCACACCTGCACGTTTGTAGAAAAAAAAAAAGCTTCCACGGCCACCACATTCATTTATTTTTAAGTTCATTCAAAACAATGGGCGAAAAATAATTGTCCATAGAACCCCATCTTTTCGCATGTGTTCTTTAATATGAAGCATTGCAAGAGATTGTAAATAAATGGAAACAAAAAAAGCACCTGTGTAATTTACTCCAAATGTAAACATTGGTCTCATGTGTGACATAGGGACAAAGTTTGTCGCAGTCAGTGACGTTTCCACAGCTAAATCTTCGGTTATCAGTGTCCACATGATGGCGGCACAAACGCAGAATTCGCACATCTTCACTCTTGGCACAGTTTTCAAGAACCCTCGTTTAAATGTGCTTGTGAATGAATGAATGAATTAATTAAATGTTTATTGTCATCATCATCGGTATCATTGACAGTTGCCAAATATAATATGATTAGCCCAAAGACAGAAAGAACCGAAGACAGACAAGGGCAGACGGGAGAAGCATATGCTTATCAAGACCCGTCCCCTTGCAGTCAAGGACGCACAATCAAACATGGTGGAGTTGCATACGTCATACTACATGAGCTTTTCTTTTTTTTTTTCCACATGAATTTTCTTCCCAAAAGTTATTGAATTTCCATAGCACTTAGCAATATTGTCGATTAGTGTGAGTTCATTGATTAGGGTGATTGTCAGATTTGTGTATGGAGGTATAGCCGAGGGAATCATGGATGATAGACTAATCAAAAAAGGTGACTCTAAAAATTTCACACCATTTTAAACACTGTGTGGCGCTAAATGTGAGAACATGTCGTAATTTTGAGCATGTGCTGCTTTACAAACGGCGCCCCATAGTAGGGTGTCCGGACTTTTTCCTCAGTTAGAATATGCATTTTTGTTGATATATTTAGTAGGGCTGTCAAAAATATCGCGTTAACGGGCGGTAATTAATTATTTTAATTAATCATGTTAAAATATTTGACGCAATTAACGCACATGCCCCGCTCAAGCAGATTAAATGACAGTATAGTGCAATGTCCACTTGTTACTTGTGTTTTTTGGAGTTTTATCGCCCTCTGCTGGCGCTTGGGTGTGTCTGATTTTATGTGCTTCAGCACCTATGAGCATTGTGTAATTATTGACATCAACAATGACGGGCTACTAGTTTATTTTTTGATTGAAAATTTTACAAATTTTATTAAAACGAAAACATTAAGAGGGGTTTTAATATAAAATTTCTGTAACTTGTACTAACATTTATCTTTCAAGAACTACAAGTCTTTCTATCCATGGATCGCTTTAACAGAATATTAATCATGTTATTGCCATCTTGCTGATTTATTGTTATAATAAACAAATACTGTACCTATGTACCGTATGTTGAATGTATATATCTTGTGTCTTATTTTTCCATTCCAACAATAATTTACAGAAAAATATGGCATATTTTATAGATGGTTTGAATTGCGATTAATTAATTTTTAAGCTGTAATTAACTCAATTAAAAATTTTAATCGTTTGACAGCCCTAATATTTAGTTTAATGAGTAAAACAATGTTAATTTTTGTCGTTTACCTGCAATTAAATCACTTCCTTTTCCAGAAATAAAGAAAAACATCAGACATTGATATGTGAACATTTCTCAATAAGGAACTGAATATTTCATGGGGTGTCCTAAGTTTTCAAATGACTGTCGATGTAGTTTTTGACAATCGAGCTAGATGAACTCAACAAATTTGCTTATGTAATGCAAAAAGCTAAGCTTCAGTGTTTACTTAAGCCGATTTCCTTCTCGAACTCAGTCATTTTTCTCCAACGATTTGCCATCGGGCAATGTCACGCAGCCTTTTTTTGTATGTCATTTCTGTTTTCCCACCATCCAAGGGGTCAGTTTTCTCATTCCTGCCAAATGGCTCTTGAAAGGTGGATGAAAAGAGAAGAAAGTTCCGGCGAGTCACCTGTCACGAGTGAAGGCCTCGCTTTGTGTGTTGGGAGCTCATCAGAGGAGATGAGGCGTGCTGATAGGAAAAGTGCCGCCAAAGCTTTGATCCGTCACGACGAGTCGGAATGCGCAATTCGGAGGAGGGGGGAGAATGTGTTAGACGGTGCTGCCACCTTCTACAAGACGTTAGCCCACCCCGCCCCTTCGCTTCTTTGGCTCTACAGTGTCATGTTCGCGCTCGTCGTTTTTAGAACCGACCTTAATTTAATTGCCGACAGCCTGCTCACGGAAACCGCTGCAAGATTAAATCACGCCCCGGGAAAAGGATGCTTGGCTGATCTTCACTGATAGACCAAATGTTGGTCTGCTCAGACCACTCACACCGCCGAGTACCAGTCGAAAGCGAGGGAAGCGCATCGTGCATTTCAAACAGGAGGTTATGGATCGGATTGAAGGAGGCTCTTTGCGTTTACGCCCTCGTAAAGTTTCTGAAAGCGCCTCGTAGTGAAAATGACAGTAGGATTTGATGTCAGCTCTAAATTTTCTTACGATTGCCTAGTCTAAGTTTAAGTATACGACACACTAAGATCAGGGGCCCCGTATAGGGGTGAAAAGTGAAACTGATTCTAAAGGCCCATGCCCTGATGGGGGCCCACAAAGAAAATTAGAACAGTAGGTAATCGTTTGCAAATTTAAATATTAATCATCATAATTTTAATAGGAATAAACAAAAGGTTTATTTTTCTTGTTTTGTTTTTGGCAAAAACACTGGTGTTACACTTATATAGCGCTTTTCCACCTTTCAAGGCGCTCAAAGCGCTTTACACTATCGCGCCATTCACCTACTGGTGACGCAGCACCAGGAGCAACATGGGGTTCAGTATCTTGCTCAAGGATACTTAGGCGAGTTCATCAGGGCGAAGAATCGAACCCACAACCTCTGGGTTGGGGGACGACTACTCTACCACTGAGCCACGCCACCCCATAAAGTAAACACCCATAGATCATACAGTGGCACCCCTGAAAAAGATGTGTATTTTAGCTTCAAATATATATATTTTTTTATTTCAAATAATATGGGACCTTAATGGAACAAAGGAGAAAAATCCAACCTTCAATACAAGTGCATTCATTCAGTCGGTCCCTGTTGAAGCCTGGGACCGTGTGTATTTTGAGTGAAGTATGGGGGTGGGTCAGTGATGCTGTGGGGCTGTTTCGCTTCCAAAGGCCCAGCAAACTTTGTTACGGTGGATGGCATCATGAATGCTTTGAAATACCAGGACATTTTCAATCAAAATCTGTAGCCCTCTGCCCGAAAGCTGAAGATGGGTCGTCACTGGGTCTTTCAGCAAGACAATTAGCCTAAACAAATGGCCAAATCTACACAGAAATGGTTCACCAGACACAAAATCAAGCTCCTCCCATGGTCATCTCAGTCCCCAGACCTTGTTTTGTTGGCAAAAGGGGGTCGTACAAAGTATTAACACCAGGGGTGCTAATAATTGTGACACACATTATTTGATGTCAAATTTTTTCCCCACTGAATGAATGCCCTTGTATTGAACGTTGGATTTTTCTCTTTTTTTCCATTAAGGTCCCATATTATTTGGATAAAAAACAAATTATTAGAAGCTAAAAAACACGTTTTTCAGGGGTGCCAATATTTATGGAGGGCACTGTATGTATTGCCAGCACCACCCCCCAACCCCCGTATTTTCATTAAATGGTTTGGTCCGCTCTTCCTTCAGTCAGACCGGGAGCAGCGGTGAGCATTTAGTTAATGACTCGGACGTTACTGCAGAAATGTTTTCAAAACAAAAATCGGGTTTTCAAAAGAGGAAGGAAAAGAAAGCAAAACAGGAGATGGGTAGAAAAGGCCAGCGTGATGTGACAAAGTACTTTACAAAGGAAGATTGGTGTCTTATGTCTAGGGATGGGAATTGATAGGATTTTTACGATTCCGATTCTATTATCGATATTGCTTAACGATTCGATTCTTTATCGATTCTCTTATCGATTCTAATGTGGGGAAAAAGAAGAACAAACGTTTTGATTGGCATCGAGTTTGTTTGCTCAGAAGTCACAAACTTACAAACTCACAACGAGATCAAAAGAAGCCCAAAGCCTCAATGTTAACTGTGGCAATAAGTGGCAAATGCACAAGAATGTGTAACATTTTATTGAAACATTTTTCTAATACAAATGAAAAATATTGGTATATATTGGCATATAGGTCGTTGTTCTGCCTTTGGCAATATGTGTTAAAGCCGGGGTCCCCAAACTTTTTCCTGTGATGGCAACATAATTTTGTCCTTCTCTGATGAGGGGCCGGGGTCAGTTTGTAACAGAAAAAGTGTGACGATTGCAGGAGTGCCTAAATGTAAAAAATTATTGTATTTCAGAAAGCCACAATCAAATAACCCTTTCTGGATTCTTCATGAAACAAAAGTAAATGAAATATAAATCATAATAAAATATAATATAATATAATATAATATAATATAATATAATAATAACACTATTAATTAAATAGATAATAACCAAATAACCCTCTCTGAGTTCTTCACAGAAAAAGGCCAGAAAATAAATAACATTACTGAGGGGAAAAAAAAAACATTTCAAAATGCTCTCTGGTATTGTTCAGGGGGCCGGACTAAATGTGGAGGCGGGCCGTAACCGGCCCACGGGCTGTAGTTTGGGGAAATAATACACTTTAATAGTTAAAGTGTAGTATTTACCATTATATTTAAATGCATGCCTTTTAGTTTTTATCGTGCTTTCATGCTCAAGTGGGGGCGCCCTTGCGCTTCCTCACGCGAAGAAGAACGCGCTCACATGAAGAAGAGCGCGCATCCAACCGAGTGAGTGAGTTAGTGAGAGAGGGAAACACTGCTACGAGCCCAGGTTCTTTGTTAAAGTTTTTAAAATATCTACAGAGGCAACACCTGTATGTATCATCTTTTGTGTTGTTGTTGTTGTGTGTTTCCCCTCACAATCGGACACTTAAATCCATTTGTGCAGTGGTTTGAACGATGTGCAAATGCTAGCGAACGCATGCTAACCGTTTGTGTTATTATTGTATGAGCAGCTAATCATCGCTGATTTACGTTGATGCAAACCTGTTTAGTATTGGGGACGAAACTGATTTGTTTCATTTCTATTTTTAGTTTCTCTGCAAGTGATGGTTGAATAAAGTCAGCAAATTATACCAACGTCTTCTGCATCGTCATTTGGGAGTTTAGCTAGCTGTATAGCCAGGACTGAGCCTCAGCATCTTGGTGAGGACAGTGCAGTTGTATTCCCTCCGTTTGCAGTTATCTCCACCTTGGAATGACTGCAAGTCGCTTTGTTGTAATTTTTCCTTGTGAAGTGAAGACACACTTGTGAGCGTTTGAACCTACGTGCTGTCATTGTTATGATTACGGCTCTAATGCTCGTGCTAAACCATCGTAACCTTTCATTTTCACCCTCTTTCCTGGTGAAGTGTAGCCAAACTTTGGAGCGAGTGGTTCTTGGCGACATGCTAGTTTGATGCATCTCGACAACAAGACATGTCACGACGCAATTTGCATCTTTAGGAATCGTTAAAGGGATCGTTAAGGCTTTTTCATTGTGATGTCGAGGCCTCGAAACACTAGGAACCTGTTTGGAATTGGAATCTGATTTCGATTTCCATCCCTACTTATATCAGTGTATTGCTGAAAATGAACCTGTTATCTTAGACCCAAAGCAAGGTCCCAGCTCACTCCGTAAGAAATACGGGATTTTCCCGGCCTCGTTGAGCGACATTCACCTATTCAAAAACATGAATTCCAAATAATGACGGCATTTTTTTTTTTTTTTTTTTTTTGGTATCCTACAGATGTTGAAAGTTGGTGTGGAAATTTTCTTTTTTAAAATCAACTTGAATCCACTTTGTCAAGAATTTATTGAATTTAGTTTGTCATCAATTGAATTTGTTAAAAACGGACCTCGCTGTAGCCTATAGTGGAGATCGCGAGTTTCCAGATGAGGCTAAGCCTACTCCATAATGAAATACTGTAATTGTTTGCTAGCTAGTGTTTGCTCCACTTTTAGCTTACATTTAATCAGTACAGCAGGCAAACCCTTAGCAATCTCTTCATACTAAAACAGTTGTATACTGTATACTGTAATGTATACTGTAGTAAGTTAAAACAAAACATTTATTCTAAGTCATTCATTATGGTATTTGCTTTGAGAAAATTTCTAATAAAAATATATTTAGATTGTAAAAGATGGCCTTCAGTACATTTCTTATAGATGATATCAGTCTATTCATTATTGCTCTATACGCGGTACGTTTACATAAACATATTTTCTTCTTAAATCAATGCAGAAAATGAACAAATTAGTGTGTAAAGATTCACCAGAATGCAGGAAATTACGTAGTTGATACTCTAAATGTGTGTGTGTGTCCCGGCACTGGTAGTGGGGCCCAAAGTGATATCTTTTCATGGAGCCCAAAATCCCTGGCAGCGCCCCTGACTAAGATGCCCGATGAGTTAACTCATTGGCCGCTGTTAGCAGTGATAGATGACGGAGCTGCTTAAGAAAAAAAAATAAAAAAGAAATGTGGTTTTCTGATTGTTTTTTTTCCACATTCTGTCTCTCATGGTTGAGTTTTACCCATGTTGACAATTACAGGCCTCTGTAATATTTTCAAGTGGGAGAACTTGCACAATTAGTGGTTGACTAAATACTTATTTGCCCCACTGTAAGTTTAAATAAATTAAAGCGCGTCATTTGTTATATCAAACAAAAAGCAACACACCAAGTCAGAATATTACTAAAATGTGTAATTTTAATGTATTCTCACCAGGTATTCTTCACATGGGCAACGGAGAGAACATTTTTATCTCGCAACAACCGCCCGTCATCGGCAGCGTGATGGGCAACGGTCGGCGCCGAAGCATCTCCTGCCCCAGCTGCAACGGCATGGCCGACGGCAACAAGCTGCTGGCCCCGGTGGCGCTGGCGTGCGGGTCTGACGGGAGCCTCTACGTGGGCGACTTCAACTACGTGCGGCGGATCTACGCCACGGGCAATGTCACTAGCGTGTTGGAGCTCAGGTAACAAAATGCGGGCTGACGAGTGTGGGTTGTAAAGCGGTGTGCCTGAAAAACCCTGATATGTTGATACATAAGGCATTAAAACTATGAAGAACTAAAGATTCATTAAAGATGTAACCATGAATGTTTTTTTTATCCTGAAGCAGTTTTGACGGCTTTATTGCGTGATTTGTGAGACTTTTATCACAAATTATAGAGAGCGGCCTTTATCTGCTGTGATGAGATTTTAAGGAAGGGTTGTGATTTTTTTTCTTTACTCAGTCAAGGTTAGCCAGTTTGAAAAAAGGGCAGCCCTTGGATTGCAAGCTGTTTAATAAGATTCTGAAAATAACATGAAGGGTGTACAAAAAAGGTTCCTTGGGAACCTTTTATTATATAACACAAACGAAGGCTGGGCAAGTTAGCTAATAAGCACCTTGACAGGTAGCATAATAACATCACAGTTGCATTGAAGGAAATGCGGGGGTCAGCGTGTTAGCATTGAAGCAGAGCGCACGAACTGCGAAGCTGGATAAAACGTAGTTATGACGGACAACACTTTTATACTTCTGTGAAGTTGGCCCCCCCATCAGACGCAAATTTATAGAAAAATGATGTCATTCTTTTGTGCTACGTTTGTACTCGTTTGTGCTGGCGTTTGTGCTGGGTGAAGTTTTCGTTTGTGCTGCTATCATTTTTGGAATATCAACAATTTTTTCATAGGTCAATCTGAGGTCACCTAGCCCCCCGTTTTGATTAAAAATGGTGTCAATCGTTTGTGCTACATTTGTGCTGGTTTGTGCTGCTATCATTTTTGACATATCAACAATTTTTTCTTAGGTCAATCTGAGGTCAACCAGCCCCCCGTTTTGATTAAAAATGGCTAAAAATGGTGTCAATCGTTTGTGCTACATTTGTGCTGGTTTGTTCTGCTATCGTTTTTGAGATACTAATTTTGAGTGATGACATCACACAGCCCCCATTTATTGCGAAATGGAACCGAAATGCTGCGATTCCTTTATGCTACGTTTGTGCTGTAAACATATTTGTTTGTGTTGCTTTCTGTGTTGTTTTCTAGAAATTGAGATATTAATTTCGAGTGATGACATCACTCGCAGCGTTTCTGTATCCAACTCATGCGGCTGACGGAGCGTGCCAACTCTCTCAATAACAGAGGGGTGTCCCAACAACTTGCACAAATGCAGCACAAACTGTTGGCACCCATTCGGGTCCATTTTGCAGTAAATGTGGGGTTTGAGATATTAATTTTGAGTGATGAATTGACCCGCAGGCCCTCCATCTGTTATTGAGAGAGTTGGTACGCTCCATCAGCCGCGACGGGGTGGATGCGATTGACGTCATCACTCGAAATTAATATCTCAATACAATATCTATAAAATGATTGCAGCACAAACTAGAATTTTTACAACTCAAACGTAGCATAAACGAATGGCACTATTTCGGGTCCATTTTGCAATAAATGGGGGGCTGCGTGACGTCATCACTCAAATTTAGTATCTCAATATCTCAAAAATGCAGCACAAACGAAACTTTTTACAGCACAAACAAAGCATAAACGATTGACAGCAATTTTAGCAATTTGTAATCAAAATGGGGGCCTGATTGACCTCAGCTTGACCTATGAAATAATTGTACCGTATTGGCTTGAATATAAGACGCTGTTTTTTTGCATTGAAATAAGACAAAAAGTGGGGGTCGACTTATATTTGCGGTCTAGACGTTATACCCATTCACGATGCTAGATGGCGCCAGATGTCATTGAAGTGATGTCCTGTCATGACAGATCTCAGCTACTCTCAAGTTTAACCAGTTTTCATTATTTTATTGCAATGGTTTTCCTTATTGAAATTTGTTTCAAGACTACAGTTACAATTAGACTTCACTTTGATGGTTAATGCAGTTGTTGCAATTTTGTTGTTTTATCACAATAAATTGGTTTATTTACTTTATTTCAAAAACCAGAAGCCATTCATTTACGAATGTGACTGCACTTTAGTTTACATATGTACTGTAATCATTTTCAGTATAAAAAATAATTTGGTGTTCAAAAAATCTTTTTTTCAAACTTGAGTCTTGAAAAAGAAGGGGGTCGTCTTCTTATCAGGGCTGTCTTATTTTCGGGCCGATACGGTAAATATCTTAAAAACGATTGCAGCGCAGACGAAACCTTTAATAGCACAAACGTAGCACAAACAATTGACATCAATTTTGTATAAATTTCCGTCTGGTGGGGGGGCCAACTTCACGGAGGTCACTTTTATTTGTTTATTTATTTATTTATTTTTTTCAAATTAGCACTGCCGAAAAATACAATGCCACCTTAATGCTAGCACTCCGCCCCCTAACAACTCACACAATGCAACACACTACCTCTCTGTCACGTCATTCTGCGACTGGTCAGTATATGTAGTTAAATATTTTAATTGAGCATTAACTTCAGCAGTTCAGAGTTCTGTCCATTGGAGTGGTGGACGTGTAGCTTGTGTGCTACCTGTAAATTCAACTACTGTTTATGCTACCGAGCCAAGAGTAGCATTAAAAGCTAAATAGAACTTCATTTACCTTCTATTCCTTCATGTATTACTACTTTTGAATTATTATTCTTTTTTTAATGTACAACTACACGATTAATCACAGTTAATTGCCGTAATCTCATGCTAGCAATCGCAATTTTTTTATTCCGTCGCATCATTTGGTCAAGTTTTCATTACAAACTCTCAAAAGACATTTTTAAAACTTTTGAATCGTATTACGAGCTATCTGACATGATACAGATGTACCTGATTTTTTTAATTGCAACTTTAATCTTTCTGTAAGGCTGTTTAACAATAGTCCACAGTCTGGTACCGGTGTTCTGCAATTCCTTGCTACACGGCGAGACGTCCTACATAATGCGCAGTGTGCTTGCGCTAGCATCCGCACGCATGAGCACATCGGTTAAAAGCCGAGAGTACTCACCATTTTTGTTTTTATTGTTTTTTTTTTTATTACCTTTTCATTGCCTCAAAAATACGTTTTGCATGTATTTCCCTCTCATACTTTTAACCATTGTGTTTTCTTGTGTTAGCGTTAAAGCAGAGTGTTGATCTGTTGACCACATTAGTCACGCAGCATATTTAAACCGTCCTTGTTTGATATACAATAACTACATTTAAGTATTTTCTTCAGGCATTTTTAATTCGTTCTGCCTGGATGCATGTAAATGAAACAAGTTGAAAGCACACGGTAGTACTTGGGGTGTCTATGGCTAGGTTCAGAAAGAATGTTAATAATGTAAATGCCATCTTGGGGATTTATTGTCATAATAAACAAATACATTACTTATGTACTGTATGTTGAATGTATATATTCGTCCGAGTTTTATTCATTTTTTTCTTAATGCATTGCCAAAATGTATATGATCGGGGAAAATTATCGGGAATGATTGGAATTATCGCAATATTGGAAATATCGGTATCGGCAGATACTCAAACTAAAACGATCGGGATCGGATCGGGAGCAAAAAAACATGATCGGAACAACCCTAATTAGCGCCTAGCTTGAATTCTGCTTTTAAGCACGAAGCGGTCTTGACCACAGTCATGAAAAAAATAAAATGAAGAAAAGAATAAGCCTTACAATTTTCGATTTTCATTCTGTTCGCCGAATAAGCAATATTTCATTGTTGCCAGTGTTGTTAATAACGGCGTTAGAATATAACGGCGTGACTAACGGCGTTATTTTCTTCAGTAGTGAGTAATCTAGTTAGTTACTTTTCTCATCTTGGCAACGCCGTTACCGTTACTGAGGCGGGAAAGGCGTGCGTTACTATGTTGGTTGACAGACGCGAGAAAAGTCTGAGAAAGACGGACTCACGGAGACAAGAGAGAAGAGCAGGAGTGGGGAGGAGGCAATGGAGGGTGACACCATTGCAAATGCGATGCTACTATGCTAGGTGGCTCCAATAATACCTGACTGTAGCCAATAGCCTACAAACTACGGCCACATGATGCGTCGGTAGATACAGTATCACATATATAAAGAACTAGATGCAAATGACAGACACGGTTGCATTCGCAACATAAATAAATAAATAAAGGACTAGATGCGTTTGTAAACAGCCGCCATCTTAAAGCAGTAGACCTCTCAGGAAGGCTATGTTGTAGAGAACCTTCCTAGCGAACCTAAGTAACTTTTTATCTAAAATGCTCCTAAATCGGCAAAATCTTGATCTTACATTCAGGTAACTGAGTTACAAACGCAATTACTTTTGGGAGAAGTAATTTGTAACTGTAATCAATTACTTTTTTAAAGTAAGATTAACAACACTAATTATTGCACACATGGCTGAGTTGGGGCAAAGTGACGCACCCACGTCATTCCACGCATATACGTCAAGGCTCATGTGTGTGCATGTATGCGTTCTATCAGTCCATATAAACTTTGAATATAAGACTAAACGGTGATTATTAATGTCTGTGTTTTTGTGTTTGGAAATCAAAATATGATCACTCTGGAATGACATACAGCTAGCATGTGTAATTTGTAGGGCTGCAGCTATCGAATATTTTAGTAATCGAGTAATCGACTGAAAATTCTGTCGATTAATCGAGTAATCGGATAAAACATATATCTTTAGGTGAAAAGCAATTATAGATATACATGAGAGAACAAGAATTTCATCTAATATTGAACCATTTTCAGTCAATCAATGGCTTTTTTTTTCGATGTACATTTTTGAAAACAGCCAACAATTGCATCGCAGATGTAACTAGGATTAAATAAAAAAAGACTAATTCACTGTTTTCACTCAAAAACTTTTAGATCTTATAAAAAAAATATATCTATACATACTGTATACATACATTTCTTACCTAAAAATGCCATTATGCTTGATAACACAGGTCACCTAAAAGTTAGGTGTTTTCCCCACGTGTTTCAATTGAATTTCTATTTGTGTCACGCTATTTTTAAGTTGTAGTTAAGTTTTAAGTTAGTCGAAACCAGGGGTCCCCAGACTTTTTCCTGTGAGGGCCACATAACTTTTCCCTTCTCTGATGAGGGGCCGGGGTCAGTTTGTAACAGAAAAAGTGTAACGATTGAAGGAGTGCCTAAATGTAAAAAATGGTTGTTTTTCAGAAAGCCACAATAAAACAACCCTTTCTGGATTCTTCACGGAACAAAAGTAAATAGAATAAAAATAATAATATAATATGATAATAATGAAGAATAATAACACTATTAATTAAATAGATAATAACCAAATAACCCTCTCTGAGTTCTTCACAGAAACAGGCCAGGAAATAAATAACACTATTGAGAAAACAAAAAAACAAAAAAAAATGCTCTCTGGTATTGTTCAGGGGGCCGGACCAAATGTGGAGGCGGGCCGTATCCAGTCCGCGGGCCATAGTTTGGGGACCACTGGTCTAAACTGTAAGTCCTGATAGGATTTTGAGTTTTTGCAGTGTTCAAAATAAATGTATGATACCTGCTGTATTGGAGAACATTAGGGACCAGTGCTACTTGGTGTTTTATCCACCAATGACTACTGAGCTAAAATTGACAGTTAGCATTATCAAGTTTTTATTTTACACCCTCATCACTCTACAGCGCTATGTTTTCACAGATTAAATAAAGCCTGTATGTAAGACACGTTAGCCACGCATTGACAGTGGTCATAATTAATAGAACCTAACCCTCCGCGGGGCTAACGTTACATGAGCGAGTGACAGTAACGTTAAACTTATTTATTAGCGCTGAGAAGTCTACTGCTTTAAGATGGCGGCTGTTATCTAACACCGCTGACTCTGTCATTTCGCATCTAGTTCAACATACATGTGATCTCTGTGAGACGCATCAGACGCTACCTGCTACCACCTTAGCATCATGCGGGCTAGTTTTTAGCAACGTCGGCGTCGTTTGTAGCGGCTGTCGGCTGCAGTGTTTTTTTTTTTTGTTTGTTTTTTTATTGCTTCTTCCTCTACGCACGTGACATCAGCACGTTGTCCTGCATTAAAAGTAGTCCGGGCAAAACGTGATGCTTAGAGCTGTCAAAATTAAACAATTACTCGAGGTGAGTAAAATTACTCAAATCAGTTTTTAAACTCGAGTTGCTTGAGTATTCGTTTCAGCTCTAGTAATTTGTTTTGATGCTTCTGCGCATGCGGGTCTCTTTGCTGAGCGCATCTCGGACTGCGAATTAGTGCGCATGCGTAATACATGAACGGTCTCAATGGACAAAGGCAGTCTGAACGGGAACGCCAAAAAAACGGATATGACAAAAAATCGGATTTGTGCATTAAGACCTGTAGTATGAACCTAGCCAAATTTACCTCTTGTAGGTCGTTTCGCCGATGTAGGACATTTTGGCAGAACACCAGTCTCCTCATTCTAAAAGAAAATCAGTCGATTCAAATCGACAGAAAGACCCTGGAGACGCAAGATGGAAGGTCCTCTCGGCCCGTGCACCTGTATCAGTTAGAACCCGATGGTTTTGTCTTTGATTAAGCGATCAATGTCTTTGTTAATGTCCTCCCAGACGAGCTTGGGGAGATATAATGTCCCGTTTGATTAATTCTGCCTACTAACTGTTTTTTAAGCCTCTCTTTACTAACAACTAACATTTACTGTCTGTCTTGTCCTCTTCTGTTGGCTGCTTTCGGCAGAAATAAAGACTTCCGGCATAGGTAAGACATACTGTAGAGGAGCTCAAGAGATGATTCTTTTCCACTTGCTGTGAACTTTTGAACCCAATTCAGACCCTCACTTCAAAATGGAGATGTTACACTGACTGGAGATATTGTCTGTCTGGCTCATTGTCATCTTCCTACAGCTGACACCATTCCATTTTTAGCTGGGTTTCATCTTGCACACGCCACTGCTTTGCATCTGTGGCTCTTGCTTCTATGGCTAATTAGTGTCTCCTCAAATATGTGACAAAGCAGTATAGTAATAGGGACTCAGCCAGGCTGCCAATAGCGAAAAACTGCGGGTAGTTGTGCTCAATTTTTAGTTTAAACTGGAAATGTACCACAAACTGTCAGCTCAAAAACAATTCAATATGATATCAGCGATCTTATAACATTAATAGGCCTTTAAAGGGCAGTGACAGATTAAAAAAATATACTGTATGTGAAAATATTTTATTTAAAAAAAAAAAAAAAAAGTTATATAAAGAACAAACAAAGTTTTGGTCATGTAGGCCACAAATTAACGTTTCGTATGAACTGTACTGGTGGCCGAAAAATGCCATTGCATGAAATTGACTTTCCTATAAATTAAGGGTGTAACTGTACATGTATTTGGATTGAACCGTTTTGGTTCGGAACGAAGGCGTACCGAACGAGTTTCTGACGTAATGTAACCCTTACTTTCCAAGGCTGTGAGTCAATCGGGTTACAGTTTCTTTGTGTAAATTATATTTACTCCGTCTTCTCTACTATAATGAGGACCAACACGGTCCGACAGTATAACCCAGAAACGGCAACGGCGCGACAACGTGGCCGCCGCGAGAACGCAGTGAAACGCGGGCGTTATGTCAATCAGGCAATGCTCACCAGTCGCAGTGCAGCCGCATGTTAGATGCGTCCCAGAAGCGGCTCAACACAACGCACACGAAAAGAACGGCAGAGTTTATTAGAGTTTACTACTACTGGTAGCTAGGATCGGGCAGACCGGAAGTCACTCGTGTAAAAATACGGTGGATCCGGTCGATTTTCAAACTAATATGCAGTCGTAACCCACTTTTTGAGTCCATCAGAGCTCTTGAGTGGTAGATCGGGGCACAGTTGACTTGTTTTTGTTGATTTATTGCTGTCTTCTCTGCTATAATAATAACCAACACGGGCCGTGTTCAATACAAAACCCTCCTACCACAACAAAACAAGTGGGAACTAATATTCACATAGGAACTAAAGTTATACAACATCAAATATACAATATAAATGAATCCTACATGACATTTGTAAAATATAAACACATAATAAAATAAATAATAGCCCATTAAAATACAATAAATTTAAATGAGCTAAAACATCTGTAATCAAATAATAATATTGCACAGATCCGTCTTACACAATTACATTTATTAATTTCTGTGTGGCGCTTTAACTTGAGAAAATCCACCAATAAAGCTTTTGAAAACCGTTCATAAGGGAAAAAAATGATTCATTGAGGCATTTCATTTGTAAAATGCATGTTAAAATCTTTGTCATTGGGATTGCTTTTCTCTTTGGCACAGGACTTCTTTTTTCTTCTTTCTTTCAGAAAGAAAGCTTACAAATACGCGGGGTTAGGGTTTGGTAAAGGCAAATTGTTGTTGGATTATCTTTAAATACCCGTTACTTTTTGAGCAGAATTCTAGCTTTGTATAGCCACGTACCACGTGCTCGCTGTATGGTTCCGCCCACTTGTCCGTCAAAATATAGTGTTAACCTGTTACGGCTACGTACATTTCTCCTATTTACGGCGTGTTTTTCTGCTCCTTAACATTAATAATCAAAATGGTGAAGGCGTGTGTGGCTGTTGGTTGCACTAACAGAGAAGATGGAAGGAGAGACTTGAAGTTTTACCGTATTCCGAGGGATCCAAAGAGGAGAGCGAAATGGACGGCTGCAATTCGACGTGAAAACTGGACACCAAAAAATCACCACAGACTATGTAGTAGTCATTTTATATCCGGTAAGATGCATTTAATATATATTTAGAGGGGTTTGGCCTGACAACCACAATTAAGATCATTGCTAGGCTAATCGCCGACAACATACACGTATGTATGTAGTGAGAGTGCTATCGCTAAACCATATAAACATTAAAAGCCTTAACTCCATTGACAAACGACATGAAATACATTAGACTTGACAGTGGATGTTAGCAATAACAAAAGATTTTGAATTGAAAATTTCGTAACTCACCTTTCCAAGCACAAGATAGATTCCTGCCGAATTTTCGTGGACGAGGACCTGTTTCACCCAACAAGCAACGAATTATTTATAAGCCTCCAAGCTCTTGAAGTTTTTCATATTTTCGTGAGAATAGGCTGATTTAGTGTGGACAAGATAATTGTAAATATCTGCGTAGCAGATGTCAGGCAGACAGGGCGAAGACAGTGGGTCGAAAAACATCGTTTTGGGCATCAAATATGGATCTGGCGACTGTATAGAACGAAGCTTTTCCTCATAACGCCTTTTATGCAACAGATCCAGTGAGTTTGCGGCATCAGAAAGCACCGGGTCTTCCATGAAATGCATTTTAAATTCCGCCATCAATTGAAAACAATGCTAATACAGAGTCAAAATGACGGACAAGTGGGCGGAACCATACAGCGAGCACGTGGTACGTGGGTAGGCTCTATAGGCTAATGTTCCTATTGTTGAAAGCACAAAGGTGTGTAATAAACAAATAGCACATTTATATTTTGCATTTTGTTTTCTTGCTGTACCGAAAATGAACTGAACCATGACCTCAAAACCGAGGTACGTACCGAACTGAGATTTTTGGGTCAAAATTATTTTTCGAACAGATCATTTGACTAGCAGCTTAGACGGTCATTTGCTTTGCATATCATTTTCAACAACAACAACAACAAAATAGAGGGAGGGCAATTTTATTTTTCAAATGATTTTTTTCTTTGATTGATTGAATGATTTAGACACAAATATCCTACCTATAATATGGCCCAAACACAAAAAGGATTGTTTCAATCAAAAAACACTTTTTCAATGAAAAATGATGTGTTCAAATGCAAATTTTTTCATCTCAAATATTTTTTCGTTTTCTACGATTGAACATTTTTACTTTGTTTGATTGAAGTGATTTTTCTTTTTGAAAACATTGTTTGAAGCAACTTATTTTTTGATTGAATAATAAAGACAAAAACGTCCTTGCTAAAATGTGGCCCAAACACAAATCAACATTACTTCAACCAAAAAAGTTGCTTCAATCAAAAAAAAAAAAAAGCTTGACTCCAATCAAAAAAAATTCAATCAAAGAAAAATAGCTTTCACGCGCATTTGTTTTTTTTTTATTGAAGCGACTTTTTTTTTTTTTGAAAATGTATATTTTCATTGAAGCGGCTTTTTTTGATTGAATAATAAAGACACAAATCTACCTCCATATGGCTCCGCCCAGGGGATACAATTTTTGACTTGGGTAACGACATTGACGCGACACCTGCGGGCGTACCATATTCAATGGGTGACGATCTTGGTGAAAAGTATTGCCTAAGCAGCCTGATTTAGAATTCCCCTCCAGAATGATGGGAAACGAAAAACGCTCATTGTCAACTTATTATTATAAATATTCTTGTTAGTTAATTTTATTGCTGACACTGCGTTTCGGGGTCATCAATATGTGGTGCCCCCCCTTCCCCAAAAGTCAAACTCCGCCTATGACTGTATGGTGATGTTTATCGTTTTGGACTGTAAGGCACATCTGTCTATAAGCAGCATCCAACAATTTTTACTAGTATACTGTATTTTTGTAAGTTGTCAGATATTATCAGGTAACCGATAAAAAGCATTTTAAAATTATATCGGATTATATCAATATTGGCCTTGGACCAATATGTATGTTTCCTTTATAGTGACTCGTCTTCTACTTTTGAACAAGGTCAGGTCACAACCTAGCATAGCAGTTTTGCTTATTGAAAACTAGATATCTACAAACTAAGATTTTGGATTTATTTATGTGAGAAGACAATTTGCATTCATGGTTCAAAATTAAATGAACAATAAATGATTGAAAAATAATGAATACTAAACTCTTTATATATATAATTATTGCTTTACCAGAAAGAAATAGTCACTAAGAAAACTAGAAAAGCAATACAGTACAAAATCTGTGAAAAAGCGCAGCAAAATACATCTTGGGAATTGTCATTGCTATGATTGCCTGCCTGTATTAGTGATGCTTTGGTCACCCCCTCTGGGGTAACTCATGTAAACGTTATTTAATTGTGAATGATTCCTTTTACAGTGGTACCTCGACATACGAAGTTAATTGGTTCTACGACCTTGTTTGTAAGTCAAAATAGTCGTATGTCGAGAAGGATTTTCTCATAAGAATACATTATAATTCCATTAATTCGTTCCACAGCCCAAAAACCTACACTAAATCTGTTAAAAATTCCAGGTTGTTTGCATGTTACGTGTTTTAGATCCCCCTGGTGGCGAGTTGCAATTTGTTGTTTTTATGATCAGGCATATTTTGGCCACCTAAAGAAAGCTAAGACCTAAGTTCTCATAGAAAGAAAATAAAAAGCAACACGTTGATGAAGAGAAGGTTTTGGTCTGATAAATTAGGGGACAGGCATCATTATTGTTCTAACCAGACTATCTGCAGTGCTTTTATACAAAATCCTTAATAAATACCGCTGTAACTATTGCAAAAAGGAATTATAAGTGCAAAACAAACGCATTATGTATTTTGCGTAGTGTACCTGAACGCACCGTGAGGCTGACAGCAGACTGAGTGAGTGCAGTTGACTTTCTCTTTTCACGTCCTGTTGTTGCAGTGCATGTTGTGTTCCACAAGTTCTGAAATAAATTATTAAAAACCTGACGAAGCTGGTGATCTCTTCGGCAATGGTACCAAAATAAGAATTGTCACTTTAATGTATAAAGACTGCCGAACGGAGGACGGAGGAGTATTGTTGAGCAGTTCATGGATGGATTTCGATTCCAATCCCTAGTAAAGAATAAGATACTGTGAGGTACGTTGTGTTAAATGCTGTTATATTCAATGGCTGTTCGGGCTCAAAAATATATATATATACACACACACTGGGGCAAATAAGTATTTAGACAACCACCAATTGTGCAAGTTCTCCTACTTGAAAAGATTATAGAGGCCTGTAATTGTCAACACGGGTAAACCTCAACCATGAGAGACAGAATGTGGGAAAAAAAAAAAACGAAAATTAATTTATTAATTTTAATTATAATTATATATATTTTATAGATATTATATTATAATTTAATTAATTTAATTTTTAAAGAATTTATTTCCGAATTACAGTGGAAAATAAGTATTTGGTCACCTACAAACAAGCAAGATTTCTGGATGTCAAAGAGGTCTAATTTCTTCTAACGAGGTCTTACGAGGTATAACGAGGCTCCACTCGTTACCTGTATTAATGGCACCTGTTTTAACTCATTATCGGTATAAATGAACCTGTCCACAACCTCAGTCAGTCACACTCCAAACTTCACTATGGCCAAGACCAAAGAGCTGTCGAAGGACACCAGAGACAAAATTGTAGTCCTGCACCCGGCTGGGAAGACTGAATCTGCAATAGGTAAAACGCATGGTGTAAAGAAATCAACTGTGGGAGCAATTATTAGAAAATGGAAGACATACAACACCACTGATAAACTCCCTCGATCTAGGGCTCCATACAAGATCACACCCTGTGGCGTCAAAAGGATAACAAGAACGGTGAGCAAAAATCCCAGAACCACATGGGGGGACCTAGTGAATGACCTTCAGAGAGCTAGGACCACAGTAACAAAGGCTACTATCAGTAACACATTGCGCCACCAGGGACACAAATCCTGCACTGCCAGACGTGTCCTCCTGCTGAAGCTAGTACACGTCCAGGCCCGTCTGCATTTGGATGATCCAGATGAGGACTGGGAGAATGTGCTATGGTCAGATGAAACCAAAATAGAACTTTTTGGTGGAAACACAGCTTCTCGTGTTTTAAGGAGAAAGAATACTGAATTGCATCCGAAGAACACTATACCCACTGTGAAGCATGGGGGTGGAAACATCATGCTTTGGGGCTGTTTTTCTGCAAAGGGACCAGGACGACTGATCTGTGTAAAGGAAAGAATGAATGGGGCCATGTATCGAGAGATTTTGAGTGAAAATCTCCTTCCATCAGCAAGGGCGTTGAAGATGAGACATGGCTGGGTCTTTCAGCATGACAATGATCGCAAACACACAGCCTGGGCAACAAGGGAGTGGCTTCGTAAGAAGCATTTCAAGGTCCTGGAGTGGCCTAGCCAGTCTCCAGATCTCAACCCCATAGAAAATCTGTGGAGGGGGTTGAAAGTCAGTGTTGCACAACGACAGCCCCAAAATATCAC
The DNA here is from genome assembly GCF_030265065.1 of Corythoichthys intestinalis. NCBI lineage: Eukaryota > Metazoa > Chordata > Actinopteri > Syngnathiformes > Syngnathidae > Corythoichthys > Corythoichthys intestinalis. The sequence goes on from NC_080400.1 coordinate 6,954,204, forward strand.
TGCTATAGAAGAGATCTGCATGGAAGAATGGGCCAAAATACCAGCAACAGTGTGTGAAAAGCTTGTGAAGAGTTACAGAAAACTTTTGGCCTCTGTTATTGCCAACAAAGGGTACATAACAAAGTATTGAGATGAACTTTTGGTATTGACCAAATATTTATTTTCCACCATGATTTTCAAGTAAATTCTTTAAAAATCAAACAATGTGATTTTCTGTTTTTTTTTCTTTCCACATTCTGTCTCTCATGGTTGAGGTTTACCCACGTTGACAATTACAGGCCTCTCTAATATTTTCAAGTGGGAGAACTTGCACAATTAGTGGTTGACTAAATACTTATTTGCCCCACTGTATGTATTCTGGCTTTATTTTGGGGTGAGTTGCCTTGAGAAAAGGGGGCTTTGGAAAGAGTAGGAAGGTGAGAGAAGGAAAATATCATCAAAAAACAAAAAATGACTGGAGATGTATTTGTGGAAGAGACTCGCGTCGTAAAGTCGAAATGACGTACGTCCGGTACGTCGTAACCCGTGGACTACCTGTATTTGTCAGTGTCTGTCCTGTCTTTGTTCATTTTACAATTTCATAAAGTCGAAACGTTAAAGGTCAAAGAAACCGAATACTCCCCGTATATCCAATCTGGTGGCTCTAAAAGACTAAATCAAAACTTTTGAAATGAGTTTATCACTGGATGTTCGTTCATTCGCTGCAATCCCTCCCACTTCAAAGGGAGCCAATGAGCTTTAAAAGTTTTTGTATTTCCCCATCGAGCAAATCAACCGACAAATCAACACATCGAGTCGTTTAAAAGCGCACTGAACCTTAGCCTTATTACTTTTCCATTGAAAAAAAGATATTTGGGAAAGGACACTTGCAGAGACTGACAGAAAAGTCAATTGAGAGCCGCTGGGTGTTTGCTATTGTGCTATACATTTTCTTTTTCTTTCTAAATGGGGGCCATTGACCCACACGACTGGGCTTTTCATTCAATGTTTGACCACATGTTCTTCGGCTGAAGTCTTGACCCCGTGATGGGAAATCAATCAGGAGCCCTTTCGCTTGAGACATGCTGTATCTGCAGACGGGTCTGCTTTGCTACCACCCGCTAGATGTTCCCGCCTTTAAAGAGTGAATTATGTTATCATTTCTAGACTACCTTGAGAGCCTCCATTATATGTCATCAACTGGAGTGGACTCATGAGATACTCAAGTCAGGGTTTCTCCTAGGATTTTTTTTTTTTTTTTCTGTTTTTCTTGATATATATATAGAGCCAAAACTCTATTTGTTTTTAAAATTAAACTGTTTAAACATGATTAAATGCCCAAATGTATCGAGCTATGATAGCAATTTAAAAAAATGTAAAGATATGTATTTTCTTTTCAAGAAACATGGTATCGGCAGAGGCGTCGCGTCCCATTAGGCAAACCAGGCAATTGCCTAGGGCCCCCAGCCAGCAGGGGCTCCAAGAGGGCCAAGAATTTTGGCACACCCAGCTTTACTGCACTGTCGCAGCAACAAGTGTAGGGAGTGTTTAAATATTTTCATTTGGCAGCCAGTGGCGCCCCCAGGGGGTGGCCAGGGGTGGCCACGGCCACCCCTATAAATTGGTCTGCCACTCCACTGGCCACCCTGCTTGCCAGTATATCGTTAGATTGTTGTAGCATCAGTTATGCATTTCATCCCAAATGAATGCATTTATTATGTTTAGATAAATGTCGGGTTGTCAAATTTATCGCTTTAACGGGCAGTAATTAATTTTTAAAAATTAACCACGTGAAAATATTTATCGCAATTAACGTATTCGCGGTACGACACATTCACGCATTGCCGCAAACAGCCTACAATGGCGCCGTTTTACTTGTATACAGAGATAAGAGGCAGTGTCAAGTGAGTGGAGTAGATATAAGCATTCATTGAGACCGTGCTTTTAATTGGCAAAAGCGTCGTCATCTCTCCCACAGCAACTATAAATATTGTGAGAAGCGACGTGGGGAAGAATGACAGGAGTTGATCTTTTTCTTAATACCCTGTTGTGTACCCAACACAGAGAAGATATAGCATTTGCAGCCACCACACACAGTCATGGTTGCACCACTTCCCATCATGCATTTGGGCAGAACAGTTAGGTGGCTACAGTATCATTTTCTGAAAGCTCAACAAATACACTAGATGGCAATATTTAGTCACAATATACAAACTCACATTTTTATAAGTCTTTCTATCCGTGGATCCCTTTCACAGAAAGAATGTTAATAATGTTATTGCCATCTTGTGGATTTATTGTTATAATAAACAAATACAGTACATATGTACAGTATGTTGAATGTATATATCAGTCTTTCCTTTCCAACAATAATTTACAGAAAAATATGGCATATTTTAGAGATGGCTTGAATTGCGATTAATTACGATTAATTTTTAAGCTGTGATTAACGCGATTAAAAATGTTAATCGTTTGACAGTTAAATGTACACCTTATGCTTAATATACTGTATACATAACACAATAAAACAGAATTGTTGTAGAACTCAAAATGTTGACTGGACAGTTATGGACTATTCACATTAAATCATTAGTAACATCAAATATTACACAATACACCAAAGTATATCAGTAGCCGTGTCCTTAAGTCTTTCTGATAGTTTTCCCCTGACCTTTTTACTGCAATAATATAATGAAAACCCGAAATTATGGCTTTTAGTTTTGGCCACCCCAAGATTTTAAGTGGCCCCATCTGGCCACCCCTATGAAAAATTTCTGAAGGCGCCACTGTTGGCAGCTTATCTAATGATTCTGTTGTCAATCCCAATCAGCACTAACCATGTCACGTAGATTATACATGTTTAAGAAAGTCCAATCAGATATTGATACCACATGATTGTTTAAAGAGTGACTCACCAAGTACTCTCTGGAAAGTCCTTTCCGAGTTGTTTATGTTAATTTTCACAGGCCACCTCATTATTCATGTGACTACTTAAAGAAATTGTGATTTTTCCCAAAAAGTATATTAATTAATATAATATAATAATAATATATAATATTATATATACAGTGCCTTGCAAAAGTATTCGGCCCCCTTGAATCTTGCAACCGTTCGCCACATTTCAGGCTTCAAACATAAAGATATGAAATTTAATTTTTTTTTCAAGAATCAACAACAAGTGGGACACAATCGTGAAGTGGAACAACATTTATTGGATTAAACTTTTTTAACAAATAAAAAACTGAAAAGTGGGGCGTGCAATATTATTCGGCCCCTTTACTTTCAGTGCAGCAAACTCACTCCAGAAGTTCAGTGAGGAGCTCTGAATGATCCAATGTTGTCCTAAATGACTGATGATGATAAATAGAATCCACCTGTGTTTAATCAAGTCTCCGTATAAATGCACCTGCTCTGTGATAGTCTCAGGGTTCTGTTTAAAGTGAAGAGAGCATTATGAAAACCAAGGAACACACCAGGCAGGTCCGAGATACTGTTGTGGAGAAGTTTAAAGCCGGATTTGGATACAAAAAGATTTCCCAAGCTTTAAACATCTCAAGGAGCACTGTGCAAGCCATCATATTGAAATGGAAGGAGCATCAGACCACTGCAAATCTACCAAGACCCGGCCGTCCTTCCAAACTTTCTTCTCAAACAAGGAGAAAACTGATCAGAGATGCAGCCAAGAGGCCCATGATCACTCTGGATGAACTGCAGAGATCTACAGCTGAGGTGGGAGAGTCTGTCCATAGGACAACAATCAGTCGTACACTGCACAAATCTGGCCTTTATGGAAGAGTGGCAAGAAGAAAGCCATTTCTCAAAGATATCCATAAAAAGTCTCGTTTAAAGTTTGCCACAAGCCACCTGTGAGACACACCAAACATGTGGAAGTAGGTGCTCTGGTCAGATGAAACCAAAATGGAACTTTTTGGCCACATTGCAAAACGATATGTTTGGCGTAAAAGCAACACAGCTCATCACCCTGAACACACCATCCCCACTGTCAAACATGGTGGTGGCAGCATCATGGTTTGGGCCTGCTTTTCTTCAGCAGGGACAGGGAAGATGGTTAAAATTGACGGGTAGATGGATGCAGCCAAATACAGGAACATTCTGGAAGATAACCTGTTGGTATCTGCACAAGACCTGAGGCTGGGACGGAGATTTATCTTCCAACAGGACAATGATCCAAAACATAAAGCCAAATCTACAATGGAATGGTTCAAAAATAAACGTATCCAGGTGTTAGAATGGCCAAGTCAAAGTCCAGACCTGAATCCAATGGAGAATCTGTGGAAAGAGCTGAAGACTGCTGTTCACAAACACTCTCCATCCAACCTCACTGAGCTCGAGCTGTTTTGCAAGGAAGAATGGGCAAGAATGTCAGTCTCTCGATGTGCAAAACTGATAGAAACATACCCCAAGCGACTTGCCGCTGTAATTGGAGCAAAAGGTGGCGCTACAAAGTATTAACGCAAGGGGGCCGAATAATATTGCACGCCCCACTTTTCAGTTTTTTATTTGTTAAAAAAGTTTAAATTGCCCAATAAATTTTGTTCCACTTCACGATTGTGTCCCACTGGTTGATGATTCTTGACAAAAAATTAAAATTTTATATCTTTATGTTTGAAGCCTGAAATGTGGCGAAAGGTTGCAAGGTTCAAGGGGGCCGAATACTTTTGCAAGGCACTGTATACATTCAACATACGGTACATAAGGATTGTATTTGTTGATTATAACAATAAATCAACAAGATGGATAGAAAGACTTGTAGTTCTTAAAAGAAAAATGTTAGTACAAGTTATAGAAATTTTATATTAAAAACCCTCTTAATGTTTTCGTTTTAATAAAATTTGTAAAATTTTCAATCAAAAAATAAACTAGTAGCCCGCCATTGTTGATGTCAATAATTACTTACACAATGGTCATGGGTGCCGAAGCCTATAAAATCAGTCGCACCCAAGCGCCAGCAGAGGGCGGCAAAACTCCATAAAACACAAAAAGTGAGCGTTTCACTGTACTGTCATTTAAATATGTCTGAGCGGGGCATCTGCATTAATTGCGTCAAATATTTTAACGTGATTAATTTAAAAAATCAATTATCGCCCGTCAACGCGATAATTTTGACAGCCCTAATATAAATATACACATATATATGTATACATACAGTGTCAGAGGCTCAGTTCAGGTTTTTTAATTTTTTATGTCCCTTATCCGATTATTCGAAATAAATCATCGATTAATCGGCTACTAAAATAATCGATAGCTGCAGCCCTATTTCGAATGAATGAATTATGGTGGAGGATTTTGGTAGCAAAATGTCCCTTTTCAATTTTTAATTTTTACCACGATAAATCACCATTTCGATATTTTGTCACACCCCTAGTGGTAACATCGCCAAAGAAATAGCCAGCTTCGTCAGGTTTTTGACATTTATTTCACAACTTATCCAACACAAAAGTTGATAGTGTTCTCAAGAAAACATTGAAACTGAAACGCACAACCTCCACCGCTTCCTCACTGACACGTCAGCCGCGCAGTGCGTTCAGGTACAGCAAAAAACGTCTGCCACATTAGAACCCGATTCGTTATATTATTACAGGAATTATTATTATTATGATTTTTATTTATAATTTATTTGTTTTGCTATGTGTAATTGCTTTTTGTAGTACCAGTACTAGTACCAGCAGTGTTTATTAAGGATTTAGTGTATGTTTTTGGGCTGTGGAACAAATTAATGGAATTATTAATGTATTCCTATGGGAAAATCCTGCTCGACATACGACCATTTCGACTTACAAACAAGGTCCTGGAACGATTAAACTTCGTATGTAGAGATACCACTGTATATCTTTTTAGACGCATCCTGACGTGTGCAGGTGAAAAATAAAACATGCTGTTCTGCCCGTTAATCAGTCTGTATTGAGCCAAATTAGCAACTAGCTCGATGCTTGGATCATGGATAAAAGGCGCAAGGGTGGAGCCGAAAAAATAAGAAATAAAAAGAGAAAAGCACTTGTAAAAGAAGCTGAAAAATGTACAAAAATAGCAATTTTTTAAATGCAATGAGCTTACGGCCTCAAACAAAAGAGGATTACAATGAAAGTGTTAAGGGTTTGGCGAATAAAATTCAACTTGCACGACAACAACAAGTACCCGTGGAAACTTTGGCTTGTCGCACCTCACAAGGTGCAGCAGCATACACCAACCGTGATAACTATAAGCACATCACAGGTGCAGAGCAAGCAGGTAGGATTGCCATGTTCAGTGAGGGAATATTAGAATTAATATCATCAATTACGTGCCGTCTTTAAAGTATATACTGTATATACAGTATATGGCGGAAAACACTCAGGTGACAGTCCTACACTGACACCCCCAGTTTGGCTGGATTTCAAAATGGTCCTATATGCAACTGTGATACATCATTGGAAAGCTTAAAATCTCAATTTTCTGGGGGAAGAACATTTTTGAACAAGAGGGCATTTTAAGAAAATAAATAATAATAATAATTAAACAGCAAAACCCTAACTGGAGGTGAGAGCATGCGAGAGCAGAATTAGAGACTGATTTTAACGAGATATTATCGCGTACTTACCTTGTTTCGTTTCAAAAACTCAATGTAGCGTGTATCATCGAGTGTCAAAAGACAGTTGTGAATGGCTACAGCCGGATTTTTAGGGTATTTTATGGGTAAAACATGGTCATATCACAAGGGTCGTGATGCAGAAGTGGCAGACATCAAGGAGTGGTCGAGATGTTCTTTTTCATATATTTACCCTTTTAAATGTTTTTTTTTTTTTTTCCAATTTTTCTATGTTTGGATCGATTATTTATCATCTAGCATATTGGGGAAAATGTGACAGTCACAAAAAAATACAATTAATCGATAGTTTTGAAGTACATATCCGTGACGTTTTTACAGACGCTATTTTTTTCATTGTGACGTAATTTGTTAAAATATTTTTCATATTTCATATTTCTCCATCCATGTACCCGTGTATAACGCGCACCCATGATTTTTACAAGTTGATTTTGGGAGAAAAAAAAAATATGCGCTATATTTGGGAAATTACGGTAATATAAAGTGGGCCGGTGTGAGGCATGAAATTCCCAGGCAAAAAAAAGAGTCCCACTCCGGCCCTGTTTTACAGCTCATTTGTTATCTTTATCCCATATCGTCATGGTAACGAGAACTCTGCAATGTGTTTTGATAGTTTCTTGATACTGCCCTTCAGACTATAACGCGGCCTGATATTAGTATGGTAATACGTGCCACATCCTCATGCATTCACGACACCGTCAGACTCCGACAAACACAAACTCAGCGTGTCACCTGCTAGCACCTGATTAAAATAGCCAAACGTCCCTTTGTTCTTCCGAGCGCATTTGCATGATAAAAAGGAGATTTATTCAGGAAGAAAAACAGCGTGCGTCTGTAAAAAAATGAGCAAAATCCCATCGTCGGTGTGCGAGCCGTGCATCCCAAACGGTCCTGGGGGGAGGTGGCCCGACTCACCCCGCGTCGGTGTTCGTTGACCCCCCGCGAAGGATGTCCCCACCGTGCCCTTCATCTTTATTCCTGCGCCAGCATGCGGCAAAAAGCAATTATCTCCTACAAACTAGATGTTGTCGGTGAATATGGATGGCCGGCGCGGCCGTAGCGGCTCAAGGTCGGCAAATAACGCTTCCTGGTTATGAAAGCGGCTGCTCTACATACACCCCTGATGCTGATAAGCTATCAGCTGATTGCGCTGGCAGAGCAGAATCCGGTTACTGACGCTGGGTACTGGCCTACTGTATTTTTTTCAACGGCTAGCTGATTTTCGACACGGTCGGCGGACCCGACGTCTGTTGAAGGTCAATCATCATGTGGAATCGGTTGATGATCACAACAGAGCCTTGCCTTGTTGTGGCATTTTAAAACAGAGGGAAAACACTGAGCCCTGAAAGAGCCCTCAAGGTTAAAGAGTGGAGATTGGTTCTTAATCCACTCTGAATGACGGCCAGATGACAGCCGTCTCTGTAATGCTTATCAGGCACTGCCGAGGGCCTGATAAACTCGGGTTATCTTTGGAGTGGACTCTAATGACTACCTAGCCCATGCATTGCTTTTATTAGACTGCACACGGGGAGAAAATATGTTGCGAAGTCGACATATGTAAAACATTTTATTTGCTGTTGCATTAACATGGGTTTAATGTGTTGGTTGTAGACAGTGTTGTCACAGATTACTTGAAAAAGTAATTCAATTAGTGATTACGCCTCATAAACATGATCTAGTTACATTACCAATTACTTTATTGTCAAAGTAACTTTCTTCCTTTTGCTAGCTCAACATAGGAATGGTAACAGAAAAATGTCATCGCATGGATTGACTTCCCGATAATTGAATTTAAAGGGGAAGATCAGAATTTTTCACATATGGCTTAATCTTCGAGTTAGCGGGGGTGTAATTCGTCGATGGAGTTGACTTCAACCACCGTTGACACGCGCTAGATTCGCCACTCCAGTGCCCTGAAACTAACAAATAACTGACAAACATTTTGGAATTTATTGAAATCAACTCCACCGACGAATTAACCCTTTAACACCGAACGTGTCGGCAGCGACGCGTTTACGCATATCGTCTTTGAAGCTTCGTCACACTGTAATTACGTCACCCACGTGCCGCTGGTCGGTCTCATTTGAAAGTGCGGAAGTAGATGTCCACACCAGTTTTTATTTGAAGTCAACCAACCAAGTAAAACGGGAGATAATTTCATTTGAGTTTTATAGTTTTATTGCACTCATAAATATGCATCAAAACGCTGCATGGACCATGTATCTATGTCCATATTTCCATCATTTCTTGTCCTTTTTCAAAACCGAAAGCAGCACAAACAACTACATATCCCAAGAGCCGTTGTGATGTCAAGAAGGACAAACCGAATGTGAACATTATTAAATTTCCAAGCGAGGCGCCAACTAAGGAAAATGAGGCATGAGCGAAGCAAGCAACGGCCGGTTGGATTGAGCGAGCGGCTTTGAAACGTGCAGAATGAATCTAAAACTAAATTTAGCGCAAGCTAATGCATTATTTCGTTAACTCAAGGAACAAGATGAGCCGTATCTGTCGTTGTTTTCTTCGGGTGAGTCGGCGTCTTGGCGGGTAGAAGTGACAGCAGCGCACAAACGGCGAAAGAGTAGGCTGTAGGACGTTGTGTGTGACGCAGCTCCATGACCTGTTCAAGAAGAAGCTTTATTGAGTGCGCAAAAAAAACTTTATTGGGTCGCATGCCTGAAACATTGGAATTGAACTGAACTACTTGTCAATATTTTTTATAATACTTTTTTTCAATGTTATATATATTTTTTCTTCACTATAATCTTTTCAAATTTAATATAGATGTGTGTTCGAGAAGCTTGATTGCATGTACGTATATATTTTTGATAAGGTGATGGGTACAATACCTAATTTCACAAAGAGATATTCTCCAAACCCTGTTTGTGTTAGATGATATATATATAAAAAATTTTCTCACTATTTTGCACTGTATATTACCTGTTTTGACCATAGTATGTGTAAAGACCAAAAACGCCAATGACCATACCTGCTGTTTGTGTTAAATTGTCAAACATAAAACTATTCAATCTTATTTTTCTCTATTGAATGTTCATCCTCACAAGTTGAATAGATATTATCCGATCCGACGTTATCTTTTTTTAAATTAAGAATTAACAATGTATGTGATCTAAAAATGAATAAAATCAATTGAGTACATTTACACATTCTTTCCCTTTTTTTATTTTGAATGTAGTGTTTTTTTTTTTAAATAAATCTCTCGAAATTTTTTTGAAATAAATATACATTTGAAAAAGCAAATATAGCTAGTCCCCGGGTTGTGACGTACTTAATTTACACGATTTCGACTTCACAACGCCGAGTCTCATCCGCCATTTTGTCACCATTATTATTATTATTTTTTTTTAGTCGCATAAACAGGACCTTATTGTACCTTACAGTATCTTATTTTTTTCTTTACTTTATTAATATGACTTGTCCTAAAAGTCAGATTGTCCAGCTTTACAGATAGCAACAAGGCAGTTGTGCTTTTTGAAGCTTTTTACGTCCTTCACTTTTGAAATTGGTAAAGCTGTAACTAGAGATATGCCGATCGATCGGGTCCGATCACGTCATTTTCAAAGTATCGGAATCGGCAAAAAATATCGGCCATGCCTTTTTTAAAATTTTTATTATTTTTTAAATTAAATCGTTTTGTAATTGTATTTAACGTTACAGACATAATATGTTACACTCATCCAGAGTCTTTAGTTTAGGCTTAAGGTAGGGTTATCAAATGTATCCCGATAACGGCGGTAATTAATTTTTTAAAAATATATCATGTTAAATATTTAACGCAATTAATGCATGCGTTGCACGAACCACTCACGCATTGTCGCGCTCAATCTAATGGCACTGTATCACCCATTTAGAGAGATAAAAGACAGCGTAAAATGAGTAGAGTGAATTTTGGCAGCCGTTGGAGCCTTTTTTTAATAGTCTAAAGCCTTTCAATCCCTCTCCCTACGTTTAGAAATATCATGGGAAGCAATGTGGGGAAGCAAGGTAGCAATTGATCTTTTTCTTAATACCTTGTGTTATCTCCCAACGCAGAGAAGATATATCAATTGGTAGCACTACGCACAGTCATGGTTCCACTTCCCATCATGCATTTGGGTTGAATGGCTGCAGTATCATTTACTTAAAGCTCTACAAATACACTAGATGGCAATATTTAGTCACAATATACAAAGTCACAAGTCTTTCTATCCGTGGATCCCTCTTACAGAAAGAATGTTAATAATGTAAATGCCATCTTGAGGATTTATTGGCATAATAAACAAATACAGTACTTATGTACTGTATGTTGAATGTATATATTTGTCCGAGTTTATTCATTTATTTCTGAATGCATTGCCAAAATGTATAAGATCAGGAAAAATTATCGGGAATGATTGGAATTGAATCGGGAGCAAAAACAAGCAATCGGATCGGGAAATATTGGGATCGGCAGATACTCAAACTAAAACGATCGGGATCGGATCGGGAGCAAAAAAACATAAAACAAAAAAGTACAAAAGCTGTACCGCATACAAACAGGAAGGGTTGTCTCAGGAGTGATTTGTTCAAGGATTCAAGGTAATTATTATATTTTTCGTACCATGCATGCATTTTGAAATGTTGTGAAAAAAAATCAATGGGAGAAATTAGCCGCTACGGCATTGGCGTCATCGTACGCAATATTTACGTAAAATAAATGCTAACTGCACGTTTCTTTCTTTTTTTTTTTTTTTTTTTAACCAAGAATCGAGACTGTTTTATGTCCATATTTATTTAAAAAAAAAAAATCAGGGATTTAAGCATTTATTCACAAGAATATTCAATGGAAAAAGCTCTTGTTTTCATCAGGCGGATGCCACATTTGTTTACTGACTAGCATCATAGTTCGCAATATTTACGTAAAATAAATGCTAACTGCACGTTTCTTAAATTTTTTTTTTTTTTTCAACCAAGAATCGAGACTGTTTTACATCCATATCTCTAAAAAACCAATCAGGGATTTAAGCATTTATTCACAAGAATTTTCAACGGAAAAAGCTTTGCGTTTTAATAAGACCGCCGCTACATTTGCTTACTGACTAGCATCGTAGTTCGCAATATTTACGTAATATAAATGCCAACTGCACGTTTTTTGCTTTTAACCAAGAATCGAAACTCTTTTACGTCCATATCAATAAAAAAAAAATTTTTTAAATCAAGGATTTAAGCATTTACAGTATTCACAAGAATTTTCAACGGAAAAAGCTCTTTGTTTTCATAAGGCGGATGCTAAATTTGCTTTCTGACTAGCATCATTGTTCGCAATATTTACGTAAAATAAATGCTAACTGCACGTTTTGTTGCCTTTAACCAAGAATCCAGACTGTTTTACGTCCATATCTATAAAGAATTCAGGGATTTAAGTATTTATTCACAAGAATTTTCAGCGGAAAAAAGTCTTTGTTTTCATAAGACCGCCGCTACATTTGCTTACTGACTAGCATCATCGTTCGCAATATTTACGTAATATAAATGCTAACTGCACGTTTTTTGCTTTTTACTATGAATCGAAACTCTTTTACGTCAATATCTATAAAAAAAATTCAAGGATTCGAGCATTTACAGTATTCACAAGAATTTTCAACGGAAAAAGCTCTTGTTTTCATCAGGCGGATGCTACATTTGCTTACTGACTAGCATCATAGCTCGCAATATTTATGTAAAATAAATGCTAACTACACATTTTTTTTTGCTTTAAACCAAGAATCAAGACTGTTTTACATCCATATCTACATGGAATTCAGGGATTTAAGCATTTATCCACGTGAATTTTCAACGGAAAAAGCTCTTTGTTTTCATAAGACCGCCGCTACATTTGCTTACTGACTAGCATCGTAGTTCGCAATATTTACGTAATATATATGCTAACTGCACATTTTTTGCTTTTAACCAATAATCGAAACTCTTTTACGTCCATATCTATAAAAAAAAATTCAAGGATTTAAGCATTTACAGTATTCACAAGAATTTTCATCGGAAAAAGCTCTGTTTTCATAGGGCGGATGCTACATTTGCTTACTGACTAGCATTATAGTTAACAATATTTACGTAAAATAAATGCTAGCTGCACGTTTTTTTTGCTTTAAACCAATAATCAAGACTGTTTTACGTCCATATCTAAAGGGAATTCAGGGATTTAAGCATTTATTCACTAGAATTTTCAACGGAAAAAGCTCTTCGTCTGTGAATCTACTCGGTCAACTTTGACGGCCACGCCAACAATGCAGGCCCCCTATTAATCGGCCCCGCGTCCCGTATCCCGTCAATATATTATGAAGTCTATGCTTTGGGACTTTTTGGGATAGTTATTTTGCTGGGGTACTTAAAGGGTTAATTCCGATTTATGCAGAAATTCAGATTACCAGTGTAGGAGCGGAACTTGTTTTTAACCTCTGGACAACTTAGTTTTTTTTTTTTTTTTTTTTTTTTTTTTTTTTAAATAGTTTTTTATTCTTTAATTAAAAAACTGCAAACATAATAATCATGAATCGACAATCAGTCTGCTTTCGTCAGATTTGTTTACAAGAGAATTTGGGTAATTTGCCGGTAAAAAATGTCTCGGAACGGATTCATCGATTGTCAAAATAGTTGTCAATTAATCATGTCAACCTCTATTGTAAAACATCTTCCAAAACACATCATTCCCTTAACTCATTGGCTGCCACTGATAGCTATCATCTAATCCATTTCAAATAGATTGGATGATTGGACATCTCTCACTGTCAATGGCACTAAAACATGTTCATACAAAATTTCTAGGGGATCCGTTCCCGTAAACAATTCCCAAGTGCCCGTATCGTCTTTTCTTTGTTTTGCCATTGTTAATCAACTTTCATTTAATCTTTTTTTTTTTTCTTTTTTTCGCATCTAAATAGCTTTACAGTCTATTTTAATTGTGTTACACATTCGTTTGCCGATCTCTTTTCTGGCTTTCGCCCACAGCAACAGTCCGGCCCACAAGTACTACTTGGCCAGCAGCCCAGTGAACGGCGCCGTGTACCTGTCGGACACCAGCAGCCGCAAAGTCTTCAAGGTCAAGTCCTTGAACGCGCCCAAGGACGTTGCCAAGAACGTGGAGGTGGTGGCCGGCACCGGAGATCAGTGCTTGCCATACGATGACGCCCGCTGTGGGGACGGGGGCAAAGCGACCGAGGCCACGCTGACCAATCCGAGAGGTAAAGTCAAACCCAGCGAAAACAACATATTTTTTCACCAGCTGTAAGTTAGCTTCGCTCCCGAGAATTATTTTAAGACTTCATTACTTGAATTATTGTTCCCCGTCATCTCGCTCTCTATATTTGAACGAGGCGTGAAGTCATTTGATCACACGCTAGCGCACCTTTTGTTCTCCCCCGGCTCGACAGTGTGATTCATACGTGCTGAAATCTCGCTGGCGGAGAAGAAGTGATTTTTTTTTTGTTTTTTTCTTTGAAACAGCACGTTTTTTGCCAGTGCTGAAATATTGTGACAGGTGCTGATTATAGGGAAGAAATTATAATTTTATAAAGGAAGAGGAGTAAGTTTGTTATTGAATTATAGAATACAAAATGAAATAAGAGGTTTTTATTAGGTGATGTTGCTGATTTTTGTTGACCTGACTAATCGATTTTATACTAATAAGCCCATTTTGTTGAAACAATTGTTTTCAGGAAACAAAAATTCCTACATAGGGCACACATTGGTTTCCATTGACGGTGCTAGAAGTCCAATCCATTTTGACTGGGAGTGGTGAATTAAGTGAAATTTATATTTTTAAAATTAAGCATACAATTAAAATGAATAAAAACAGAAATGCACTAATTATGGTCATCAGTGACATTCTAAATTAGATTTCTTTTTTTATTTATTTAACCCATTGCTTGCCATTGATAATAATAGACATCTACTGTATTAGCCCAAATATAAGTCGGCCCTGATTATAAGACGACCCCCTCTTTTTCTAGACTCAAGTTTGAAAAAAGACTTTTTGAACACCAAATTTTTATACAGCAAATAATGACAGTGCATCCGAAACAAATGGTGCAACCTGGTGCTGGTCTACAATTTTGTCTCTGGTGTCTTTTGACAGCTCTTTGGTCTTGGCCATAGTGGAGTTTGGCGTGTGACTGACAGAGGTTGTGGACAGGTGTCTTTTATACCGATAATGAGTTAAAACAGGTTCCATTAAAACAGGTAACGAGTGGAGCCTCGTTAGACCTGATTAGAAGAAGTTAGACCTCTTTGCCAGCCAGAAATTAAGCTTGAGAACGATAAACCGATACGACCGGATATCCGGTTTTCCAGGTGAGAGATACAGATGTATCGATAGTAAAGTTACCATTCGACAATAATTAGCCATTAAATATTCAGTGAACCGATTGTAGAGATAGAATTCGGCTATCGTGAGCTCAAGAATCGGTTTTTAATGCCTAGTTCAATGCATTGCTTAATATGATAATTCAGCTTTTACTTCACACGCTGCGCTTGTGTCTTTCAGTGAATGACTCAAGTGCGCGTCATTCACCACACAGCGCACACTTAGATCGAGACCGCACGCATGATATAATATGGACAAGCACTACTCACAGTAGTGGTTGCCACAAGTTACTTCCCATGCATTTCGGCAGAACCGCTACTAGTCGCCGTCATTACCCGATCGTCCCCGGCGTGTCATAACAACGCGAGAGCTAACGACACCACTGTAACGCACGCAGCGTCGCGTTTTCTTCACAGCCCAAAACGAAAACGAAACTAGTGGTGGCAACGAAGCAACATGCTAAAACAATGGACAGTGTGATCACGGACGGCAGCGACGTGCTGTGATTGATTTTCAACGCACCCAGGAAAACAAAAGTCGGACTTTTAAGTGATGAAAGCAGCCAGATCTGTTCGCATGGGACAGAGCTTGTGTGAAGTGTGGAGCGGTACAGAAATCGTGAGTTTTAATCCTGAAAAATAACCCACTACAATGCTGGAAAGGGTGGCATATTGTTTCCACGAAACGCAGTCTGCTTAAACATGAACATGTGGATTAGTTGATCTTCCTCAAGAAAAATCTGCCCTTCAAAAAAGATATTGACAGTGATGAGCAATAAAAAATGAGGAAGCACGGGCATAAGTGAATGACTTTGCTGTGTATTAGGTTAAAGTAATGATTATTGACCTGTCTGTCTAAAATGCTATGTTTTTATTCCCCCAATTATACCAGTAGTAAAGCATAATTTATTATTCATTTATGATAAAACTAGCAGGTTTAATTTCTTTTTCAAGAGCTGCTGCATATAATTAATTTTTTTTGTTTGTAAGATGTTTACATTGAAAGTTTGCACTTAAATTACTTACCTCTTGTGTTAAAAACACCAGGAAATACAGTAATTGAATTACTGCACTTTATTGTTGTCTGTGACTGGAGTTTTATTGTATTATCAATCCCATCCAACAAAATGACGGTCATATAGTAAGCCTTATTCTTTTGTCATAAAAAATAAAACATAACATTGGTATGAAATTTTGTTAATTTTGCTATTAAAAATGTGGTCTTTTTTATATTTTTGAGATACTGTACGAACACACACAACAAATGTTTACTATCGTATCGTTTTCACTTTGTATCAAACCGTATCGTTCTTAAACTGTATCGAATCGTATCGAATCGCTCGGCCTTAAAAATGTATCGTTTTTTAATCGAATCGTAACCTCTGTATCTAGATACATATCGAATCGGCTTCATGCCAGAGATTTCCAACCCTACCAGAAATCTAGCTTTTTTTTGTAGGTGGCCAAATACTTATTTTCCACTCTAATTTGGAAATAAATTATTTAAAAACCAAACAATGTGATTTTCTGTTTTTTTTTCTGTCTCTCATGGTTGAGGTTTACCCATGTTGACAATTCCAGGCCTCTCTAATCTTTTCAAGTAGGAGAACTTGCACAATTGGTGGTTGACCAAATACTTATTTGCCCCACTGTATATCATGCAAATGATATGATGAATACAGAAAAAAATGAGGATCCTTGTATTGACATACACTTTTTTTTGCAATTCTGTATAATCCAAAGGTCTGAGCTCAGTTGCATGTCATCTCTTTATTGCAGGCATCACGGTAGACAAATACGGAATCATCTTTTTCGTGGACGGCACCATGATTCGTCGGGTGGACCAGAACGGCGTCATCTCCACCCTCCTTGGCTTCAACGACCTCACCTCCGCCCGACCCCTAAGCTGCGACTCGGTCATGGACATCTCTCAGGTATGAAACAATGCGAGAAGCAAATCCCCAAAATTTCAGGAAAAAAAGCCAATGCTTGGCACGTTCAAATGGCTCGCGTGGATGCCGAAAACGGCTAAAAAGCATTCATTCAAAATTCATGGTCACTTAACAGTAGAGCTTCTCTCGCAGGAGAACGCTTGTACATTATCACGTCCATGGTGATAAATCAACTTATATTGTTTTGTGATCGCCGTACATGAGGATTTACACAAGACCATTTTCAATTCAGTCAAACTGAAGATGATGGCGTCCAATCATCCTTGTGCTGTGAATTCAAATGAGTTTATCACAAGTAGACATCGAATCCATTTTAAGTGGGAGGGTTGACAGTGAAGTAAAGGAGTTAATTTAGGGGCATTTATTGGTGACTTGCTGATAGTTTTGTGGCATTCCCAGGTCACTTTCTGCTCATTTTGGGACTTTCCCGGGTCATTTCCTGCTGATTTTCAGTCACTATCTACCGTATTTTTTGGATTATAAGTCACAGTTTTTTTTCATAGTTTGGGTGGGGCTGTGACTTATACCCTGGAGCGACTTATGTGCGAAATTATTTACACATTCTCATCAGTGTTGTTAATAACGGCATTAGAATATAACGGCATTACTAACAGCGTTATTTTTTTTAGTAAGACCCAGCCACATATCATCTTCAATGCCCTTGCTGATGGAAGGAGATTTTCACTCAAAATCTCTCGATACATGGCCCCATTCATTCTTTCCTTTACACAGATCAGTCGTCCTCGTCCCTTTGCAGAAAAACAGCCCCAAAGCATGATGTTTGCACCTCCATGCGTCACAGTGGGTATGGTGTTCTTGGGATGCAATTCAGTATTCTTTCTCCTCCAAACACGAGAACCTGTGTTTTCACCAAAAAGTTCCATTTTGTTTTCATCTGACCATAACACATTCTCCCAGTCCTCTTCTGGATCATCCAAATGCGCTCTAGTGAACTGCAGACGGGCCTTGACGTGTACTGGCTTCAGCAGGAGGACACATCTGGCAGTGCAGGATTTAAGTCCCTGGCGGCGCATTGTGTTACTGATAGTAGCCTTTGTTACTGTGGTCCCAGCTCTCTGTAGGTCATTCACTAGGTACCCCGTGTGTTTCTGGGATTTTTGCTCACCGTTCTTGTTATCATTTTGACGCCACGGGGTGAGACCTTGCTTGGAGTCCCAGATCGAGGGAGATTATCAGTGGTCTTGTATGTCTTCCATTTTCTAATAATTGCTCCCACAGTTGATTTCTTGACACAAAGTATTTTACCTATTGCAGATTCAGTCTTCCCAGCCTGGTGCAGGTCTACAATTTTGTCTCCGGTTTCCTTCGACAGCTTTTCTGTCTTGGCCATAGTGGAGTTTGGAGTGTGACTCTAATTTGGAAATAAATTATTTAAAAATCAAACAATGGGATTTTCTGTTTTTTTCCACATTCTGTCTCTCATGGTTGAGGTTTTCCCATGTTGACAATTACAGACCTCTCTGATTTTTTCAAGTAAGAGAACATGCACAATTGGTGGTTGACTAAATACTTATTTGCCCCACTCTATGTTGTGATCAACCGTGTCGACTGCGGCACTGAGATCCAATAGACCCTACTCACCAACGTCACAGAATGACGTGTCGCTGTATCCGGCCGCCATATTGTCCGTCATTGTTTATCCGTATTCTCAATGGTTTCAATTTGTCGTGCAATTTATAGTGCAATTCATGGAAGCCCCGGTGCTTTCAGACGCTGTAAACTCATTGGATGCGTTGCATAAAAGGCGTTATGTGGAAAAGCTTCAGTCTATCCATTCGCCAGATCCATATTTGATTCCTAAATCGATATTTTTCGACCCGCTGTCTTCGCCCTCTCTGCCTGACATCTGCTACCCTGATATCTACAACTATCTTGTCCACAGAAACTCAACCTTTTCTCACAAAAGTTTGAAAAACTTTAAGAGCAGCACTCTAAGCAACATTACCCCATGTGACCCTTTACTTCCAATTTTCTAAAATGGCGACAATCAATAAAAAAAAAAAGTTGACTGCGATGGCCGACACGTCAAGGATAGGTGGATATTGGACTATTTCTTCAATAAAACACGCAACAACTGTGTCTGCCTCATTTGCAAAGAGACAGTCGCTGTTTTCAAAGAGTTCGATGTGACGCGATAATGGTAATACCGAACAAGACACGCTGACATGTACGACAACATTACAGGGAAGATACGCAGCGAGAAATTATAGCAACTTGAAGCTAGTTTAATTTCACAGCAGCAGTATTTCGCAAGAGCCCGAGTGTCGAAAGAGAACGCCACAAAGACGAGACTGTTGAAATTATGAATTAAAAAAAATAATAAAGCAAATGTGACACACAAAAGGGCTTGCTAAAATTTGTTTAAATATATTGTTCTATGTAAATCAGCCAAGGTAGCCCCCCGCATTTTTACCACACCAAATCTGGCCCCCTTTGCAAAAGGTTTGGACACACCTGTTTAACTGATGATCCGTAGACGAGGCCAGCTTCTTTCACTTGGTACCAGCTAAATATTATTCAAAATGTAATGATGGTGGAAGAAATAAGCATCTTGAATTTGAAACGGTATGTTGTCAGCGATTAGCCTAGTAATGATCTTAATTGTGGTTGTCAGCCAAAAACCCTCTAAATATATATTAAATGCATCTTACCAGATATAAAATCACTACTACATAATCTGTGGTAATCGTTTGGAGCCCAGTTTTCTCGTCGAATTGCAGCAGTCCATCTCGCTCTCCTCTCCGGGTCTTCTTCTCTGTTATTGCAACCAACCGCAACACACACCTTCACCATTTTGATTATTAATGTTAACGAGCAGAAAAACACGCCATAATAGGAGGAATTTACCTAGCGATAATGCGTCAACACGACGAGTTGACGGACAGTATGGCACGGAGGCGTGGTTGTGACGTCATGTGAGTAGGGTCTAGAGTAGCAGAACAGATGATTTGCCTCAGATCATTTCGGATGTTGATAAGCACGGTCTCGGTTTAAGAAAAATGAAATGTAAATGTAGGAAACTACATTGCGCCAGTGTTGGCCTAGTCTGATGATGCCCTAGGCGTAAAGATGAAAACTTAATATTTACCCTGTGACAGGCGAAAAAACAACGAGCCAAGGACCTATTTGGTGCCAGGGACATTTGAATTTACGTAATACCTATTGATATAGTAATAAAATCACATGAGTAGATGACCTGTCAGCAAATCTACTTATGACAGGGCAACAGCAACAACAACAAAATGTCGTGCTTCAACAAACAGGCAGTAGGAGTACCCCTCGTTTATCAACAGAAGTGCATCAAATTTTCGAATCAGAAAGGTAAGGGTCTACTTACGTCTTTGTAAAACCAAGGTTGCATTGTTGTAGGTTTTCAAAGCTGTCGTCGCTGAAATGATGAAAACAATGAGCCGATTGTGGACCTGAATGCATGCTCACAAAAACGGTCCAAACCTTTGCAGGAGAAGTTTTTTTGGACCACTCATAGAGTCTCGAGTCTTCCTGTGAGCAATTCATCGCTACACATCGAGATGGCATGACGAATCTCGCGAGTAAAACCCAGAAAATGTTTGCAATATATGGCGAGGATAGCGTGGTGCTATATTTCCGTGTTCAGAGTGGTGGCGAGGCTCCCTGGAAGTTACGTCATCAGGTAGCGGTCGGCAGGGCGGCGCGTCCCTCGTTGCTATGGTGTTGCTATGGCCATAACTCAAAAACTACGCGATCAATTATTATTATTTTCTTAATGTGACTTTTTGAGACAGCGAATGATGCATTTAATACAAATCAACTGAGTAAAACACTCAAGAGCGAAATCCGAAAAGCTCTTCAGTTGCCCTTTAAAACATCAAAATTTGACGTGTTTAAAACATGCTCTCTAAATTAGAAGAAATTTGAACAGGAATTCACTTTTAGCTTGCTAGCTTATATGTAGCTCTTTTAAATTAGGGGTAGGGGGGTATAGATTAACATAATTCTGAAGGGTTCAGTTAATTAAATTTGACGATAGTGAATTATAGCCCAGCTTAAAGGGAAATCATTTTTATCATATCATATTACCAGTATTGTAGAGCAAGCGAGCAAAAATAACAACCTCGCTACTCTACTCTGGCTGTTGTTGTCTTGTTCAAACTGGTCTGAGCTGCTCCATTTTTGGCTTAAAGTCTTTAAAGTGTGCTCTGCAGGACCCCCGTCGAGTTCAGACTTTAAGAGGAGACAAACGGAATGGTATTTACAGCTTCCACGGTAGCGTTGACGTTAGATTTAGATTCAGACGGGGACTTGAAATGATGACATTTCGCTCGTCTGCCGGCAGACGTCATGCAGCTTCCAGCTACTTGACAATGTCCTGGTGTCAAAATCGGCAAAATTTAAGGTTTAGTAATGATTTTTTTTTCAATTATTTTTTTAAGTAGGAGCTGTATTTTTGTGTAGCATGTGGTAGAAAAAGGAATGTCTTTTTAACTCATTGGCTGCCATTGACATCTATACACGTCCAATCCATTTGAAGTGGGAGGGTTGGCAGGGTATAAATGTTCTAACCAATTTTGTCCATATCGTCCTCATCTCACAAGTCTGTTTTCTTATCGTGGAACTCTAGTTTTTGTCATGTCCTTCTAGGGCTGCCAAAAAGATTGAAAAGCATTGAAATATCGATTTCGGAATGTATCCGGATACGATATTTGCTAGCAGGAGTGGGAACCTCTTGGTACCTCACGATACGATTTGCGATACAAAGCTCACGACAACGATGATCTGACGATATGGCGATAGAACGATTATCGATACGTTGGTCAGAAAATCATTCTAGGTTATTCTACATACAACTAATAAACAGAAAAAACAAGCTTCTGCTGTGAATTGGATTGATTTTATCACTAGTAGACGTCCAATCCGTTTGAACTGGCAGGGTGGCAGCGAATGAACACTTCGAACGGACTGAGCGTCTATGGCCTGTAGTGGCGGCCAATCCCAGGCAATGAGGTCCTTTTGGGCCATTTAAGGTCATTTACCTGTTGATTTACTGTTACTTCCTGTTGATTTTGGGGTATTTTATGGGTCACTTCCTGTTGATTTTGAGTTACATAACAGGAAGTGACCTGGGAGTCACCCAAATGAATAGGCAGTGACTCAAACTCAACACTCAATAACCTGTAAATGCCCTAAAATGAACAACAAGTGACCTGTAAATGCCCTGAAAATCTGACAGAATGACTGTGAATGCTCTGATTTCGACTGAACGAACGTTTCTCGTCTAAATGGATTGGGCATTGAGCACCGTCAATGTAGCCTTAGAGTTTTTTTTTTTTTATTAGACTGACACCGTTTTAAAACAATATCTCGATTCTTGGCAGTAGCATATCGATAACCTTTTGGGTTACAAAGTATCACGACATATCACCATTTCGATATTTTGTCACACCCTGATTTGGTAGCATAAGTATCAGTCAGGGGCGATACCGGCGGGGGCGGGGGGGCAGTTGCCCATTCACGGACACGCTCTGCCCACCCAAAGAAAACTGGATGTAGTACTAACGGCAGTCTGGTATGGTATCCCATTCATATGGTACTGATGTGTTCTAGGTTTTAACCTTTGCGTTGTTACCTGCTCTTTCACCTTAGGAAAAAAAATGAAATAAAATGTAGGTTTTATTCCTAGGGGGCGCTACACACATTTATGCATATTTATGCAGTTTTTGTTTTTTTGTAGGGGGAAAAAAAAAACATGAAAATGATCACCAGTTACTTTCTCAAGTAACGAATTACTTTTACATTCAGGTAACTGACGCAATTACTTTTTGGGAGAAGTAATTTGTAACTCTAATTAAATACTTTTTTTAAACTAAGATTAACAACACTGCATATGAATTACCCACAAACAACAGGAAATGACCCGGAAATGCCTCAAAATCAACAGAAAATGATTAAAAACGACCCACAGTCAACCCATAATTGCTCAAAATGATCCCATTCACCACCATTGATGACAATAGACGTCCAATCCATTGTGAATTGGAAGTCTACTAGTGATTAACTCATTTACCGGTAAATTCACAGCAGGATGATTGGACGCCACATGATTGATCCTAAAATTGACAATTTACTGTAAGTCTGACTGGAGCACTCCCCGCTGACGGGTTACATCATATCGGACGGCAACTCTGCGAAATCCTTTCCAAAGTGGCGTCGAAAAATTCCTTGCATGCGTCTGCACACTCAGCCTCATGCAATATTTAACCAGCAGTGTTGACAAGAAATTGGTTTTAAGGAATTGAAAGCCCCCCCCGCCCGTCCCCTCCTTTGGATTCCCCTATCAAAGTTAAAGGATTTTCTGAACGCCGCCGGGCTCGTCGTCATTGTACGCAGCCTGCAGCTGCACCTCATTATAGGGGAAGTCTGTGATTTTCAACCAAGGCTGACAAGTGCGCGAGTGCAAGTCAAAAGCGTGACCAAGAACACCAGAGAGACGGAGATGACATTTTTGATGTCCTCAACTCCCTGGTTGGGCGTCAAATGATGAAATTGGCTAAAAGAGCGCGGTAATATAAAGGTGGAATGGGGTTAGCAATCTTCTACTTGAATGCGGATAACAACCTCGGCAGTGTATTGAGATTTGCACTGGTTATGATGTGTCAGAACAACTGCAAATATTTATACATACATATATACTACAGTGGGGCAAATAAGTATTTAGTCAACCACTAATTGTGCAAGTTCTCCCACTTGAAAATATTAGAGAGGCCTGTAATTGTCAACATGGGTAAACCTCAACCATGAGAGACAGAATGTGGAGGGAAAAAAAAAACAGAAAATCACATTGTTTGATTTTTAAAGAATGTATTTGCAAATCATGGTGGAAAATAAGTATTTGGTCTATACCAAAAGTTCATCTCAATACTTTGTTATATACCCTTTGTTGGCAATAACGGAGGCCAAACGTTTTCTGTAACTCTTCACAAGGTTTTCACACACTGTTGCTGGTATTTTGTTACTGTGGTCCCAGCTCTCTGTAGGTCATTCACTAGGTCACCCCATGTGGTTCTGGGATTTTTGCTCACCGTTCTTGTTATCATTTTGACGCCACGGGGTGAGATCTTGCATGGAGCCCCAACTCGAGGGAGATTATCAGTGGTCTTGTATGTCTTCCATTTTGTAATAATTGCTCCCACAGTTGAATTCTTTACACCAAGCGTTTTACCTATTGCAGATTCAGTATTCCCAGCCTGGTGCAGGTCTACAATTTTGTCTATGGTGTCTTTTGTCAGCTCTTTGGTCTTGGCCATAGTGGAGTTTGGAGTGTGACTGACTGAGGTTGTGGACAGGTGTCTTTTATACCGATAATAAGTTAAAACAGGTGCCATTAATACAGGTAAAGATTGGAGCCTCATTAGACCTCATTAGAAGAAGTTAGACCTCTTTGACAGCCAGAAATCTTGCTTGTTTGTAGGTGACCAAATACTTATTCTCCACTCTAATTTGGAAATAAATTCTTTAAAAATCAATCAATGTGATTATATGGTTTTTTTTTCCCACATTCTGTCTCTCATGGTTGATGTTTACCCATGTTTACAATTACAGGCCTCTCTAATCTATTCAAGTATGAGAACTTGCATAATTGGTGGTTGACTAAATACTTATTTGCCCCACTGTAAGTACTGTATTTGTTCATTAGAACGATAAATCAACAAGATGGCATTAACATTATTAACATTCTGTTAAAGCGATCCATGGATAGAAAGACTTGTAGTTCTTAAAAGATAAATATGAGTACAAGTTATGGAAATGTTATATTAAAACCCCTCTTAATGTTTTCGTTTTAATAAAATTTGTAAAATTTTAAATCAAAAAACTAGTAGCTCGCTATTGTTGATGTCAATACTTACACAATGCTCATTCATGGTGCTGAAACCCATAAAATCAGTCGCACCCAAGCGCCGGCAGAGGGCGATAAAATACCAAAAAACACAAGTAACAAGTGGACATCACACTATGCTGTCATTTTAATCTGTTTGAGCGGGGCATGTGCGTTAAATGCGTCAAATATTTTAACATGATTAATTTTTTTTTTTAAATTACGGCCCGTTAACGCAATAATTTTGACAGCCCTAATTAATATTTAATATTTAATTAATATTTCAGTTTTTTTTTTATTTGTTACTTTTTCAAATGTATTTCAACCTAAATTATGCTTAAGTTCAAATTTGTGAATATGTAAAATAAAAATCCTGTTCAATGGAAATGTTTTAAAATTTATTTTAAACCCACATGCAGTATCTCAAAGTAACATATTTCAGAGCTGTAATTGCAACACCGTGAAACTGTGATATTTTTGCTCAAGGTTGTCACACCATCAGAATCTCATACCAGCACATGCCTAGTAATGTAGCATATTTAAACCACCCTTATTTAATATTACTGCATTTAAGTATTTTGTTAAGGCATCTTTAGTATATTCTGTCTGTCTCCATCTTAACAAAACAAGATGAAAGTGCACTGTAGTACTTTGTGTTTCAAATTCCCCTCTAGTTGGACATTTCACCGGTGTAGCACATTTCACCGGTGTAGCACATTTTGGCAGAACAACATTTTTTTTCCTACTCTGGTCTCGTCCGATCCTGTCTTTCCTGTTCATTTTGCTTTTGCTGCTCGTTATGTGAAATATCCACAGTGCTGTCATGCTCATATAGACCCTACCCACGTGACGTCACAACTCCTTCCTCCTGACTGGTGCCGCCCAATTGTCCGTCAACACATCATGTTTACCTGTTACGGCTACGTACATTCCTCCTATTTACGACGTGTTTTTCTGCTCGTTAACATTAATAATCAAAATGGTGAATGCGTGTGTGGCGGTCGGTTGCAATAACAGAGAAGATAGACGGAGAAGACGGAGAGACTTGAAGTTCTACCGGATTCCGAGAGACCCGGAGAGAAGAGAGCGAGATGGGCTGCTGCAATTCGACGAGAAAACTGGGCTCCAAACGATTACCACAGATTATGTAGTAGTTATTTTATATCTGGTAAGATGCATTTAATATATATTTAGAGGGTTTTGGGCTGACAACCACAATTAAGATCATTGCTAGGCTAATCGCCGACAACATACACGTATGTATGTAGTGAGAGTGCTATCGCTAAACCATATAAACATTAAAAGCCCTAACTCCATTGACAAACGACATGAAATACATTAGACTTGACAGTGGATGTTAGCAATAACAAAAGATTTTGAATTGAAAATTTCGTAACTCACCTTTCCAAGCACAAGATAGATTCCTGCCGAATTTTCGTGGACGAGGACCTGTTTCACCCAACCAGCAACGAAGTATTTATAAGCCTCCAAGCTCTTGAAGTTTTTCATATTTTCGTGAGAATAGGCTGATTTAGTGTGGACAAGATAATTGTAAATATCTGCGTAGCAGATGTCAGGCAGACAGGGCGAAGACAGTGGGTCGAAAAACATCGATTTGGGCATCAAATATGGATCTGGCGACTGTATAGAACGAAGCTTTTCCTCATAACGCCTTTTATGCAACGCATCAAGTGAGTTTACGGCATCCGAAAGCACCGGGTCTTCCATGAAATGCATTATAAATTGCTCGATCAATTGAGACCATTGATAATACAGACACAAAATGACGGACAAGGGGGCGGAACCATACAGCGAGCACGTGATTTTGTGACGTCGGTGGGTAGGGTCTATATGTTCCTCTCGGGTTCAAATTGAAAGAGTTGAACAGATGAGTATGTCGCTAGAGTCATACTATGGGAGCTTGGCAGAGTAACCATGTGACATCACCACCCTGCGGCGTCAACAACAATGGCGACCGACTAGTTAAACTAATTTTACAAATTGGATAAAAAACAGAAGCATCAAGAAGGGTTTCAATACCAAATTATTTTAAGTCATAATAACTCTTTTCAGAATTACAAGTCTTTCTATCCGTGGATCCCTTTAAGTCAAACTAAACCAAAACAAATTCAATAATGCCAGTCAGTCTTCCCAAAAATATACGTATGTACTGTATCTACAGCGACCTTACTTAGAAAACCAAGTCAAAATAGGCCAAAAATGAACAAAAGTAAACTTTAGTCTTAACAAATAGATTAACGATCAGTTTTGCAGAATGTTCAGAAAGGAGTAGAACATTTCGTGTAAATGTACTCTGACCTTTGTATGATAAAAGGCATTCATGAACGCTTGTTTTTTCAGTTGCATACAAAAAATGTTAAACCATTCGTATTCATTTAAGTGTTTTAATCAATATGCTATTGAAATGTGCCACTTGATCATATGTGCTTCAAACTAATTAAATGAAAAGAAGCGGGAACAGAAAGCTTGCTGCATTTTCATTCCAACAATAGAACTTAATTGAGAAGGCTCATGGCGAGTGTACTCCAGCATCATCTGCGACGGTGACAGAATTATTAACCTGCCTCGAGTTAAGAACTTGAGGTGACGAGGATGCTGCATTTATGTTTTTTTTTTTTTCCTTATCGCCTCTCATTCTAGCCTTTTTGCAGCCGTGATTGATTACTATCTTTGGATCGTGCTGTATAAAGAGCGTTTCTGCTTTTAACGCTACACTGCACCGCTTTCGTCCTTATCAGATGTAGGGGTGTGACAAATATCGAAATGGTGATATATCATGATACTTTGTATCCCAAAAGGTTATCGATATGCTTCTGCCAAGAAGGGAGATATCGTTTCAAAAAGGTGTCAATGTTTTAAAAAAGAAAAGGAACCGTCAAGTTGCGACCAAAATCTCCCACCATAATAGTGTCTCAGTTAACTCTAAGGCTGCCATTGACGGTGCTCGACAGCCAATCCATTTAGACTGGGAACGTTCGTTCATTCGAAATAGGGCTGCAGCTATCGATTATTTTAGTAGCCGATTGATCAATGAACTATTTATTTCGAATAATCAAGTAATGGGATAAGGAACATAAAAATTAAAATACCTGAGCTGAGCCTCACACGGTATATACAGTGCTCTCCATAATTATTGGCACCCCTGAAAAAGATGTGTTTTTTAGCTTCTAATATATACATATATATATATATATATATATATATATATATATATATATATATATATATATATATATATATATTAGGGCTGTCAAAATTATCGCGTTAACGGGTCGTAATTAATTTTTTAAATTAATCACGTTAAAATATTTGACGCAATTAACGCACATGGCGCGCTCAGATTAAAATGACAGAAGTGTAATGTCCGCTTGTTACTTGTTTTTTGTTATTTGGCGCCCTCTGCTGGCACTTAGGTCCAAATGATGTTATGGGTTTGGGGATTGAGCTTGGTGTAATGACATCAACAATGGCTAGCTACTAGAGGTGTGCATCGGCACTGCCCTCACGATTCGATTCGATTACGATTCGGAGGGCCACGATTCGATTCGATTCGATTCGATTCGATTAAGAGGGCCACGATTCGATTCGGTTCGATTCGGCAATGCATCACGATGCATTAAAGCCTGGGATGCATTAAAATGCTAAACAAAGCATATTTTTCGTGAATCATGAGGCAACACAAGCGGTCAGACATTAAACACCTTTTTATAGGCTCTTGTGTCATTCCTGGTTGTAGTCAAATGAAAATAGTAATATATATAAAAATAATAAAAAAACATCACAGCATTTAATTAGTGCTTTGAATGAGACCAGGGCTTTCTTTCTTTTTCTTTCTTTCTTTTTTTTTTTTTTACACACACTAGCAGCCTTTCATTTTTTAAACACCGCATAAGTTTGGTCAAGTTTCCCACCAACCTCATAGAAGCCAAAATGTCTCCATATGCCTGCTTTCAATGTCTTTGGTGCGTCAATAATCTTTCGCGCTTCCTCTTTCTCCGCTTTAGCCATTGTTATTATGTCTTATCTCTGCTTTGAGTGCCACTGCGCAATTGCGCATGTCTGTGACGTTACTCCCGCGAGGAAGCCAATTTTAGTTCCTCATCCCTCCTGCATTGCTTGTACAATAGCTCCCTCTACAGGTAAACATGAGAATAATAATACAAATGGTGAGACCAAATCCATTGCATCACTGGAAGATTTTTGAACGGATTTATATATTTTAATATGTGCTGAATCGATTCGGCTTGTTGCCCGCATCGAATCGCATCGTCCATGGCCCGCATCGGGATGCATCGCCGCATCGATTATTGTTGACACCAGTACTAGCTACTAGTTTATTTTTTGATTGAAAATTTTACACATTTTAATAAAACGAAAACATTAAGAGGGGTTTTAATATAAAATTTCTATAACTTGTACTAACATTTATTCTTTAAGAACTACAAGCCTTTCTATTCATGGATCGCTTTAAGAGAATGTTAATAATGTTAATGCCATCTTGTTGATTAATGGTTATAATAAACAAATATAGTACTTATGTACCGTATGTTGAATGTATATATCCGTCTTGTGTCATATCTTTTCATTCCAACAATAATTACAGAAAAATATGGCATATTTTATAGATGGTTTGAATTGCGATTAATTGCGATTAATTAATTTTTAAGCTGTAATTAACTCGATTAAAATTTTTAATCGTTTGACACCCCTAACACACACATATATATATATATATATATATATACATATATATATATATATATATATATATATATATATATATATATATATATATATATATACAGTGCCTTGCAAAAGTATTCGGCCCCCTTGAACCTTGCAACCTTTCGCCACATTTCAGGCTTCAAACATAAAGATATAAAATTTTAATTTTTTGTCAAGAATCAACAACAAGTGGGACACAATCGTGAAGTGGAACAAAATTTATTGGATAATTTAAACTTTTTTAACAAATAAAAAACTGAAAAGTGGGGCGTGCAATATTATTCGGCCCCCTTGCGTTAATACTTTGTAGCGCCACCTTTTGCTCCAATTACAGCTGCAAGTCGCTTGGGGTATGTTTCTATCAGTTTTGCACATCGAGAGACTGACATTCTTGCCCATTCTTCCTTGCAAAACAGCTCGAGCTCAGTGAGGTTGGATGGAGAGTGTTTGTGAACAGCAGTCTTCAGCTCTTTCCACAGATTCTCGATTGGATTCAGGTCTGGACTTTGACTTGGCCATTCTAACACCTGGATACGTTTATTTTTGAACCATTCCATTGTAGATTTGGCTTTATGTTTTGGATCATTGTCCTGTTGGAAGATAAATCTCCGTCCCAGTCTCAGGTCTTGTGCAGATACCAACAAGTTTTCTTCCAGAATGTTCCTGTATTTGGCTGCATCCATCTTCCCGTCAATTTTAACCATCTTCCCTGTCCCTGCTGAAGAAAAGCAGGCCCAAACCATGATGCTGCCACCACCATGCTTGACAGTGGGGATGGTGTGTTCAGGGTGATGAGCTGTGTTGCTTTTACGCCAAACATATCGTTTTGCATTGTGGCCAAAAAGTTCAATTTTGGTTTCATCTGACCAGAGCACCTTCTTCCACATGTTTGGTGTGTCTCCCAGGTGGCTTGTGGCAAACTTTAAACGAAACTTTTTATGGATATCTTTGAGAAATGGCTTTCTTCTTGCCACTCGTCCATAAAGGCCAGATTTGTGCAGTGTACGACTGATTGTTGTCCTATGGACAGACTCTCCCACCTCAGCTGTAGATCTCTGCAGTTCATCCAGAGTGATCATGGGCCTCTTGGCTGCATCTCTGATCAGTTTTCTCCTTGTTTGAGAAGAAAGTTTGGAAGGACGGCCAGGTCTTGGTAGATTTGCAGTGGTCTGATGCTCCTTCCATTTCAATATGATGGCTTGCACAGTGCTCCTTGAGATGTTTAAAGCGTGGGAAATCTTTTTGTATCCAAATCCGGCTTTAAACTTCTCCACAACAGTATCTCGGACCTGCCTGGTGTGTTCCTTGGTTTTCATAATGCTCTCTGCACTTTAAACAGAACCCTGAGACTATCACAGAGCAGGTGCATTTATACGGAGACTTGATTACACACCGGTGAATTCTATTTATCATCATCGGTCATTTAGAACAACAGTGGATCATTCAGAGATCCTCACTGAACTTCTGGAGTGAGTTTGCTGCACTGAAAGTAAAGGGGCCGAATAATATTGCACGCCCCACTTTTCAGTTTTTTATTTGTTAAAAAAGTTTAAATTATCCAATAAATGTTGTTCCACTTCACGATTGTGTCCCACTTGTTGTTGATTCTTGACAAAAAAAAAAAATTTCATATCTTTATGTTTGAAGCCTGAAATGTGGCGAAAGGTTGCAAGATTCAAGGGGGCCAAATACTTTTGCAAGGCACTGTATATACAGTGGGGAGAACAAGTATTTGATACACTGCCAATGGGTTTTCCCATTGACTGTGTATCAAATACTTGTTCTCCCCACTGTACATATATATACAGGACTGTCTCAGGAAATTAGAATACACAATATTCTAATTTCCTGACTGTCTCAGGAAATTAGAATATTGTGTATTCTGATTTCCTGAGACAGTCCTGTATATATACACAGGACTGTCTCAAAAAATTAGAATATTGTGTATTCTAATTTCCTGAGACAGTCCAGTATACTGTTGTATTGGGGCGTCACTAAGTTTTGGGAACAGGGGGGATGTACAGCAATGCTTCTCAATTATTTTCTGTTACACCCCCCCCCCCCCCGGAAGACGTAAACGTTCCGCGCCCCCCCCAACTCTCTGCCACCACTTTGAATATACTGTAGTATCATTTGTATATAAAATTCTTATTATTGTAAGTACAACTCTGCATAATATTGTTATTTTTAATATTAAAGAGAAAAGTAATATAGATAACGTACAATAAAGTGTTAAAAAAAAAAACACACATCATTCTGTAAAAATACACTCGATACTTTTTTTTTGACTGTTTAATAAAATCAATAAATAATAATAAATTCAAATTGATTAGCAACATTAAGCATGAAGACTATGTCAAACAATTAGACCGAAAAAACAAAAATTAATGGAACAAAAATGATATGGCAGTGGGACAGTTTTTATTTTTGCTGCAGGCAGTATCAGCTCCTTTGCCATGGTGTGGAGTTATTTTGCACTGAGCAACTTGGTATGCCACCTTATACTGAGGACTGTCTCAAAAAATTAGAATATTGTGTATTCTAATTTCCTGAGACAGTCCAGTATATATATATTTTTTTCCAAATAATATGGGACCTTAATGGGAAAAAAGAGAAAAATCCAACCTTCAATACAAGTGCATTCATTCAGTGGGGGAAAAAAAACATTATTTGACATCAAATAATGTGTGTCACAATTATTAGCACCCCTGGTGTTAATACTTTGTACAACCCCCTTTTGACAACAAAACAAGGTCTGGGGACTGAGATGGCCATGGGAGGGGCTTGTGTTTTTGACTGGTGAACCATTTCTGTGTAGATTTGGCCATATGTTTAGGGTCATTGTCTTGCTGAAAGACCCAGTGACGACCCATCTTCAGCTTTTGGGCAGAGGGCAACAGATTTTGATTTAAAATGTCCTGGTATTTCAAAGCATTCATGATGCCATGCACCCTAACAAGGTTCCCTGGGCCTTTGGAAGCGAAACAGCCCCACAGTATCACTAACCCACCCCCATACTTCACAGTGGGTATGAGGTGCTTTTCAACATGCGCCAGTGGGTCTGGCGTGCCACGAAGCATGCGCATGCTGAAAAGCACCTCAGTACAGACTCCACCGAGGAGAAGTGGAAAGACACCAGGAGCTCAGATTTTAGGTTGACCTTTCGTTTTTTTTCCTTCTCAGGTCCGACTGGAATGGCCCACAGACCTTGCAGTCAGCCCCCTGGACAACTCTCTGTACGTTCTGGACAACAACGTGGTGCTCCAGATCTCCGAGAACCACCAAGTGCGCATCGTGGCGGGCAGGCCCATGCACTGCCAAGTTCCAGGCATCGATCACTTCCTCATGAGCAAGGTGGCCATCCACGCAACGCTGGAGTCAGCCAACACGCTTGCTGTGTCCCACACCGGCGTGCTGTACATCGCCGAGTCAGATGAGAAGAAGATCAACCGGGTGCGGCAGGTGTCCACCAACGGAGAGATCTCCCTGGTGGCGGGGGCGCCGAGTGGTTGCGACTGCAAGAACGACGCCAATTGCGATTGTTACTCCGGAGACGAGGGCTATGCTAAGGATGCCAAGCTAAACGCGCCATCCTCCTTGGCCGTCTGCCCGGACGGAGAGCTTTACATCGCTGACTTGGGCAATATCCGCATCCGCTACGTGCGTAAGAACAAGCCTTACCTGAGTCCCCTCAACATGTACGAAGTGTCGTCGCCCATCAACGACGAACTCTACCTCTTCGACGCCAACGGTAGCCACGTGTTCACTCAAAGCCTGACCACTGGTGACCACCTGTACAACCTGACGTACACGGGAGCAGGTGACTTGAGCACTATCACGGACAAGAATAAGAACGTGGTGACCGTCAGAAGGGACACCACCGGGATGCCCCTGTGGATCATGGCGCCCGACGGGCAGACCTTTTGGTTCACCATGGGCACCAACAGCGCCCTGAAAAGTGTGGCGGCACAGGGCCAGGTGCTCGCTGTCATGACGTACCACGGGAGCTCTGGCCTGCTTGCCACCAAAACCAACGAGGACGGGTGGACCACCTTCTTTGAGTGAGTAGTGTTTTATATCAGCTTTGGCTTTTTTGGCTCCAAATCGAGATGGTCACTAAACAACATGAAATGACTGAATGTGCTATTTAGGGCTGCAGCTATCGAATATTTTTATGTAATCGAGTAATCGACTGAAAATTCTATCGATTAATCGAGTAATCGGATAAAACATATGTATTTTTAGGTGTAGAGCAATTATAAATATACCTGAGAAAACAAGACATTTCATCTAATATTGAACCATTTTCAGTCAATCAATGTCTTTATTTTTGATGTACATTGTTGAAAATAGCCAACAACTGCAGCTCAGATGTAACTAGAATAAAAAAAGACTAATTCACTGCTTTCACTCCAAAAACTTTTCTATCTTATAAAAAAAAATATATATATATATATATATATATATATTAGGGCTGTCAAAAGATTAAAATTTTTAATCTAGTTAATTACAGCTTAAAAATTAAATAATTGTAATTAATCGCAATTAATCGCAATTCAAACCATCTATAAAATATGCCATATTTTTCTGTAAATTATTGTTGGAATGGAAAGATAAGACACAAGATGGATATATATATTCAACATGCGGTACATAAGGACTGTATCTGTTTATTATAACAATAAATCAACAAGATGGCATTAACATTATTAACATTCTGTTAAAGCGATCCATGGATAGAACGATTTGTAGTTCTTAAAAGATAAATGTTAGTACAAGTTATAGAAATTTTATATTAAAACCCCTCTTAATGTTTTTGTTTTAATAAAATTTGTAAAATTTTCAATCAAAAAATAAACTAGCAGCCCACCATTGTTGATGTCAATAATTACTTACACAATGCTCATGGGTGCTGAAGCCTATAGAATCAGTCGCACCCAAGCGCCAGCAGAGGGCAGCAAAACTCCACAAAACACTATTAACAAGTGGGCATTTCACTGTACTGTCATTTGAATCTGTCTGAGCGGGGCATGTGCGTTAATTACGTCAAATATTTTAACGTGATTAATTTAAAAAATTAATTACGACCCGTTAACGCGATAATTTTGACAGCCCTAATATATATATACATATTTCTTACCTAAAAATGCCATTACGCTTGATAACACACATTACCTAAACGTTAGGTGTTTTTCCCACGTGTTTCAATTGAATTTCTATTTTTGTCAAGCTATTTTTAAGTTCTAGTTAAGTTTTAAGTTAGTTTAAACCAGGGGTCATGAATTAAAAATACTCTGGGTCCGAAATTAAGAAATTACAACAATCTCGTGTCCAGAAACATTTTTAATGCTTTTTTTCCAAAAAATACAAACGTATCTTTACGTGGCCATGCTGATAGTTACAACATTCAAAAATGTAAATAAAATATAAAAGGTTCATAAAACTAAAAAAGTGCTTTAATTGAATCATTAAATAGCAACATAAGAGCATGTTCAAGACTTTTTTTTTTAATTGTGGATGCTGACAGGGGGACTTGCTTTATTTTTTGACAGACCCTCCTTTTTGCTTTCCATGAAGCAAAGTTTCAGCAACTGCACTCATACAATCTTTGACAATCGGTGCGTCACTGAAAGACTTTTTGTTTTGACCCAGTATCCACGCTACTCTGAGGGAGCATTCATTTGCGCGTTGCTGTGCAGTGAATGAATGAACCATGAGCCTTGAGGTGCGATCATATTGAGCCCTTAATTCCGCTGTTTTTATAGAACGGATGGCAGAGCTCATAGGGAAACTTTGCGAAAAAGCTGCGTGCTTCGTCTCATAGTGCCTTTTCAAATAGCTGCTCTTTACAAGCGCTACCGTCTCTAAACAGATGAGCCATAGCGGTCTTGTGCTGCCGCCAGGTAAAATGAACAAAAATGTGTTGGTCCACTCCTCCTTAAACCCTCTGTTTTCTGAATCAATCTTGCGTAGTTTTGATCACGCCATTTGCCGTACCTTTTTCGCCTCTTCCTCCAACCTCATTCGGCTCAGTTTTTGGCTGTCACTCCACTGAGTCTGGAAAGCGAGTGTGAGACATGCTGCTCTAACAATAACTTTCAAATGCTTCACTCCCATTGGCTGGCTCACGCGCGTCACCGCTAAGGTTTTTGTTTGTTGCCCACCTCCGCTCTGTAAACCCGTGGACAAAAATGATTTTTGTTGTTGCAAGGCGTATTAGTCGCGACAGCTTGAGATCCGGTACAGACGGCTTGGGGGTCCGGAACCGGACCGAGTTCCGCGGTTCAGTGACTTCTGGTCTAAACTGTAAGTTCTGATAGGATTTTGAGTTTTGCAGTGTTCAAAATAAATGTATGATACCTGCCGTATTGGAGCACATTAGGGACCAGTGCTACTTGGCGTTTTATCCAGCAATGACTACTGAGCTAAAATTGACAGTTAGCATTATTAAGTTTTTATTTTACACCCTCATCACTCTCCAGTGCTATGTTTTCACAGATTAAATAAAGCCTGTGTGTAAGACACGTTAGCCACGCATTGACAGTGGTCATAATTAATAGAAACCTAGCCATCCGCAGGGCTAACGTTACGTGAACGAGTGACAGTAACGTTGATCTTATTTATTAGCGTTAGCGCTTAGAAGTTTACTGCTTTAAGATGGCGGCTGTTTACTAACGCTGCTGACTCTGTCATTTCGCATCGAGTTCAACATACATGTGCTCTCTATGAGACACATCAGACGCTACCTACTACCACCGTAGCATCATGCGGGCGAGTTTTTAGCAACGTCTGCGTCGTTTGTAGCGGCTGTCAGCTGCAGTTTTTTTTTTTTTTTTTTTTTCTTCTTCCTCTACGCACGTGACATCAGCGCGTTGTCCTGCATTAAAAGTAGTCCAGGCAAAACTTGAGGCTTAGAGCTGTCAAAATTAAACGATTACTCGAGGTGAATAAAATTACTCGGATCAGTTTTTAAACCAGAGTTACTCGAGTTGCTCGAGTATTCGTTTCAGCCCTAGTGCCAGTGTGACATTCTGTTATATCTGTTGGTGCCTAGCAAGATGTTGAAGTCATCAAAACATTTGCTTTGGTGGAAATCTAGTTTGCTGTGGTAAAAAGAAAATAATAATAATAAAGTGGGATGGAAGCTTATTTATTCCAGTTCATGAGTAACTCCTCTAAAAACAAGCAATGATCTTTGAGAGTGAGCGAGAAAGAGCGTGCAGAATGTCTGTAAATATCGGCTCTCAGAGACTGATTAGTTGTGCACCACATTTTGAGTCTTGGTCTGATCTAAAAGACAGTCTTGGTCTCTGTCCTAGGCTTAGTTCTGTCTTGGTCTTGACTTTGCAGTTATTTCTGGTTTTCAGGGTTCCCCCAGGCTCTTAAATTTACTAACCTTGTTAAAATGTCTTTCAAAGGCATTGAAATTTGACTTCGTGACCTCGTGTTGTCCTCAAAAATGACACGCCACTGTTTTGTTTTGGAGAGTATTTACATATATTGTGGCAAAGGACAAGATGTTGGTTCAGGCAAAATGAAATTTGGTGTTTAAAGGGAACCACGGACCGAAAGACTTGTAGTTCTTAAAAGATAAATGTTAGTAGGAGTCATAATAAATTGATTTTCAAATCCCTCTTAATGTTTTCGTTTTTATAAAATTTAAGAAATTCATTTTAACAAGTCGGTCGCCATTGTTGTTGACAACGCAACCTGGGCGGTGACGTCACTGGGCAGCGCTGCCCGTATTCCACAGTGTCACTCTTTAGCTACATAAACATGTTGTAAGTCAGTAAGTTGAAAGTAGTCATAAAGTAAAGTAACGTTAATCTTCTTTGTTAGAGCTACGTTAACATAATTTTACCTTGTCCCGAGTATCACTCCTCTGCTGGGAGTAAATAGGGTGTCTTCGGTGGAGCTCGAACATTGAAGACGTGCCGTAGTGTTATGCAAGCGCTGTATTACAGTGAATACATGAAACAGTGTTCGCCTTGGTGTCCAGCTTGAAATGCTCCCACACTTTTGAAATTTTCTGCTTTTTCTTGGAGCCTTTCTCTTCGCTTTTGTCTGCTTCTTTGTCGTTACCTCTATATTAATGCGCGGTTGAAATCAAATATATCCGCCGCCTCTCTCTTCTTCCTGTATGCACGCAATGTCAGCGCATTAAAAGTAGACCGTGCAAAATGTCATGATTAGCTTAGAGCTGGCAAAATTAAATGATTCCTCAAGGCGGAAAAAACTCCTCGATCAATTTTTTAAATCGAGTTACTTGAATTATACCAGTGATCGTCTCAGCTCTAAACTTCAGGGTGTTGATTATTTTTTGGAGTATCAATATCGAGTTGAAAACTTTAATATCGTTACAGCAGTATTAGGAGTTACTGATTGTTTTTGTGAGATTAACCGTGAATTTTGCCTAAAATTATGTTGGAAGCGGTTTCAAAATAATCCTTTTCAATCCTGTAGGAACCCTAGTTTTGTCAAAGTGCTGGACTGATCTTAGTTGTGATCTAAAAAAAGCCTTTGGGTAGGCTAGGATTATGTTTAGGGTTAAGGGTTTGGTTCAGGGTCAGTGCCAGTCAAGTTGTGCAGTCTAGTGCACAACCTCCTGTGTACAACACATTGCTGTGAACATCACTCACTTGGCAAGAGCGGTGCAAGTACAGACGTAATCCTATTTCTGTTATCGTATAAAAACAGGATTAGCGCCTTCCATAGTGCCGTCCTCATCTGCTCTTTGGGCTGTAACGGCGTAGTGTATACACTTGTCAGAGTAGCCATTTAAATATGGGGTTCCATTTTCCCAGGACTTCCAGGCGACAATCTGTCCTGTCGCTTAATAGCCGAGGGGACACACGGTGTGCCCGTGTTCCAGAAATGAAAAAATGCGATGAAGTGGACGGAGCTGATCAGACATCTGTTTCACCTCGCCGGAGGAATTGATGCATCATCAGACGCTCGCTTTCATCCGAGTTGACACTCATCACCTGTCTTTGATTTGCTTAGCGCGCCCGCAAGATGTCCTCGGTTATGACGACCTAAATTTATACGGAAAGATCTGATTGGTCTTGGGAACTCACTGGCCGGTACATCTAAAGACTTGTGCAGGGGTGGGGGGAATTTGGTGCTCAAGGGCCACATTTTATTTTAAAAAATATAATAATAATAATCGGACAGGAAGGCCAGGTTGTTGAGGAAAAAAAGTATATGGTGGAAAACACAGACAAGGCTGAAAAAGCAGTTTCTGCTCTTGCACTCCTCTTTAAAAGAAACTGTTGTATTTTAAGCCAAAGGAACTGTTGTGTTTGATAGAACAGTATGCCCATATTCTACCATAGCAGATTCAGGGCGCATTAAGCCCCCGAACTATTTTTAATTTTTCCCTTTTACCCTGGAAACCCCAGTTTACAGACGTTGCGCAACCGCTTTTG
Source organism: Corythoichthys intestinalis (assembly GCF_030265065.1). NCBI lineage: Eukaryota > Metazoa > Chordata > Actinopteri > Syngnathiformes > Syngnathidae > Corythoichthys > Corythoichthys intestinalis. Next base: position 6,993,120 of record NC_080400.1, read on the forward strand.
TTTCAACCCAGCCATAAAAAGTAATCATTACATAAAAAGTAATTATATTTATTAATCAAAATGTCTGTCATTTTTATCTTAGAATCATTAATTGATTTCTAATATACCGTATTGGCCCGAATATAAGACGGTGTTTTTTGCATTGAAAGAAGATTGAAAAAGAGGGGGTCGTCTTATACTCGCGGTTTAGACATTATACCCATTCACGACGCTAGATGGCGCCAGATATCATTGAAGTGATGTTCTGTTATGGCAGATCTCAGCTACTCTCAAGTTTAACCAGTTTGCATTATATAATTGCAATGTTTTTTCCTCATTCAGATTTGTTTCAAGACTACAGTTACAGCAAAAAGTCACTTTGATGGTTAATGCAGTTATTGCAATTTTGTTGTTTTATCACAATAGATTGATTTATTTACATTTCAAATCCAGAAGCCATTGATTTACGAATGTGATTGCACTTTAGTTTACATATTTAAATGTTCAGATATTAAGATTTGAATGAGGCAAAATAACATGCTTTTTCTCTCAAATATATTGTTATAATCATTTGTTTCAGATGTGCTATAATTATTTTCTATATAAAAATTAATTTGGTGTTCAAAAAGTCTTTTTTTTAAACTTGAGTCTTGAAAAAGAGGGGGTCGTCTTATATTTGGACTAATACGGTAGATTTGAAAAAAAAAAAAAAAAAGACTTTAAAAAATTATTTACTTGCATATTTTAAACTTTTAAGCAAATTACATCACAATGAAAAAATGGCGTCTGTAAAAAAGTCACGGATATCTACCTCATTACTATCGATTAATTGTATTTTTTTGTTACTGTCACATTTTCCCCGATATTTTAGATGATAAATAATCGAAATCCAAACAAAGAAACATTGAAAAAAAATGTTTAAAAGGGTAAATATATGAAAATGAAAATCTTGACCACTCCTTGATGTCTGCAATTTCTGCATCGCAACCCTTGTTATATTACCATGTTTCACCCATAAAATCCCCCAAAAATCCGGCTGTGGCCATTCACAGTCTTGACACTCGATGATACATGCCACATTGAGTTTTTGGATCGAAATGAGGTAAGTACGCAATAATATCTGGTTAAAATCATGGCGTCTTAAATTCTCCTCTCGCGTGCTCTCACCTCCAGATAAGATTTTCCTGATGAAAAAGATCTGGGGGGGAAAAATGCCCTCCTGTTCAAATTTTTTCTTCCTCCAGAAAATAAAGATTTTAAACTTTCCAATGATGTATCACACATGCATATGAGCCAATGAGCCAATGAGTGTGTTTTGTCACACCACTGACGCTGTAGTTCCCCGTTTACTGGTCCATACATTGTACACGGTCATTTGATTGCTGACCTCACAACGTACGAGACCTCTGATAGTTTGTATATTGTGACTAAATATTGCCATCCAGTGTATTTGTTGAGCTGAACGAAATGTTTGAATAGAGTTTGACCAAAGTCTGAGTAAGTTTTATGTGTATTTTGCATAACAATTTTGATAGGGAATGAACATTATTATTTTTTCGAAATGTTGGTGGTGTTATGTCCCTATGGTCCCTATGGAAACCTATGCCCTTGATTTGTTCATATGAAAGCGGAAGAGTTTTCATGGTTACATTAGCAGATGCGGTTAAACGGTCTCTATATTTATCTTTTGAGCCACTTATCCTCACTAGGGTCGGGAGGCAGGGTACACCCAGAACTGGTTGCCATCCAGTCGCAGTAAATTAAAATGAATAAATTAAATATATTTGGGCTAGTTCGGTCAAAGGTCACAGAGGTCAAAAAAGGAATTTCACGATGATTTCATAACAGATTGACCTATTTAACGCAAATTTGCAGGGTGTAAGATATGATAAGATGAGACAGGGTCACAGAGGCCAGAAATATGGCTGCCTAGGCAGAAAATTCTCTCTCGCAGAGTTGCAAATTGTTTTTTTGTTTTTTTCACTTTTATTTTCCTTTAGTGACAACTAAAACATCTAAGCAGTAAATTCTGGATGGCAATAATGCCCGTAAAAATTTGACTACTTTTCAGATCATTTTGAGCAAAAACAAAAGCTATATCAAAAGTCGCAATAGCCGCATTCTGAATTTAATCTTTTGATTATTTCTGTGTTTCACTCTTGTGTGTGCCGTATTTGTTAAAGCTACACCAGCCCGTGCCCTTCGGGCTAATGCGATCCATGAATAAATTAGCTTTCAATCATGTTTTAAGGACACCACAGGCTACTTTCTGTTCAATTCAATCACGCGAAACTCTGTTGTTAAACTAATCCATAAATTGCATTATGTAATCTTTCCAATGTAATTATTAGCAAAACGGCAAAGTTTATAATTGGCCTTGTTGTCTAAGGTTATATCAAGCCGTACGCTCGCAGTTGTTTCATTTGCAGACGGTCCCTGGCGAATGATTTCAAAAAACTACCTACCTATGCCAGTCCCCTCGCTCATCAATGTTTAATCTCAACAAATAACGATGTTTACTTTCCTTCCATAATTAGCTTTGAAGGTCACTTCCTCTCCTCGGGGGATTGGAGTGGCGCTGGTCAGAATTGAAAATCTCAACTTCAAACTTTTGTGTTTATAAGAATTCAACCATGCTTGTAAAAAAAAAAAAAAATACTAGGAGTCAAAGCTGGAACACTGTATGATGCTACAATTTTTTTTTTCGAATGAGCATGAAAATTTTACATTTAATGAGCATAAGAAGCGAACAGAAAAACAAAAAAAAAAGTTTCCTAGTGTAATTGGTTGATAAACAATGACTAGCAATGTAATTTGTCTCCAGTTTTCCAAATAATCAATGGAATAATCAATAGGTCAAGCCATAGACTTCATAATATATTGACGGGACACGGTGCACGAGACCGATTCATAGGGGGCCTATCTCCGTCAAAGCTGACCGAGTGGAAACACAGACAAAGAGCTATTTAGGTTGAAAATTCTTGTGAATACATGCATGACTTCTGACTTCTTTATAGATATGGATGTAAAATAGTCTCGATGCTCGGTGCTTGGTTAAAAGCAAAAAAAAAAAAAAAAAAAAAAAAAAATGGCAGTTAGCATTTATTTTATGTAAATATGTCAAATGTGCTGCTATCCTTTAAGCCACTGTGGCTCTGCCTCATCCCCACACAACTTTTTACGTTGAAAATTACTGTGAATAAATGCTTAAATACCCAAATTCTTTATAGATATGGATGTAAAAAAGTCTTGATTCTTGGTTAAAAGCAAAAAAAAAAAACGGGCAGTTAGCATTTATTTTCCGCAAATATGTTGAATGTCCTGCTAGTCTTTAAGCCACTGTGGCGCCACCTTATCACCACAAAGAGCATTCTTGTGAATAATTTCGTAAATCGCTGAATTCTTTATAGATATGGACGTAAAACAGTCTCGATTCTTGGTTAAAAGCAAAAAAAATAAATAAATAAATGGGCAGTTAGCATTAATTTTATGTAAATATGTTGAAGGTGCTGCTCGTCTTTAAGTCACTGTGGCGCCACCTTATCACCACAAAAAGCTTTTTACGTTGAAAATTCTTCTGAATAAATGCTTAAATACCAGAATTCTTTATAGACATGGACGTAAAACAGTCTCGATTCTTGGTTAAAAGCAAAAAAAAAAAAAAAAAAACGGGCAGTTAGCATTTATTTTATGTAAATATGTTGAATGTGCTGCTTGTCTTTAAGTCAATGTGGCGCTGCCTTATCACCACAAAAAGCTTTTTATGTTGAAAATTCTTCTGAATAAATGCTAAAATACCAGAATTCTTTATAGACATGGACGTAAAACCGTCTCGATTCTAGGTTAAAAGCAAAACAAAACAAAAAAAAGACTGGCAGTTAGCATTTATATTAGGTAAATATTGTGAATCATAACGCCACTGCTGTAGCAGCTGTTTTTTCCCATTGATTTTTCTCACAACGTTTCAAAATGCATGCATGGTATGAAAAATATAATAATTACCCTGAGTCCTCGAGCAAATCACTCCTGAGACAATCCGTCTTGTTTGTATGCGGTACAGCTTTCATACTTTTTCAACCTAAATCTGGCGTTAGATCGCTGCGTGCATGTGTTGAGAATAACTGATGCTGGGTGTGGGCAGGCCCCCTACTTCAAGGCGTGGCGCAGTGTCTGAAGGTGTGACCCGGTAATATACTTATGAAGTATATGGTCAAGCAGATGTAGAAATACTCGATTGTGTTAGCCCTAGTTGATGGCAACAATATTCAGTTTCATGGTGCAGACAGTTGAAGAAAAATCTTCCGTGGCCTTTCATACAGCGCGTAGGCGGACTAGAGCCATAAACAACAATCAGTATTTGAAAGTCCACTGTTTGGCATACAGCTGAGGCAGTCACATGACTGTTGGCCTCCTGTTATTATTACCAGTCTTCACTCAGACGCATCTTGACATTCCAGGCTCTGCGTGGCATTCGCTTTAGCGATTAGAGGCTACGCTGGGAGGACGGCAAGGCGCAATGTCCAGTCTATTATTATTGGGGACACTCCCCACCCCACTCCGTTCCTGCGCGAAAGGTCACAAAGCTGGCGTGTGACACAGATGTGATGCAATACGAAGGGACTCGTGGGCATCCGAGGGGAAGGCGATTGGAACCCCCCACCCCGCCATCCCTGACCACAGGAAGAGAGCCAAAAGACAGCTGCGTTCCGAGGAGGCAGTTTGGAGTTTGCAAAATAAAATCTGCCATTTCACTTACTGGGTGCCAGTGATAGACAAACCATATCATCTCTAAAAATGAACTGTTTTGACATTGACCAAACAGTAACTTTGGCAGATTACCACTGAATTTAAGGAAACTTTTTAAGGAAATTTTAGATCAACAGCCTTCCAAATGACATTGTTGATGATAGCTCTGCATAAATGCAAAAAGCAACCATATATTCCTTTTTTTTCAATGGTGTTTCTTCGGCACACCACCTAGCCAAAACTATTTGACTCATCGGCATTGCTCATCAGAGTTGTCACTAACACGTTACTGTAATCTGAGTAATTTCTTTCAGTAACGAGTTATCTAACGTGTCATTTTTACAAACCAGTAATCTGAAAAAAGTTAGTTTCCTTACTGTCTGTGCGTTACATTTTGCTATTGCCCCATAATGTATGTACAGTCCCCGACAAAAGTCTTGTCGCGTATCCATTTTTTGGAAACAATTGCTAATAACCTGACTTTTAATTATTCAATTGGTTTCAGAAATGGCTCAAGTTAAAGCTAAGACCCTCCCAAATGATGTTGAATGTACAAAAATATATTGTTTCACTAAAAAAAGATTTATCACTTAATTAAGACACTACGGTCAAATTTTGGCAAGACAAAAGTTTTGTCCCCTACAGAAAATAGTGCGAAAATTGAACAAAAAATGTACTTCAAATACAAAAACATGTTACATAACATAAGCGAATTAAGTAGTGGTGCTGTGAGATCCTAATTTAATATTTTGTATGACTTCCATGGGCTTCGGCAAGGATTCATACAATTTGTTGATGAAGTCATCAGGAACATCAAAGAAAGCAGTCTTGCATGCCTCCCAGAGTTCATCAACATTCTTGGGTTTCGTCTTCCATGCTTCCTCTTTCATCCTACCCCAGACATGCTCAATGATTTTCATGTCTGGTGACTGGGCTGGCCAGTCCATGAGGATCTTGATCTTCTTTGCCTTGAGGAACTTTGAGGTAGAGATTGAAGTATCTGATGGAGCACCATCCTGCTGCAGAATTTGTCCCTTTTTATGGTTAGGAATGTAAGGGGCAGCTAAGATTTGTTGATATTTCAGACAATTTATCTCTCAGGGTGCAGATAATTAAAAAAAACGTGTGGCATTTGCCAAGGCCCACAGCCTATCAAAAGGATGGATGCTGGAAAAAAGGCAAAACGTGGATTTTTCAGATGAATCTTCCATTGAATTACACCACAGTCGCCAAAAATATTGCATGAGACCCACTGGAGCCCACATGGACCCGAGATTCACTCAGCAAACATTGAAGTTTGGTGGTTACATCATTACCAAAATCATGGTCTGGGGTTACATCCAGTATGGGGGTGTGCGAGAGATCTAGAGGGGTGAAGGCAACATAAATATTCAGAAATATCAACAAATCTCAGCTGACTCTTACATTCCTAACCATAAAAAGGGACAAATTCTGCAGCAGGATGGTGCTCCATCGCATACTTCAATCTCTACCTCAAAGTTCCTCAAGGCAAAGAAGATCAAGATCCTCCAGGACTGGCCAGCCCAGTTACCAGACATGAACATCATTGAGCATGTCTGGGGTAGGATGAAAGAGAAAGCATGGAAGATGAAACCCAAGAATGTCGATGAACTCTGGGAGGCATGCAAGACTGCTTTCTTTTAGGGCTGCAGCTATCGAATATTTTAGTAATCGAGTAATCGACTGAAAATTCTATCGATTAATCGAGTAATCGGATAAAACAAATATATTTTCAGGTGAAGAGCAATTATAGATATACATGAGAAAACAAGACATTTTATCATTTTCAGTCAATCAATGTCTTTATTTTTGATGTATATTGTTGAAAACAGCCAACAATTGCATCTCAGATGTAACTAGAATTTTAAAAAATGACTAATTCACTGCTTTCACTCAAAAAAACCTTTAGATCTTATTTTTAAAAAGTATATACATATATATATATTATATATATATATATATATAAACACCTAAAAATGCCTTTACGCTTGATAACACACATAACTTAAAAGTTCGGATTTTTTCCCACGTTTTTCAATTGAATTTCTATTTGTGTCAAGCCATTTTTAAGTTCTCGTAAAGTTTTAAGTTAGTCTAAACTGTAAGTCCTGATAGGATTTTGAGTTTTTGCACTGTTCAAAATAAATGTATGATACAGGCTGTATTGGAGCACATTAGGGACTAGTGCTACTTGGTGTTTTATCCAGCAATGACTACTGAGCTAAAATTGATAGTTAGCATTATTGAGTTTTTATTTGACGCCCTCATCACTCCACAACGCTATGTTATGTTAAAGCCTGTATGTAAGACACGTTAGCCACGCATCGAAAGTGGTCTTAATTAATTGAAACCTAGCCCTCCACAGGGCTAACGTAAGGTGAGCTAGTAGTGACAGTAACATTAATCTTATATATTAGCGCTTAGCGCTCTTTCTTAGCGCTTAGCGCTTTACTGCTTTAAGATGGCGGCTGTTTGCTAACGCTGCCCAGACGCGGCCTAGTCTGTCATTTTGTATCTAGTTCAACATACATGTGATCTCTATGAGACTCATTGGACGCCACCTGCAACTAACGTAGCATGTGCGGGCTAGTATTTAGCAACGTCGGCGTCGTTTGTAGCGGTTGTCGGCTGCAGTAAGTTTTTTTTTTTTTTTTGCTTCTTCCTCTACGCACGTGACACCAGCGCGTTGTCCCGCATTAAAAGTAGTCCGAGCAAAACGTGATGCTTAGAGCTGTCAAAATAAACGATTACTCGAGGTGAATAAAATTACTCGGATCAGTTTTTAAACTCGAGTTACTCGAGTTGCTCGAGTATTTGTTTCAGCTCTACTTTCTTTGTTGTTAATAATGACTTCATCAATACATTTTATGAATCCTTGCTGGAGCCCATGGAAGTCATAAAGAAAATTAAATTTGGATCTCACAGCAACTACACTGTTATGTGGCAAAAGGTGGATTTTTTCTGATAAATCTTCCATTGAATTACACCACAGTCGCCACAAATAATCCGGGACACCTACTGGAGCCCGCATGGATCCGAGATTCACTCAGAAAACATTGAAGTTTGGTGGTGGCAAAATCATGGCCTGGGTGACATCCAGTATGGGTGTATGTGAGAGATTTGCAGGGTGGAAGGCAACATCAATAGTCAGAAATATCTACAAATCTCAGCTGACTCTTACATTCCTAACCATAAAAAGGGACAAATTCTGCAGCAGGATGGTGCTCCATCGCATACTTCAATCTCTACCTCAAAGTTCCTCAAGGCAAAGAAGATCAAGATCTTCCAGGACTGGCCAGCCCAGTCACCAGACAGGAACATAATGAAAGAGGAAGCATGGAAGACGAAACCCAAGAATGTTGATGAACTCTGGGAGGCATGCAAGACATCTTTCTTTGTTGTTCCTAATGACTTCATCAATAAATTGTATGAATTCTTGCCGAACCGCATGGATGCAGTCCTTTAAGCCCATGGAAGTCATACAAAATTTGGATCTCACAGCACCACTACTTAATTCGCTTATGTAACATATTTTTGTATCCGAAGTACATTTTTTGTTCAATTTTCACACTACTTTCTATAGGAGACAAAACTTGTCTTGCCAAAATTTGACCTTAATGTCTTCATTAAATGATAAATCTTTTTTCAGTGAAACAAAATTTATTTTTGAACATTCAACATAATTTGGCTGGGTCTTAGCTTTCATATGAGCCATTTCTGAAACCAATTGAATAATTAAAAGTCAGGTTATTAGCAATTGTTTCTACAAAATGGATAAGCGACAAGACTTTTGCCAGGGAATGTATAATGAATAATAATAAAATTAATGTAAAAATAATTGTTAACATTATAAATTTAAAGTTTATTATTATTCCCAAAAAGGACACAAGCACAGTGGTTCTGAACCAGGGTTCGATTGAACCCCAGGGGTTCGGTGAGTAAGCCTCAGGGGTTCAGTCAAGGTTAAGAAACGCAGAGGCCTATTTTGTACGCTGACAAAATCTAGGCAAAGTGGCATTTTAGACCAGGTTTTGGACTGGTTTACCCTCAATTTACAGGCTTTATTCCATTTCTTTCAACTGCTAGCCCTCTATCTAATGGGAGGAGAGATCGGTTTGCTTAGTGCAGTACTTCTCAAATGGTGGGGCGCGCCCCCCCAGGGGGGCGCAGAGCGATGCCAGGGGTGGCGCGAGTAACCTCGGGGAACATGCTTTTTTTTTTTTTTTTTTGCCGTACTAGAATAAAGTGTGTGGGTGGCAGTGGCGCTCTCATTTTCAAAGTGCGTGCAGTATTTTTGAAATAAGCAAGAGCACACGGAAGAGACTCATGCAGAGCTGGACTCACGCAGCGACCCACTGTCTTCTCCGTTTCTCACGTGTCCGGCCGGGAAGTGCCGTTTTCGGCTTGGGATCGTCATGACCACCGCCCTCACCTACGGTTCTCCCTCGGCCGCCGAGAATGCGCTTTTTTCGGGCCGTTTGCCTTTTGGCTGTGACTTTTAATATAGTGGGAAATGAGGAAAGACCACTGTTTACTGAGTCTAAAAAGGATTATAGCGTAGAGTCTGAAGCCAAATTAGTTAAGACGCCACTTAAAGACATTAGACCTCAATCTCATTGATAAGCCGCTTGATTGTTTTTCAGCGAAAACGTGCCGAATATTGCCACAATTGTCACAATCGTCCCGCTTTGTCAGTGTTATATCAGTAAACCAGTGAGCACTGTGGTGAATCAGCGAAAATAAAAACTTTCCTTCTGTCCGAAGACACTTTTCCCCCCTTCTATTCAGTTGTTTTTTTCGGTCAAATTTTTTGGCATGTTTTCCTGAAGAGTAAATGTTTCTAATCAATTTGAATTTGCTATTATTTACTGATTTTATTACATTTTATTTTTCAGTATCAAATGGTCAAAAATGTACCTTGAGTGTATTTTTACAGTTTGGATGTGACTTTTTTTTAAATTTTTTTTTATTTTTTACTTCAGGCAAATTGATGCGCGTTAAGTCTTTTCTGTTACAAGCAAAACAATGTTAATAAAGTTATACTTTATTATAAGTTGATCTATGTTACTTTTTTTCTTCAATAGAAAAAAAGGACACAATGTTAGGCTGAGGCGTACTTATAATAGTAATATTATAGACAAATGATACTATTTACAGTGGCGGCAGAGAGTTGGGGGGGTGCGAAACATTTATGTCTTCCTTGGGGGGGCGTAACAGTAAATAATTGAGAAGCACTGGCTTAGTGGAAGGTATAATAGACATGCAGACAATGTGAACTGCGTAGATAATTAAAAAAAAAATCAAAAAAAAGAAACTGTTAACGCGATAATTTTGACAGCAATAAAATTAGAATGTAGACAAGAAAACTAGTGTGGAATGAAATGAGTTTCATTTCCCAACGTGAAAAACAACAACAACAAAAGGCAAGATTATTTGTGGTAAATTTGAAATCTGGAAGCAATTTCAACAGGAATTCACTTAGATGTTAGCTTGCCCGGTTTTGAATTCGTAAAAGAATGGCTTTATTATGGAATTCCGAACGGTTCGGTGAATGCACCAGTGAAACCCGTGGGGTTCGGTACCTTTAGCAAGGTTAAGAACAACTGCAATAGCATAATGATAAAATCAAAGATGAAATTAGTAGGGCTGTCAAACGATTAAAATTTTTTATCGAGTTAATTACAGCTTAAAAATGAATTAGTCATAATTAATCGCAATGCAAGCCATCCATAAAATATGCCATATTTTTCTGTAAATTATTGTTGGAATGGAAAGATAAGACACAAGACGGATATATACATTTAACATATGGTAAATAGGTACTGTATTTGTTTATTCTAACAATAAATCAACAAGATGGCATCTACATGATTAACATTCTGTTAAAGCGATCCATTGATAAAAAGACTTGTAGTTCTTTTAAATGTTATTACAAGTTATAGAAATTTCATATTAAAACCCCTCAATGTTTTCATTTTAATAAAATTTGTAAAGTTTTCAATCAAAAAATAAACTAGTAGCTCGCCATTGTTGATGTCTATAATTACACGATGCTCATGGTGCTGAAACCCATAAAATCTGTCGCACCCAAGCGCCAGAAGAGGGCGACAAAACACCAAAAACCACAAGTAACAAGTGGACATTACACTGTGCTGTCATTTTAATCTGTTTGAGCGGGGCATGTGCGTTAAATGCGTCAAATATTTTAATGTGATTAATAAAATTTTTTTTTTTTTTTAATTACCGCCTGTTAACGCGATAATTATGACAGCCCTAAAAATTAGTATAAAAAGCTAAATGTGTTGGGAGGCTTTTGGGGTCACTTCATGTTGGTTTTAGGGCATTTCAGGTCACTTCCTGTTGATCTTGGGGCATTTCTGGGGTCACTTTCTCTTGATATCGAGTTACTTTCTGTTAATTTCGGGCAATTTGAGGCTCCAATTTCAAAAAGAAAAAACATATAATTAGCCAAAGTAAAAAAGTAAAACTTCCCCTAAAAATTGCTCCTTGAAACAAACATAAAGGTCATTTTTCAATTGCAGGTAGCCTCTTAGTTTCCGTGTAAAGAACAGTAAAACTAATCTAAAATTCAACATCTTGAGCTTTGTTTGTTAGCAATCATTCGCTGCTAGCCTCGACAACTCAAAATAGATTGGACGTCTAGCGCCGTCAATGGCACTCAAACGTTATCATCCAGTATTTTAGCTAACCAAAACAACAATTCTCAGTCCATATTGAAACATCGGGTAATTTCTGGTCATTAGCATTTAGCCTCTTCGGAAGCGGAAGACTAAACTGCTCCCGTAGTGCGGCTGGGCTCGGATTACTTTTATCTCCGGGAGATGATTCCTCTCCCGCTCTTTCCTGTCCATATTGGATATTTGAGATGGCAGTGCTGAGGAAATAAAGCAGAGCCCGCCCGCCAGCCTCATTTATTAAAGGCTTTAGTGTGGCAGGAGGCAACATGCAAAGAGATCTCATTTTCAATCGCTATTCAGCACGCGTGATCGCTCTTCATCCCGGCGTAATGCGGCGCTGGCGTCGACCGCATTCTGGAACAGTGATGCGGTGACAGCTTTCAAATTGTTCGCCGCTGATGGGCCGTCAGGAGCCGGATGAAACAATCTGGCCCAGTCGCGTGGCCGCGTGTCATAAACGCTGCTTTTCAGGTGGAGGTGAGCCGGCCGGGTTGTTCCTCCACGCTGCTTAATGAGATGAGGTGATGCGACGCTCACGTGTCGAGCAGTAAAAAGCACTTGGGTGGAATTGTGGCAGGGCGTTCTTCATCTCTTCTTTGACAGTTTGTAGATGAGTGCTTTGTACTAGCAATTTTAGGGAGGCACTAGGCCCACATTTTGGGAGGGTTCAGTACATATGATCACTCTGTGGTAGGGCTGGGCGATATGGCCTTAAACATGTATCACGATAAATTGAGCAGATTTATCTCGATAACGATAAATGACGATAAATTCGCCCAAGCGGACTGTTATATAATTTGAAAATCTGAATCAATGCATGAAATACAGATTAACTATTTCTTGTTGATTTATTTACCAGCATTCAATTTGATATACTGTATTTAACAATTGTACATGCAGTCTAAACATTAAATTTATAAAAATTAGGGCTGTCAAAATTATCGCGTTAACTGGCGTTAATTAATTTTTTAAATTAATCACGTTAAAATATTTGACGCAATTAACGCACTTGCCCAGCTCAGACATATTTAAATGTCACTAGAGTGAAAGGCCCACTTGTTAATTGTGTTTTGCGGAGTTTTGCTGCCCTCTGCTGGCGTTTGGGTGCGACTGATTTTATAGTATAAGTAATTATTGCCATCAACAATGGCGGGCTACTAGTTTATTTTTTGATTGAAAATTTAACAAATTTTATTAAAACGAAAACATTAAGAGGGGTTTTAATATAAAATTTCTATAACTGATTTAGAACTGATTTATTGTTATAATAAACAAACAGTCCTTATGTACCGCATGTTGAAAATATATATCCATCTTGCGTCTTATCTTTCCATTCCAACAATAATTTAGAGAAAAATATGGCATATTATATAGATGGTTTGAATTGCGATTAATTGCGATTAATTACGATTAATTAATTTTTAAGCTGTAATTAACTCGATTAAAAAATTTTAATCGTTTGACAGCCCTAATAAAAATGTATTGTAAGCAATAAGAATTCAAGTATGAAAATTTATAACAGCATGTATGACTTGAACAATGTACATTGTCAAAATCAATATGCCTGTGCAAACATGTAATTGTAACACAAATGACTTGCAGCTTGAACAGTACACTTCAAAAAGACAACTTATTGTTAATGGCTGCTGTGATATAATTATTAAATACAAGTGTTTACTTTATGGTTTAAGCCCCCCCCCCCCAGTGCATTTTTTCATAAATGCACGCACAATAAAAATAGCTGGGGCCATTTCTCGGTCATTATAAGTTTCGCCGTTGGATTGTACTTTATGCAGAATTCTTTACCATCACAAAAGCTATCAGAGGAATCACACACACAGACAGATACAAAATAACGCCACATAGTAATTGCTAGATGCAGTCCGTGCCCAATCCACTCATTAAGTTCAGCCGTTTCGACAAGGTTAGAGCCTCTATCCGACTCCATAACGTTCATTTGTAGCATTAGCCGCTAGCTAGCGTTAGCCTGGCTACCAGTAGAAAGCACCATCTCCGGAAATCGTGAGAACAAAGGAGGACAGCGGGTGAAAGCCCGTCTGGATGCCACCAAGAGTCTACTAAATGTCGGTTGCAAGTTTGGTGAACCTCCCTTAAGCCACACTCCATCACGTTTTGCTTGTAGCGTTAGCTGCTAGCGTTAGCTTACCGGGATTTTGTTTGATTGGCTTCCTGATGATCACGTGACTCCCAACGTAAGCACATTCACTGCTTTCTTAAAGGGGAATGAACATAGACGAACAACACAGAATCAAAGCGGGATGAAAAGACTATTTTCTTGTTTTATTAATTTACCGAATTTACAGACATGGTCAAAATTACGTCGGTCATCGTTAAGAATTTCGGTGACGGTAAATTTTCGGTTTACCGCCCTGCTCTACTCTGTGGCTAACATACTAAAAAGTTTAACAAAGCTCACTCTAATATTCTTTGACTGTCGTGACTGTTCTGGGTGGCAGAAGTGCAACTACAGGTAGTCCCAAGGTTACGAACAAGTTCCGTTCCTACACTGGCGACGTAACCCAAATTTCCACATAAGTCGGGAGTAACCATGTAAGTACCCCTAAAAACCCTCTAAATCTCAAAATAACCTCCCAAAAACATGTATCATATGTAGGGGTGTAACGGTACACAAAAATCTCGGTTCGGTACGTACCTCGGTTTTGAAGTCACGGTTCGGTTCATTTTCGGTACAGTAAGAAAAAAAATGCAATATATAAATGTGCTAGTTGTTTATTACACACTTTTGTGCTTTTAACAATAGGAACATTAGCCTATACAAAGCTAGAATTCTGCTCAAAAAGTAGCGGGTATTTCAATTCAATTCAATTCAATTTTATTTGTATAGCCCTCAATCACAACAGAAGTCTCAAAGGGCTTTACAGAGGCAATATGATACATAATTAGAAATGAAGCAACAAAGATGAATAGATACAGTTCAAGTCCTGGGTATCCCCTATCCTTAAGACCCTCCATGCCGGCAAGGAAAAACTCCAAAAACTCCAGAGTCAATTGGGAGAAAAATGAGAAACCTCGGGGAGTACCACAGTCAGGAGAGATCCACTCCCAGGACGGATAGACAGGAACCCCAGAACTGCTAATGGGAATTAGCAAGCGAAGTTACAGTCCGTATAAATACAGTGGAGTAAAGGAGCAAGAAGAGGTCCCTCTAGTCAGATGAGACAGGGGTAGCAGCGAGGACGTCTATCCAGCCAGGGGTCCGGACAGTCAGGAGGCTGCAGCTGAAAAATAGCCCCTCCCCAGAGGGGAGAGGGGAGACCAGGTGACTCGTGATGAAGAGACTAGACAACTAGATATTAACATTGGAAAATAGAAATAAAGTAAGACAAGGGGGAAAATAGAAATAAAGTAAGACAAGTGGTAGGTAGAGTAAGAAAAGGAGATAGAACTCAGCGGCTGTACTTCCCCCAGCATTATAGCTTCTAGTGCAGCTTAGACTAAACTGTGAGTCTACTCCGACTTCAACTAGCCTAACCATAAGCTTTGTCGAATAGGAACGTTTTTAATCTAATCTTAAATGTGCAGACTGTCTCGGCTTCTTTAATACTAGCTGGAAGCTGATTCCATAAAACAGGGGCTTGGTGGCTAAAGGCTCTAGCTCCGACAGTACTTTTATAAACCCTGGGAACTACCAGTAGACCTGCATTCTGAGTGTTCTGTTGGGGCGGTATGGAACCAGAGCATCGGTGAGATAAGATGGCCCCAACCCATTAATGGTCTTAAATGTAAGAAGGAGTATTTTAAATTTAATTCTAAACTCGACTGGAAGCCAGTGAAGTGCCTGGAGCACAGGGGTGATGTGCTCTCTTCTATTGGTTCCTGTTAAAAGTCTTGCTGCTGCGTTTTGGACTAGCTGAAGACCTTTTAGAGAACTTTTAGGACAAGCTGCAAGTAGGGAGTTACAGTAATCCAATCTCGATGTAACGAACGCGTGAATTAATTTTTCTGCATCGCTTTTAGATAAAATATTTCTAATTTTGGCGATGTTGCGCAGGTGAAAGAAAGCCGTTCTACAGGTTTGTTTAATGTGTGCTTTTAACGATAAGTCAGGGTCAAATAGAACTCCTAGGTTTTTAACTGTGGTGCTGGAGGCTACACTTACATTGTCCAGAGTGACTATCTGGGCAGCTAAAGAGTCTCTCACACTTTTCGGGCCTATTATAAGGACTTCTTTCTTTTCAGGGTTAAGTAGAAGATAGTTAGTGCTCATCCAGGTATTTATATCTCGGACCCAGGCGCTTAGTTTTTCCACTTGCCTGACCTGCTCAGGTTTAATTGATAAATACAGGTACGGGTATAAATACGGGTATTTAAAGATAATCCAACAACAATTTGCCTTTCAGACCCCGCGTATTGGTCAGCTTTCTTTCTGAAAGAAAGCAGGAAAAAGAAGTCCTGTGCTATAGAGAAAAGCAATCCCAGTGACAAAGATTTTAACATGTAGAGTATTTTACAAAAGAAATGCCTCAATGAATCATTTAAAAAAAAATTTTTTTTACATAAAATAAAATAAAATAAAAATTTGACTTATAACAGCTATCGATTCTTTGAAGCCTTTACAGAGAAAATGACTATTTTTGGTCATTTCAAAAACACCCTTATTATTATTATATCAATGTTTTAAATATTCATTATTATTTTTTTTTTTATATAACTTTTATATATAAACATATATACATACTGTATATGTAATATATAAATAATATATGAATGAATACATCAATTAATAACAACATTATTGGTGAGAGCATTAGATAGCATAATTATAGACGCCATGATTTTAACGAGATATTATCGCTTACTTAATTTGTTTCGATCCAAAAACCATGTCAAGACACAGCTGTGAATGGCCACACCCGGACTTTTGGGGGATTTTATGGGTGAAACACAGAAATATAACAAGGGTCGCAATGCAGAAATCGCAGACGTCAAGGAGTGGTCGAGATTTTCCCCTTAGAAAGTTTTTTTTTTCTCTCTCGATTTTTCTTTGTTTGGTTCTCTTATTTATCACCTAAAATATCGGGGAAAATGCGACAGTAACAAAAAAATAATTTAGCAATAGTTATGAGGTAGATACCCGTGACCTCTTTACAGACACTATTTTTTCATTGTGATGTAATTTGTTTAAAGTTTAAAATATATAAGTGAATAATTTTGTTAAAAACTTTTGGTTTTTTTTTAAAACAAAATATTAGACATCAATTAATGATTCTAAGCTACAAATGATGGACATTTCGAATGATAAATTTAATTACTTACCTTCTTTTTATGGCTGGGTTGAAACAAAAGCGGTTGCATGGTGTCTGTAAACGGGGGTCTCCAGGGTAAAATGGACAAAATAGCTCAGGGGCTTAATGCACAATGAAACTGCTATGGCAGCATATAGACATATTGTTCTATCAAACACAACAGTTCTTTTGACCTAAAATACAGCAGTTTTTACTTTAAAGCGGGTTGCAAGAGCAGAAACTGCTTTTTCAGCCTTGTCTCTATTATCCGCCATATACAGTATATGTGTGTATATATATTTATATACAGCATGTATACACACCCACTCTATCAGGGGGAGATGGGGGAAGGTGATGGAAGAGTGATATATACAGTGCCCTCCATAATTATTGGCACCCCTGGTTAAAATGTGTTTTTTAGCTTCTAATATTTTTTTTTTAATTTATTTTTTAATTTAATTCAAATAATATGGGACCTTAATGAAAAAAAAGAGAACAATCCAACCTTCGATCAGTGCATTTATTCAGTGGGGAAAAAATCCCACATAAAGAAATAATTATTTGACATCAAATAATGTGTGTCACAATTATTAGCACCCCTGGTATTGATACTTTGTACAACCCCCTTTTGCCAACAAAACAAGGTCTGGGGACTGAGATCGCCATGGGAGGAGCTTGATTTTGTTTCTGGTGAACCATTTCTATGTAGATTTAGCCATATGTTTAGGGTCATTGTCTTGCTGAAAGACCCAGTGACGACCCATCTTCAGCTTTCGGGCAGAGGGCAACAAATTTTGATTTAAAATGTCCTGGTATTTCAAAGTATTCATGATGGGACCGTGTGCTTTGGTCAGATGAGACCAAGATTGAGCTTTTTGGCACCAAACACTCTAAGTGGGTCTGGCGTGCCACGAAAGATGCACCTCATACCCATTGTGAAGTCTGGGGGTGGGTCAGTGATGCTGTGGGGCTGGTTCTCTTCCAAAGGCCCAGGAACCTTGTTAGGGTGCATGGCATCATAATTGCTTTGAAATACCAGGACATTTGAAATCAAAATCTGTTGCCCTCTGCCCGAAAGCTGAAGATGGGTCGTCACTGGGTCTTTCGGCAAGACAATGACCCTAAACATATGGCAAAATCTACACAGAAATGGTTCCCCAGACAGAAAATCAAGCTCCTCCCATGGCCATCTATTCAATTCAATTTTATTTGTAGAGCCCTGGATCACAACAACGTTGCCTTAAAGGCAATATGATACACAATCAGAAACAGCAAATGAAGCAACAAAGATGAATAAATAAATTCAAGTCCTGGGTACCCCCCATCCTTAGACCCTCCATATCGGCACGGAAAAACTCCAAAAACTCCAGAGTCTTTGGGAGAAAGTGAGAAAACTTGGGGAGTACCACAGTCAGGAGAGATCCACTCCCAGGACGGATTGACAGGAAGCCCCAGGACTGCTAATGGGAATTAGCAGGTGAAGTTACAGTCCGTAAAGATGCAGTGGAGTAAAGGAACAAGAAGAGGTCCATCTAGGCAGATGAGACGGGGGTAGCAACGAGGACGTCCATCCAGCCAAGGGTCTGGACAGTCAGGAGGCTGCAGCTGAAAAATAGGAAAGGGGACACCGGATGACTAGTGATGAAGAGACTAGACAACTAGATATTAACATTGGAAAATAGAAATAAAGTGGTAGGTAGAGTGAGAAAAAGGAGATCGAACTCAGTGGCTGTACTTCCCCCAGCTTTATAGCTTCTAGTGCATCTTAGACTAAACTTTGAGTCTACTCCGACTTCAACTAGCCTGACCATAAACTTTGTTGAATAGGAATGTTTTTAATCTAATCTCATCTCATCTCAGTCCCCAGACCTTGTTTTGTTGGCAAAAGGGGGTTGTACAAAGTATTAACACCAGGGGTGCTAATAATTGTGACCAGAGGTTGCGCTAGACTTTTTCGTTGTCTGTCATTTTGACTGACAGTGTCATAAAAATCCGGTCATAATCTATTTTTACCCGTCACTTACATTTTTAAAATGATAATAATGACATATTCAATAGTATTTAGTTTTCATTCATTTTTTATTAATATTCTGTCCGAACAAGCTTAACAAGAGGCAAACAGACAGCGGAGTGCACCAATCAGTGACGGGCAGACGTGCCGTTAGCAAAGCGACGAGGGCAGGACGAGGGACTTGCGCGCGGAAGTAAACATACGAGGAGAACAGAGTTTATTCAACATGGCTAGCGCGAGACAGACTGTTGTCAATGTCTCGTGTCGATGTGTTTAAGCTCATTTAAAACTGAATTTACCGCGGATTGGAGCATATTCTCGGCTCTGCCGTTCGCCATCCGTGTTGTTGCAGAGACGACTTTCGGCGCGCAAGAGTGACGTTGCTCGTGAAGAACACGTCACGCAAATAAACAAATCTGATTTGTCGATTGATTTTGTACCTACTCGAGAGGCTGTGTCCCAGACTTTTCTCTCAGTGTTTGAAAAATACAGGGAGAACAGTCTGGCCGTGCCAGGCAAACACTCAGTTGCCTTGACATTTTTTCGAGTAAGGCCAACGACGTCATGCATCAAGAGAGACAATAGCTAATTAATATGCTCACTCGCCACCCTGTGGTCTGGGGTGTGAATTGCAACCTGTCAAAATGACGGATGGACTTGAGTTTTTTCCGTCACCGTTTTAAAAAACCGGTCAACGACGGAAAATATTCGGTTAACGCGACCCCTGATTGTGACACACATTATTTGATGTCAAATAATTATTTCTATATGTGGGATTTTTTCCCCACTGAATAAATGCACATGTATTGAAGGTTGGATTTTTCTTTTTTTCCAATAAGGTCCCATATTATTTGAATTAAAAAAAAAAAATAGAAGCTAAAAAACACATCTTAACCAGGGGTGCCAACAATTATGGAGGGCACTGTATATATATATATATATATATATATATATATATATATATATATATATATATATATATATTAGGGCTGTCAAAATTATCGCGTTAATGTGCGGTAATTAATTTTTTTAATTAATCACGTGAAAATATTTGATGCAATTAACGCACATGCCCCGCTCAGATTTAAATGACAGTACAGTGAAATGCTCACATGTTGTGTTTTATGGAGTTTTGCCGCCCTCTGCTGGCGCTTGGGTGCGACTGATTTTATAGGCTTCAGCACCCATGAGCATTGTGTAAGTAATTATTGACATCAACAATGGCGGGCTACTAGTTTATTTTTTGATTGAAATTTTTACATATTTTATTAAAACGAAAACATTAAGAGGGGTTTTAATTTAAAATTTCTATAACTTGTACTAACATTTATCTTTTAAGAACTACAAGTCTTTCTAACAGATCGCTTAACAGAATGTTAATAATGTTAATGCCATCTTGTTGATTTATTGCTATAATAAACAAATACAGTCCCTATGTACTGTATGTTGAATCTATATATCCATCGTGTGTGTGTGTGAGTCGGAAAAACATGAAAAAATTGGATTCGTGCATTAAGACCAGTAGTATGAACCTAGCCTTTGGGAACAAGCTACAGCCATGGATGAATACGTATAATTATACATAATTCAATTATTCATTCATTTTCCAAGCCGCTTATCCTCACTAGGGTCACAGGGGTGCTGGAACCAATCCCGGTTAATTATAGGCAGTAGGCGGGGTACATTCTGAATCGGTTGCCAGCCAATCACAGGGCACAAGGAGACGAACAACCATTTGTGCGCACACATTTACACCTAGGGACAATTTAGAGTTTTCGATCAGCCTACCAGGCATATTTTTGGGATGAAGGGGGAAACCGAAGTACCCGGAGAAAACCCACGCAGGCACAGGGAGAACACACATGAAGACCGGAGCCCGGGATTGAACCCTTGATCTCAGAACTGTGACGTGGACGTGCTAACCATTCTGCCACCCCGCCGCTAATCCAATTATCATTCAATTATTATTCAATACCTATCGGTTTTTATGTAGTGAGTGAAACATACTTTACTTGAGGATCTAAATGTTTAAAAAAAAAAAGCTGTCCAAGTCAAGATATTTATTGTTATTTCTAATCCCATGTTTTCTTGTTTGCGCAGGTACGACAGTTTCGGCCGTCTGACCAACGTCACTCACCCAACAGGCCGCGTGAGTAGCTACCGCTCAGACACTGACAGCGCCGTCCATGTCCAGGCAGAGGGCGCCGCCAAGGAAGACGTGACGGTCACTACCAACCTGTCGGCCTCGGGCACCTTCTACACGCTCATGCAGGGTGAGTATCTGTCATTTTAATTTAAATGTTTGGCAAAGTACATAGAAAACAGACACTGGTCCAAACAACATTTTAACCTTGACGTGGATATGTTTTCTATTTCTTTCTTAATCGTTCAATTTTTCGGCGCTCATCGCATTTTTTAGTGCTTAAGCTTCCTATTGATTCGGAAGAATACAACAACACTATTGATTTAAACTCAGCTAGCCCGTGGTTATTCGAGGTCAAATGTTGCATTTGCGAGTGCTGGGAAATCCGCTCAGTCAAATGTAAGCAATAAAAAGATGGATGATTGCTGTAAGAATATTGATTTTCTTTTTCAAGGCTTGACTATTTATTAAATGGTACGTATCTCTCGGCGTACATTAGCTGTTTCAGCGTCATTGACCGCAATAGACGTCCAGTCCAAATGGATCGGACGTCTATCGCCATCAATGGCTGCCAATGAGTTTGTGTTTTTGAATAACTTCATGAATCTAATCTGAATTTAGCTTTGAAGCACATTTATTTACAATAGAAAAGACCAAAGTCCCTTACATCTGAAAACATGAAAACATGTTTTTTTGGAGTATAAATATTAGGGGTAATGACAAAATATCAGAATGGTGATATATCGTGATACTTTGCATCCCAAAACGTTATCGATATGGCGGAAAACACTCAGGTGACTTGAAGTTCCGCTCTGAGACCCTCAATTTGGCCAACTTTCAAAACTGTCCGAAATGCATCTGTGATACATCGTTGGAAAGCTGAAAATCTCAATTTTCTGGGGGAACAAAAATTTTGAACAGGAAGGCTTTTTTGTTTGTTTGTTTGTTTGTTTGTTTGTTTTTTGTTTTTTAAACAGCAAAACCCTAATTGAAGGCGAGAACACCCGAGAGCAGAATTAAAGACGCCACGATTTTAACGAGATATTATCACGTACTTCCCTTGTTTCGATCCAAAAACTCCCATGTAGCATGTATCACCGAGTGTCAAGACACAGCTGTGAATGGCCACAGCCGGATTTTTTTTTTTTTTTTAATTTTATGGGTGAAACATAGTGATATAACAAGGGTTGCAATGCAAAAATCGCAGACAACAAGGAGTGGTTGAGATTTTCTTTTTCATTTTAAACTTTATTTTTCAATTTTTTTTTGTTTGGATCAATTATCATCAAACATATCGGGGAAAATTCAACAGTAACAAAAAAAAAAATAATACAATTAAGCGATAGTTATGAGGTAGATATCCAAGACTTTTTTACAGACGCCAAATTTTTCGTTGTGACGTAATTTGTTTAAAATTTTAAAATATGCGAGTGAATAATTTTTTTAAGTTTTTTTTTTTTTTTTTTTTTTAACTAAAATTTAGACATCAATTATTGATTCTAAGCTAAAAATGAAAGACATTTTGAATAACAAATTACTTCCCTTCTTTGTATGGTTAGGTTGAAACAAAAGCGGTTGCGCGATGTCTGTAAACGGGGGTTTTCAGGGTAAAACGGACAAATTAAAAATAGTTCGGAGGCTTAGTGCGCCATTAATCTGCTATGGCAGCATAGAGACATATTGTTCTATCAAGCACAACAGTTCTTTTGGCTTAAAATACAGCAGTTTATTTTAAAGAGGTGTGCAAGAGCAGAAACTGCTTTTTCAGTCTTGTCTGTGTTTTCCGCCATATGCTCCTGCCAAGAATTGAGATATGGTTTTGAAAAGGTGTCAATGTCTTTTTTAAAAAAAAAAAAAAAAATGGACCAACAAGTTGCTACCAAACTCTTCCACCAAAATAGTGTGTCAGTTAACTCTAAAGGCCGAGTTATGCTTCCGCGTCAGACCTGCGCCGTCAAGGAAGACCCGATTTATGACCCTATTGAATTTTCAAACCCTAGCGTCAAGTCGACGCATATGACGTGGCGGAAATGGACTGTGATTGGTTGTTGTTTCCGGTTAAGCGCGAAATCACCGCTATTGCAGAATAGAATCAAACATTATTTTTCTACACGCAAAAATGGACCAAGCCGACGGGAGTATCATTGAAGTCTTGTCAAGACATCATAAAGATTGCCAAATGGCAAGGTCAGCGATTGAATAAAAAAATGGAAGAACCACCGAGACATGTGTGTCTGGAATCGAGTGGCCACACGAAGCGGTGACCCAGTCGGCCAAAAACTGCCAGCTTTTTATCACTTCATGTCATATTTTTGGTTGGTGCACTTCATCATTTATTGTGTACATTTGTTTGCTGTGAGTCTGTGACTTATTTACGTGTCACACTTCAAGTATCTGAAGAATAAAGCACAGGTTTATTGCCAAAAGAGTTGTTTTGATGTTTAATTTTCAACAGTTCACACACGATACATCATCACTGATTGAGAGTGCCTCGGTGCTTTTATGATAACGTTAACATCAAGGCTTCCAACGCAGTTTGGGAAGTTCCATAGACGCCAGGAATCTGCTATGGCTTCCCACTGGCTGGTTGTAGAACACGGCAAACAAATTGGGCTGGACGGCATTGCAGACCTCGGACAAAACGCTGGACGCAGTGCTCGACACCAATTTGAAGCTAGCAGACAAAGCTAGCTGGTTTCCATCCGAGGCTAGAACTCTCTATGCGGCATCAAAAGTTGGACAGACCGCCTCGAAACAGTCTTCTGCGTCGCCTGCGCCTCAACATTTGTAGGATTCATTCATTCAATGTTGATGAGCTGAAGATCCACATTCTTGCATTGTTTATTTTTTTTTCTCCGTTAAACTAGACAAGAGGAAGTCAACAATATGCCCCAAAACCGTACAAACGTAACGCCACACCCCTCTAGTGGCTTGGTGCTGAATTACAGAGCAACGCGTCACCTGGCCGGAGAACCATCGAATACCAAATGGTAAATGGTGTTATACTTGCATAGCGCTTTTTCCACCTTTCAAGGCGCTCAAAGCGCTTTACACTACATCGCCATCTACCTACTGGTGACGCAGCACCAGGGGCAATGTGGGGTGTAGTCGCTGCGCCCTCACTGCAAAGCGGGA
Source organism: Corythoichthys intestinalis (assembly GCF_030265065.1). NCBI lineage: Eukaryota > Metazoa > Chordata > Actinopteri > Syngnathiformes > Syngnathidae > Corythoichthys > Corythoichthys intestinalis. Next base: position 7,017,120 of record NC_080400.1, read on the forward strand.
GCATAATTCAGGCTTAAAGACCAAATGTGAAGTAAGTTTGGCCAACCATGTTTTTGAATAATATCAATGGCTAAAAAATTATAAGCATATTTTCGTTTTTTTTTTTTTTTTTTCTTCACGCAACCCTTTCAGATTCTTTGTGTAATCAATAGCAACGCCCTTGACAAAGAAAATGCTTTTCTTCGACAATCTTCGGAAATTACGTCACACAGAGAACTGCGAGGGAAGTCCACCATAGAACAGTATTGTGTGGCGATGTATTGTTCTCAATCCAAAGAAAAGTTGTATGAGTGGCCAAAGGATAGCAGGGCACGTAAATGGACATCTTTCTTTCGCATGAAGCGAATGAATTTCATGCCATCGTCGAGTAATGTTCTCTGCTACAAACACTTCGGAAATGCCTGCTTCCTCAACTGGTCTGCTTACGATCAAGGATTTGCAAAAAATTGTGATTTTTGGATAGATGACTGATGACTTTGTCAAAGCAGAGCTGCCAACTGTTGTGGAATGAACAGTAGAAGGTAGCGACGTTAGCCGAAAGCTAACTCGTGGCAATCCCCGATCATCGTTGTATTGAGTTCATTTTGCCTACACTTATGAATTCGTCAAAACTTTTCTTTTATCCCAGGCAATAGAAGGTGGTTTATTTAAATGACATGCTTCAAATCATAAAACTAATAACAGCCTTTATCTTACCAATCTTGTAATCTCAATGGGTCTTGTCTCCATTCCATGTCAGGTAGTCTGGGCACATTGTTTGCATCTTGATTAGCGTCTGGCTAATACATGTACGGTCCAACATAAAATTCCAACCTCCTCCTCTTCCTCCAACTCTTGAGAAACTTGGATCTCCTCCCTTGCGCTCGATCTATCGCTTATATCGCTATTTGAATCATTGTTTGAAGGGCTGTGTACGGCAGCCGTATGGAGCGCTGCCATCACTGTTCTCGGTGTGACGTATCACTTCCGGGTTCGTCCCCTTTCAGGCTCGAACTTCAGAAACGCGATTATTTTGTCAAATATACAACATATAAATTATTTTTTCATGCTTTATTTTTTTTTTAAATGTTTAATTACTTTAACTGTGACCCTATTTGGCATTTTATGAAATTACTTCACATTTGGTCTTTAAGGCTGCATTGACGGTGCTCGACGCCCAATCCATTTAGACTGGGAACCTTCAAGCATTCACAGTCATTCTGTCCGATTTTCAGGGCAAATGAAAGTGCAATTCTGCATAGTTTGAAAATTGTACTCGGTAATTTGTTTTTTGTATTCACATTTAATGCTCGTTAAAAAACGTGATCTTGACAAGCCTTTATTTTACATCTGCTAAAATTTACTCTGCAATGCATAAAAATGTTCTGACTACTAGATTATTCAAACTAATTAATTGATAGATTACTCGAATAATAGTTAGCTTCAGCACTATATGCAAGGGTGAAAGTGGGCGGGAACAGTCATGAATGCAGTTCCGGTGTAAGATTCAGGGTCGGAACGCAGTTCCAGTATAAGATTCAGGGCCGGAACGCAGTTCCGGTATAAGATTCAGGGCCGGAACGCTGTTCCTGTATACGGTGCTTTGATTCCGAAAATATGACGGCAACTGTTAAAACGCTATGTAAAAAAAAAATTTTAAAAAAAAATTATATACAAAGCTGCCACACATGCATTTAATCTCCAAGAAGAAAACAATGTACCAACATCAGATTTACATACACAAGTGTTAACAACAAGCATAACAAAGTGCTTGTGTAGCGTAATCCGTTTCCACCGATATTTATTATTTATTTTATTCCGATATTTATCATTTATTTTATTCCACGGACGGCATGGAGGTTTCCCCAGCTGCTGCAGTTATCTGAGTCTGACGATGTTGAATCACGTCAATGTGCGAATGCACGTAGCAAAGAAAAACACCTGGACTCATTTATCCGTTCAATTGGCTGACATACTGACATGTGATCACCAGATAGTTAGCTCTGATTGCTTCAAATGTGCATGTTTTCCGAAACAGCAAAAAAAAAGGGGCAATCAAATCTTTAAGAGCAAAGAAAGAGTTAAGGTGGCTTATTTATCATATTTAGCTTTATTTGCACTGATGGGGAGGTTCAGACCATCTTAGCTGTTAATGTGCACTTTGGATTTATATTTGTTCATTTAAGTTTGGCTACTTATTCATTTCCTTATTCATTCATTCATTCATTTTCCAAGCCGCTTTTTCCTTCATTTCCTTATGATTTAAGAAAGATAATGTTTGCGCGATGTTCAAAATATATTCCATTTCAATCTGCATAATACGCATTTGTACTTATTTTTCTGACTGTATGTTGCTTATATCTTTATTATTAAAAAGCACAACAAAAAATACATGATTATATTATCTTCAATTTTAATATACCGTACATCCTATGTTCTTAAGTAGTTAAAATTGAGATTTGGTATTTAATATGTGAAGAAATGAGGGAAAATAAAAATTAGGAGATGGCGGTTGGGGTTATAGCTGTTTTTGTTAATTTATTTTGCAAAACTTTTGAATGAAAATCAGTTTTTGTATGTGTTATACAAATAACTGACCAAACTGTTTTCTTTGTATTTCAGTAGTTTAAAAAAAAAAAAAAAAAAAAAAAAAATTTAATTTCTGGCTCAGTGGCGACCTGCACGTCGGGGAGTTCCGGTGTTCTGTCAAAATTTGCTCCCTTATAAAATTTTGCTCCCAAAGCTTTTGTGGCGCTGAAAATGCCCTCTTTTACATTCAGTTGGACTCTCAATGTTATCCAAAGGTGCTAACTAAACTAGATACATCATAAACATACATCTCCAACACGAAATGGCGTAAATTAATACTTAACGACACGGCGACGTCGTTAACAGTGAGAGCGTGGGGTGCAGTTGCTGTGTGCAGCTAACATGGTAGGATGTGTCTGAGAACTTTTGTACATGTCTTTACATGATCAAACTTAAGTAAATATTCCTTTCTTTAAAGAAAGTTTGTAGTGTTTACTTTGGAATAGCTGCATTCGCGGCCATTTTTAACATGACGCGCATGCGCAAAACCGCAAGGTAGCAATTTTTGATGGGTTGGAAAATTTGTCAGAACACCGGCAAGAAATTCTAACCACTTTCACCCCTGACGATATGTTAATTGCCAGTTGGATACAGTTTGCAACGTAACCCGTTGTAATTATACCCCCCCAAAAAACATTTTTTTCTGCCTGATTTCGATTTCCTTTCAACAAGCGCTTGTTTTGATTGATGGCAGCAAAACATTATAATTCACTGCTATCACTCCTAGTGATAAATTACTGGACGTCTTCCACCGTCAGTGGCAGGTAAAAAGTTAATCAAATGAAAGTGCGACGTGTTACAAGGCAGATTGGACACATATTGATTTTGTGTCATGACACACAACGGCAGCGATACATACAAGACTCCCCAATCTGTTTCGGGGCACTCACACGTTCTGACGTCCTCCTTTGTACCCAACCACTTTATCGATTACATTTTGGGACCTTACTGACTCCTTTCACAGCTGAAACTTCAGACGTCCAGCTCTGGTTTCTGTCGTCTCGTCCGCCGGTCAGCTCCGTGTCGCGACCTTGCCTCGGACATCTGTTCGCCAGCCCGCCGGCGCCAGCAACTCAGCCCGCTAATTAATTGGCTATTGTCTGTTCCGCAGAGCTGGCAAGAGTACTCATGCGGTCGTACTAAAATGCTGCGACGTAACAAAATAATTGTTGTCTCTCGCGCCGCCGTTTGGAAGATTGCAGCCAGATAGAAGCGTGGTTTAATTACGGCATACAGTATATCTAACACTCTCGTTTAATCAGAAGGGGGTGTACTAAAGCTGTCATCACACATTGCTTACTGCCGCACGCCGCCCACCTAAAACCCTGCAATGACTTCCTCTGGTGTTGAAACTGCCTTTAACTCATTCATTCCTAGTCATTTTCACCGGTGCAACCCCCTTCGCTCCCGGTGTTCTGTCAAAATTTGCTCCCTTTTAAAATTTTGCTCCCAAAGCTTTTGTGGCGCTTAAAAAGCCCTGTTTTACATTCAGTTGGACTCTCAATGTTATCCACAGGTGCTAACTAAACTAGGTACCTTATAAACATACAGTGGGGCAAATAAATATTTAGTCAACAAACAATTGTGCAAGTTTTTCTACTTGAGAATATTATACCCCTTTCCCACTGGCCAAAAAACCCGTGTCAACCCGCTAACAATCGGCTTTTGGTGGCAGTGGGAAAGGTGCAGCGACCCGCCTCAACCCGTGTCAATCAACCCGCCAAGCGACCCGCGTTAACATCACCTCGGCTCTGATCGCCATGCAGTGTGAAAGCAAAACCCCGGGTCAACAGTCAACACCCTAATCTACGTGGTGACGTGGGCTAGTACGTGATGCGTCATAACAAAAAACAAAAACCATGTGCTCTAGCCCGGATCCACATACGGCGAACAGTCGGTGTAGCAGCGTTAGCAATAGCCATAACAGATGAAACAAAGGCTCTTCTCCTCCTTCTGTGACGTACACGACTCCTTTCAGTTTCAAACCAAAATTTACGTCGCCTACGTTACCTCAGCACAAGCACAGTGTTGATCCTTTGCTGCATTTCGACCATTTAATGCAGTAAAAAGCATGAAAACAGAACACAAACGGAAAGGAGGCTTCCATGTTGCTTTGCATTGTTAACTTAGTCGCACTTGTCGAAGCGCATCTTGGCGTGGTGACGTCAGGCACCTTACGCACGGCTGAGGAGGGGTGGGGGTTAGACGGGTGGAAAAAAAAAAAGACACGGCTTTTTTCGTCAATGGGAAAGGTGCCAAATGCCAATTGCTAGTGGGATGCATCGGCTTGGAAAAACGCGCATTGACCCACTAGTTTCAGTGGGAAAGGGGTATTAGAGAGGCCTGTAATTGTCAACATGGGTAAACCTCAACCATGAGACACAGAATTGGGGAAAAAACAGAAAATCACATTGTTTGATTTTTAAAGAATTTATTTCCAAATTAGAGTGAAAAATAAGTATTTGGTCACCTACAAACAAGCAAGAATTCTGGCTGTCAAAGAGGTCTAACTTCTTCTAACGAGGTCTAACGAGGCTCCACTTGTTACCTGTATTAATGGCACCTGTTTTAACTCATTATCAGTATAAAAGACACCTTTCCACAACCCCAGTCAGTAACACTCCAAACTCCACTATGGTCAAGACCAAAGAGCTGCCGAAGGACACCAGAGACAAAATTGTAGACCTGCACCAGGCTGGGAAGACTGAATCTGCAATATGTAAAACGCTTGGTGTAAAGAAATCAACTGTGGGAGCAATTATTAGAAAATGGAAGACATACAAGACCACTGATAATCTCCCTTGATCTGGGGCTCACCCCGTGGCGTCAAAATGATAACAAGAATGGTGAGCAAAAGTCCCAGAACCACACCGGTGGACCGAGTGAATGACCTACAGAGAGCTGGGACCACAGTAACAAAGGCTACTATCAGTAACACAATGCGCTGCCAGGGACTCAAATCCTGCACTGCCAGACGTGTCCCCCTGCTGAAGCTAGTACACGTGCAGGCTTGTCTGCGGTTCACTAAAGAGCATTTGGATGATCCAGAAGAGGACTGGGAGAATACGTTATGGTCAGATGAAACCAAAATAGAACTCTTTGGTAGAAAACACAAGTTCTCTTGTTTAGAGGGGAAAGAATACTGAAATGCATCAGAAGAACACCATATCCACTGTGAAGCATGGGGGTGGAAACATCATTCTTTGGGGCTGTTTTTCTGCAAAGGCACCAGGACGACTGATCGTGTAAAGGAAAGAATGACTGTAGCCATGAATCGAGAGATTTTGAGTGAAAATCTCCATCCATTAGCAAGGGCATTGAAGATAAGAGGTGGCTGGGTCTTTCAGCATGACAATGATCCCAAACACACAGCCAGGGCAACAAAGGAGTTGCTTCCTAAGAAGCATTTCAAGTTCCTTGAGAGGTCTAGCCAGTCTCCAGATCTCAACCCCATAGAAAATCTGTGGAGGGAGTTGAAAGTCCGTGTTGCCCTACGATAGCCCCAAAACATCACTGCTCTAGGGGAGATCTTCATGGAGGAATGGGCCAAAATACCAGCAACAGTGTGTGAAAAGCTTGTGAAGAGTTACAGAAAACGTTTGGCCTCTGTTATTGCCAGCAAAGGGTACATAACAAAGTATTGAGATGAACTTTTGGTATTGACCAAATACTTATTTTCCACCATGATTTGCAAATAAATTCTTTAAAAAATCAATCAATGTGATTTTCTGTTTTTTTTTTTTTTTTTTTTTCCACATTTTGTCTCTCATAGTTGAGGTCTATCCATGTTGAGAATTACAGCCCTCGCTAATATAAGTGGGAGAACTTGCACAATTAATGGTTGGTCAAGGGAGATTATCAGTGGTCTTGTATGTCTTCCATTTTCTAATAATTGCTCACACAGTTGATTTCTTTACACCAAGCGTTTTACCTATTGCAGATTCAGTCTTCCCAGCCTGGTGCAGGTCTACAATTTGGTCTCTGGTGTCCTTCGACAGCTCTTTGGTCTTGGCCATAGTGGAGTTTGGAGTGTGACTGACTGAGGTTGTGGACAGGTGTCTTTTATACCGATAATGAGTTAAAACAGGTGCCATTAATACCGGTAACGAGTGGAGCCTCGTTAGACCTCGTTAGAAGAAGTTAGACCTCTTTAACAGCTAGAAAAACCAGAAAAGATAAATTATTTAAAAATCAAACAATGTTATTTTCTGTTTTTTTTCCCACATTCTATCTCTCATGGTTGAAGTTTACCCATGTTGACAATTACAGGCCTCTCTAATCTTTTCAAGCAGGAGAACTTGCACAAATGGTGGTTGACTAAATACTTATTTGCCCCACTGTATGAGAATGGGTGACAACCAAGATGTTCACTTATATAACTTAATCTATTGATCTCATAACCAGAAAACAAATAAATTAACAATGGGAGAAAAATTAGAAATCTGGAAGAAATTTGAACAAGGATTCACTAAGATGTTAGCTTGCTAGGTTTTGAATTCGATAAAAAAATGGCTTTAATATGAAATTCCGAAGGGTTCGGTGAATGCACCTTTGAAACTTGCGAGGTCCGGTACCTTTAGCAAGACCACTAATTTAGACTTATACATCAATTGGTTTAGCAATGAGCTATCGTTTCAGACGCTCTTGTGTTTAATTGCTGTTTTGATTATAAGTGGTTCCTGGACTGAGGATAACAGGTGCAAGAAGCACTTTGCATGTCAACAAAAGCTACTTCCCGATGCCTTCAAGACAGCGTGGTAGCAGCTGGAGCGGCTAGCCTGGGCTTTTAGCCGAGTGGTCACTGGGATCCCTCCTGCGCTGGCGGTGCAGGTTTGAGTCCTGACACGGTCGAGGTTCACGGAATGCCTCGCGGGTGCAGAGCAGACAGTTTACGTTGAGACATTGGAGTTCTGCGATTATCAAGAAGAATTTTAACCCTCTGAGCGAGAGAAAAAAGTTGAAATGGTGCCACAAGTGGAGTTTTAGAGTAAACAGTAATCTTTCCTATCCTGCTATTATCATCCTATTCTGTACCACCCACATACCCACTTGCTTTCCTGTCACTCATGATAATGATAATGAGTGTTATTATTATCCACGATACCTTTCAAAGGTTAGAAAATCACTTGTATATCGTATCTATTAAAGAGTGTACTCAACTGTAACTCTTTTTAAAAGCTCTTTTAAAAGTTCTTTTTAAAAGATTTGATCAAACTAAATAAAACATGCAAGCAGACACAACGCGGCTTTGGAGATTAAGGATTGTAAGTAAAATATACCCCCCCCCCCCCCCCCCCCCCCCCCCCAAAAAAAAAAAAAGCATCTACTGATCAACAACACTTTTTTTTCCAGCTGAGTTTGGACTATTTTTACGTCCTGAACCGATATAACACCATTGGTTTGGCTCAATCAAAGTTTTCGAACTATGTACACGTTTTTGTCACATTGTAGCTCAACATATCTGTAAAAAAAATTAAATGCAATAGGTGAGAAAATATTTTTGTTTTGAAATCAACCTATCATAAAACAATGACCTGAACAAAAAAAAACTGGATTTAATTTTCAGATTCTGTGATGCAAAATTGTCCTAAATTAGTCGAATTATAGACACCTTAATAATAGATACAGTGGGGCAAATAAGTATTTAGTCAACCACTAATTGTGCAAGTTCTCCCACTCGAAAATATTAGCGAGGCCTGTAATTGTCAACGTGGGTAAACCTCAACCATGAGAGACAGAATGTGGAAAAAAAAAAACAGAAAATCACAGTTTGATTTATAAAGAATTTATTTGCTAATCATGGTGGGAAAAAAGTATTTGGTCAATACCAAAAAGTTCATCTCAATACTTTGTTATGTACCCTTTGTTGGCAAGACAGAGGCCAAACATTTTCTGTAACTCTTCACAACCTTTTCACACACCAGCCAAATCTCATTTTCAATGCCCTTGCTGATGGAAGGAGAGTTTCACTCAAAATCTCTCGAAACATGGCCCTATTCATTCTTTCCTTTACACAGGTCAGTCGTCCTGGTCCCTTTGCAGAAAAACAGCCCCAAAGTATGATGTTTCCACCCCCATGCTTCACAATGGGTATGGTGTTCTTCGGATGCAGTTCAGTATTCTTTCTCCTCCCAACACAAAAACCTGTGTTTCTACCAAAAAATTATATTTTGGTTTTATCTGACCATAACACATTCTCCCAGTCCTCTTCTGGATCATCCAAATGCTCTCTAGCGAACCGCAGAGGGGCCTGGACGTGTACTTTCTTCAGCAAGGGGACATGTCTAGAAGTGCAGGATTTGAGTCCCTGGCGGCGCATTGTGTTACTGATAGTAGCCTTTGTTACTGTGGTCCCAGCTCTCTGTGGGTCATTCACTAGGTCCCTCTGTGTGGTTCTGGGATTTCTGCTCACCGTTCTTGTTATCATTTTGACGCCACGGGGTGAGATCTTGCATGGAGCCCCAGATCGAGGGAGATTATCAGTGGTCTTGTATGTCTTCCCAGCCTAGTGCAGGTCTACAATTTTTCCCCGGTTGTCCTTCAACAGCTCTTTGGTCTTGGCCATAGTGGAGTTTGGAGTGTGACTGACTGACTGAGTTTGTGGACAGGTGTCTTTTATACCGCTAATGAGTTAAAACTAGGGTTGTTCCGATCATGTTTTTTGCTCCCGATCCGATCGTTTTAGTTTGAGTATCTGCCGATCCCGATATTTCCCGATCCGATTGCTTTTTTTTTTTTTTTTTTTTGCTCCCGATTCAATTCCAATCATTCCCGATAATTTTTCCCGATCATATATATTTTGGCAACGCGTTAAGAAAAAAATGAATAAAACTCGGACGAATACATACATTCAACATACAGTACATAAGTACTGTATTTGTTTATTATGACAATAAATCCTCAAGATAGCATTTACATTATTAACATTCTTTCTGTGAGAGGGATCCACTGATAGAAAGACTTGTAATTCCTAAAGGACAAATGTGACTTTGTATATTGTGACTAAATATTCCCATCTAGTGGATTTTTATGAGCTTTCAGTAAATGATAATTCAGCGTTTTAACTTCTGCCCAAATGCATGATGGGAAGTGCAACCATGACTGTGCGTAATGGTACCAATTGATATATCTTCTCAGCGTTGGGAAATAAAGTAGGGTGTTAAGAAATAGATCAACTACTACCTTTCTTCCCCACATTGCTTCCCACGACATTTCTGATCGTTGAGAGAAGGATTGTAAGGCTTTAGCCAAATAAAAAAAGGCTTCAAAGGCTGCCAAAATTCTCTCTACTCAGCCTTTTAGTTCAATGCATACGTAATACGGTGCCATTATAGAGCGCATGCGTTAATTGCGTTAAATATTTTAATGTTATTACCGCCGTTGACGCGATAGATTTGACAGCCCCACTTTAAGCCAAAACTAAAGACTCTGGACGAGTGTAAGACATTTTGTCTGTAACATTAAATACAATTAGAAAACGATTTAATATGTACACACATACATACATACATATTAAAAAAGGCATGTCCGATATTTTTTTTTTGCCGATTCCAATACTTTGAAAATGACGTGATCGGAACCGATCATGCCGATCGATCGGGACATCTCTAGTTAAAACAGGTGCCATTAATACAGGTAACGAGTGGAGCCTCGTTAGACCTCGTTAGAAGTAGTTAGACCTCTTTAACAGCCAGAAATCTTGCTTATTTGTAGGTGACCAAATGCTTATTTTCCACTCTAATTTGGAAATAAATTCTTTAAAAGTCAAACAATGTGATTTTCTGTTTTTTTTTTCCACATTCTGTCCCTCATGGTTGAGGTTTACCCATGTTGACAATTACAGGCCTCTCTAATCTTTTCAAGTAGGAGAACTTGCACAATTGGTGGTTGACTAAATACTTATTTGCCCCACTGTAAATGTTCAAAATGGTCCTCATAGGGATTTCAAATGACTTTAAATTATGTGCATATCCCTAATAAAATTAAGTAGAGTTAGTTTTAGCCTTACAGCTTCTAGCCTATACACATGTAGCATTTCCGCGGCATTTCCAGCCTAGTTTGGCCTCCGAGGGCCCCCACAGGCCCCGTGTCGACCTCGGTGATTGAAAGTGGAAAGGGCCGGCAAAAGGTCAGCCTGCCAACTCTGCTCATTTCTTTCTTACTTGGCAGCACAACAAAACAAAGAGAAAAAGGCATAACACTCCCATGTTGTGCCCGTTCTTTATCATCTGCGAGGAAAGCGTTCCACGCATTGAAACCAGTCATGTCGACACGCGGGAATGACAACATACATTTTTTTCCAGGCCTCCAACAAACTCATTAATGTTTGACAAGCCATTAGGAGCTCCTTAACGAGGATAATACACACTGCAGTGTTTTTTTTTGTCCCCTGATGAATGAGCACGAGACATTAAGTCTGGATGTGGCGCGCTGCGTCGTAAACGGCGCTCATGTTTTTATTGTTTGTTTAGTTTTTCACGGGTCAGCTGGACGGTTTTCACTCGCCCTCAATATCACCCAAGGCTGCTGCAAAAGTTGTAAAAAAAAAAAAAAGGAAAAAAGTTTACAGGCAATGTGAAAGCTCCCGGCTATTGATCTTCGTTGGGCAGGGCGCTGCGTTATTGCAGAGTTTCACTTAAATACTGCTGTCGGTGCTAAAGGTTCTCGCATTTTTATTTTTTTTTTCTTTTGCTGAGCGGCCGTTTTAGCTCATTATGTTGTGCCCCGGCTCAGATGAATATTAGATTACGTCCTCTTTCATTAGCCATGAAGAACTTCTGAATATGTTGATGCTTAGCTATAAATTCAGTGCAAAGTTGAATGTTGTACATATATATATTTTTTCAACTAACCCTTTGTTTCACAAATAAATCTTGCAGATCAAGTACGCAACAGCTACTTCATCGGCCTGGATGGCTCCTTGCGGCTGGCCTTGGCGAACGGCATGGAGGTGTCTCTACACACAGAACCCCATCTGTTAGCCGGTACGGTTCACCCCACAGTTAGCAAGCGCAACATCACGCTAGCCTTGGACAACGGCCTCAACCTGGTGGAGTGGAGACAACGGAAGGAGCAGGCTCGGGGTCAGGTCACCGTCTACGGACGCAGGCTACGGGTAAGACTCTGAAAGTTTGGAAATGAAATATACAAATCAAAACAGGATTTCTTCTATCATTGTGCAACATAATCAGTTCCCAGCACACATAGTCTCCGGGTTAAGAATTGAGTTGCGTTCCTATGCTGGCGACTTAACCCGAATTTCCGCGTAAGTCGGCATTCACCTTTTAAGTACCCCTAAACTCAAAATAATTATCCGAAAACATGTGTTTTACATCATTCTACTATCATTCATCTAGGGCAGACATGTCCAAAGTCCGGCCCAGGGGCCAAATGCGGCCCGTGGTCAAATTTCATCCGGCCCCCAGCCTCTGTCATAAAATCAATAACATCTGGCCCACACACAGACTTAATAAATTGCTCAGCAGTACTGCAACCAGCATATGAAGTAGCTTACACACGAAATGCTGCTCCTCATTTACCCACTAAAAGGCAGCAGCACTTTAACCCTTTATTGCCAAATGTATCACATTTGATACACCTCAAATTTCATGATTTTCAGACTAATTTAGAATTTTGACATTTCTTTTTGGGAAACAAAAAATGATGGATGCAAGTCAACACATGCATCTGCAGGTTCCATAAGAAAAAACATGATTTAGCATGGGTTATAGATATTAGAGCGCTTATTACACATATTAATTTTGACTTTTCTTTTCACAAATTTGAAAAAAAGGGTTCAATAGGACCTTATTTTTCAAATTTTGGGATTCTGATAATTGCTTCATTTTGCAGGTATTTAAGGGCAAAGCAACATTACTCCGTGTGACCCTCTACTTCCAATTTTCTAAAATGGCGACAATCAACAAAAAAAAGTTGACTGTGACGGCCGACGCTTCAAGGATAGGTGGAAATTGGACTATTTCTTCACTAAAATAGGCAACAACTATGTCTTGCCTCATTTGCAAAGAGACAGTCGCTGTTTATAAAGATTTCAATGTGAGGCGATATTACCAAACAAGACACGCTGACATGTACGACAAGATTACAGAGAAGATACGCATCGAGAAATTGAAGCAACCTGAAGCTAGTTTAATTTCACAGCAGTAGTATTTTGCAAGAGCTCGAGAGTCGAAAGAGAATGCCGCAAAGGGTAGTTGCGAGATTGTTGAAATTATTCACTAAAAAAATAATAAAGAAAATGTGACACACTGAATGGCTTGCTAAATTTTGCTTAAGTATATCGTTCTACATAAAGGATGTCAGCCAAGGTCGGCCCCCCACATTTTTACCACGCCAAATCTAGCCCCTTTTGCAAAAATTTTGGACACCCCTGATCTAGGGTGACCAATCGTCCTCTTTTGCCCGGACAAGTCCTCTTATTAGGTGCCCTCCGGAGCGTCCGGGCGGGTTTCATAAATTCATGAAAATGTCCAGTTTTTATGATTTTGTCACGGGACCAATTTGAAGACAATCCCTCCAGCCGTTAGGGAGCAGGGCCTGTCTGCATTGACGTGGCTTCTACTATTAGGGGCGGGAGATGGAGTAGATCTTCTTTTTTGTTGGCAGTTTACCCTTTGTTTCATTGGGAATTACCACCATGTACAGACAGTTTGGCGAGAGATCAGACTACAGTAAGGAGTTCAATAAGGAGTTCTAAAAGACTTGGCTGCATACACCTTTCTATAAGTTTATCTTCTGTTAATGTCGATCACGTGTCTTCTGTTGTATATAGGGTTATATGTGTACACAGAGATGCAGTATATTGTATGAGTCTTGTAATTAGTCTGCGTTAGTTTATTTGGTTGAATGCTAGTATTATAATCTAAACAGCTGTGTTTCTTGATACTTTTTTTTTTTATTTTTTTTTTTTACGATAAATACTTATATAATGGCAACTGTTGACTTCTGTTGGAGATTTGTACTGGTTTAATCTGTAAAATCCCGTTTGGTGTCGCATCTTTGCGATGCCGATTATTGTAAACTTTTATAGCAAAGTCTGATTTTGCCTCGGTTCCCATACTCGCTAATAGGGTAGCAATCAGAAAACATGCTGAATAAGTGTATAGTATGATAATGTTACATGATGCATGAACAACGGTATATTAAAGGGATCCTCTATTTTTAAAACAAGTAATTCTTAAAAGATAAATGTTAGTATGAGTTATAACTGTTAGGTTTTGTGTTGGTTTTCTCCTAGTGACTTGTCCCTGTTATTGCCCATTGATTTCACCTGTTGTGCCTCCTAGTGTATCCTCCAACTTGCATACTCCTGTGCTCAACTGTTCCTTGTTGTGTCGTTACCCCTTGTCTGTGTGTGTGTATATAAGCTCCCAGTTTCTTTTCACTCCTTGTTGCGTCATTGTCTATGTCAATGTCAATTTCAAGTCTTGTCCAAGCCCTCGTGTACCAGTCCCTCCGATTAAGTAAGTTTTGGTTTGAACATTGCCTTTTTGATCACCAGTCCTTTTGGTTGTACTTTGTGCTTTTGGTTAGTTGTTATTAAAACGTTTTTTGAGTTCACCGCCACCTGCCTTGCCGCTTTTTGTTTCCTTGCAATTGGGTCCACACCACCTGCCTTCCCGCATTTCCCTGACAATAACGATTTGATATTAAAACCGTTCTTAATGTTTTTGTTTTAATAAAGTTTGTAAAATTATTTTAAGTGATAGGTCGCCATTCTTGTGACGTCGCAGTGCGTGACTGCCGAAATTCCAGCGTGTCACTCGTTAGCTTTCCCAACATTTCGTCAGTTCTACCCTTCCTATTTGAACCAGATCTGAAAAGTGAAGAGCAGGACAGCACTGTCGGTTGTTCACAAGACGAGCTTCAGGGAAAAATGCGAGCAGCAAATACCTGATAAGACAAAAGTTGGGCAAAACTGGTGATGCGAGAGTGTATGCTGTTTGGAACTCCGGATGGAAGCGAGAGTGTATGCTGTCCGGTTTTATTAGCAGATTTTCAAGGTAAGCATATTGCGTTTTCAAACTTATCCCAATATAATTATGTAGATTGTTAGCATCCAGAGCTGTCGTTTGCTTTACATACAGTACAGGTCAAAGAGCACACCTTGTGTAATCTATGTCTTGTGCATTGTAGCGGTGGGAGCTAGGATACGTGTATAAAAGTACCAAAAAGGGGAGAAGCTTCCACTATGCGCATTTATACACAAAAAATATTTCCACCTTGACCACTCTTCACTCGGGAGCTCAGCAGTAAGCAAACACGCGTTCCCTGATTAACTCCAACATTGTTGTGAGGTCCACGTCAGAGTCACTGTCGTCACTGTAGCGTGCCATAGTGCTTTAATTATTTAGTATGATTTGGGGAAAACTCCACGAAGAATAGTCATTCATTTTCCATGCCGCATTATCCTCACGAGGGTCGCGGAGGTGCCGGAGCCCATCCCAGCTAACTACGGGCAGTAGGCAGGGGACACCCTGAACTGGATGCCAGCCAATCGCAGGGCACCCACGAAGAATAGTCATAGAATAAAGAATAAAGAATAGTCATCCGTGTTTTTTACTCACTCGAAGATCCAGGAATTAGACCGATCCCATGGCAATGTCGCAGCCGTCGATTCTACAAAATAGACTGATCCGAAAAGCCGCTGTGGGACCGATGAATCAAAAATCAAAAATGGATAGATCCGAAACCAATATTGCAGACGTGGTGTGACCGTCGGATCCAGAAAATAGACGGATCCCTTACTTGACTGAGGATCCAGGAAAAATGTTTGGGCGCCAGTTGTAACGCGTGGTGGGTAGGGTACGTGCATACAGGGACCAAAAAGGGGGAGAAGCTTCCACTTATGCACATTTATTCACTAAAAATAGTAATTCCACCTTGACGACTCACTTCACTCCCCTTGTTTCCATTTGACTGGAAATTGCATCCAAAAGCAGCACATCGTGGCATTTTACTTTGCGTGTTTAGGCAGCAATAAGCAATTGTTTAACACGCTACAAATTTGGAAAGATACCAATTACGTCATCACTGCGAGCCCGCAAACCATGGCGCCAACTAACGGTCAAAATATGGGCTAAATATTATAAAATATTGCCATTGATTTAACATTTTATGTGTTTCTAATAACATGTTTTAGTACAAGAGAACAATTGTGGTTTATTAGAACCTACATGTATTTAAGTTAGAGGATCACTTTAACATAACATAGCTATTAAGAGTTATTCAGGTAACTACGGTATAGCAATAAAAAGATAAATAAATAAAAAATTACCAAAAAAATTAGGGCTGTCAAAATTATCACGTTAACGGGCGGTAATTTTTTTTTTTTTTTTAATTAATCACGTTAAAATATTTGACGCAATTAACGCACATGCCCCACTCAAACAGATTAAAATGATAGCAGCGTAATGTCCGCTTGTTACTTGTTTTTTGGTGTTTGGCGCCCTCTGCTGGCGCTTGGGTTCAAATGATTTTATGGGTATGGAGAGTGAGCATGGTGTAATTATTGACATCAACAATGGCGAGCTACTAGTTTATTTTTTGATTGAATAATTTTACAAATTTTAATAAAACCAAAACATTAAGAGGGGTTTTAATATAAAATTTCTATAACTTGTACTGACATTTATCTTTTAAGAACTACAAGTCGTTCTATCCATGGATCGCTTTAAGAGAATGTTAATAATGTTAATGCCATCTTGTTGATTTATTGTTATAATAAACAAATATAGTACCTATGTACCGTATGTTGTGTCTTATCTTTCCATTCCAACAATAATTTACAGAAATATGGCATATTTTATAGATGGTTTGAATTGTGATTGATTAATTAATTAATGTACGATTAATTAATTTTTAAGCTGTAATTAACTCGATTAAAAATTGTAATCATTTGACAGCCCTAAAAAAAATTAAAATACAGAATAGCATAAAGAACATGCTAACAAGTTTATCAAACCATCAGTGTCACTCCAAAACACCAAAATAACATGTGAAATGATATAATAATTTGTTTATAATTTCACACATAAGTCGCTCTGGAGTATAAGTCGCACCCCCAGCCAAACTATGAAAAAAAACTGTGACATATAGTCTGAAAATTACGGTAAATCAGTTTCAGCTTCAATTAAAAAAAAATCTAATTTGTGTTTATAACTAACTGCTGATACAGCAATAACAATCCACACAAATGATTAGCATGTATCAGTTAGCGACCGCACATCATTAAAAAAAATCACTTAAACTCGGCCCAAGTATTCGACCACAATTAAAAACGCACAAGAAACAGTAAAAAAGGTGTTAAATATAGATGTTGCCTCTACGGATGCTTCACAAGCAACAAATGTGTGTGCAGGCTTGCAGGCTTTCCCTTTTTCACTCGGCTGCGCGACTTCTTCCTTGGAACGAATGCGCTCTTCCTCATGTGTGCGCGTGCCTATACGCTTTTTTTCATGTGCGCAAATAGGTTCTTCTGGACGTGTACATACTGTACGTGTGCTCTTATTAGCGTGCCATTAGTACGACCTGCTCTCCTGCTTCCTGTGCCAAAATAAAAGCATGCATCACAAAACAAAAGTCAACATTAAAAAAGAAAAGGAAAACAATGAGACTTTGTCATCGTAAATTCGAAATCACGTAAGTTGGGTACGTCGTCACCCGGGGACTAACTGTACTTCATTTTTCTAATATTACACTCCATTTTCCTATGTAATGGGTAATAAGCTATCAAAGGTTTGATTCACTTAGCTTACAGATCAATAGTAACATTTGTATAACATTTTTTGTTTGGGGTATTTACAAAAATAGAAGCTAGCTGTTTAGTTAGTTTCTAGCTGTTGCAGCTAAGAGGACAAACTTATGTTAGTAAGGTTTGTTTGTTTTAGCCCTTTCATATGTATCTTTTTCCTAAATGTTTTGATTACATTCTTACAAGACAGGGATATCCAAATTGTGGGCCTGACGAAGTTAGCCTATGTGTAGTTGCTATTTGTAATTGTACCACTAGTATTTATTAAGGATGTACAGTGGGGCAAATAAGTATTTATATAGTATAAACTATATATAGTCTAATATATAGTCAACCACTATTTGTGCAAGTTCTCCCGCTTGAAAATATTAGAGAGGCCTGTAATTGTCAACATGGGTAAACCTCAACCATGAGAGACAGAATGTGGAAAAAAAACAGAAAATCACATTGTTTGATTTTTAAAAAATTCATTTGCAAATCATGGTGGAAAATAAGTATTTGGGCAATAGCAAAAGTTTATCTCAATACTTTCTTATGTACCCTTTGTTGGCAATGACGGAGGCCAAACGTTTTCTGTAACTCTTCACAAGCTTTTCACACACTGTTGCTGGTATTTTGGCCCATTCCTCCAAGAAGATCTCCTCTAGAGCAGTGATGTTTTGGGGTTGTCGTTGGGCAACACGGACTTTCAAATCCCTCCACAGATTTTCTATGGGGTTGAGATCTGGAGACTGGCTAGGCCACTCCAGGACCTTGAAATGCTTCTTCCGAAGCCACTCCTTCGTTGCCCTGGCTGTGTGTTTGGGATCATTGTCATGCTGAAAGACCCAGCCACGTCTTATCTTCAATGCCCTTGCTGATGGAAGGAGATTTTCAGTCAAAATCTCTCGATACATGGCCCCATTCATTCTTTCCTTTACACAGATCAGTCGTCCTGGTCCCTTTGCTGAAAAACAGCCCCAAATCATGATGTTTCCACCCCCATGCTTCACAGTGGGTATGGTGTTCTTCGGATGCAATTCAGTATTCTTTCCCCTCCAAACACGAGAACCTGTGTTTCTACCAAAAAGTTCTATTTTGGTTTCATCTGACCACAACACATTCTCCCAGTCCTCCTCTGGATCATCTAAATGTTCTCTAGCGAACCGCAGACGGGCCTGGACGTGTACTTTCTTCAGCAGGGGGACACGTCTGGCAGTGCAGGATTTGAGTCCCTGGCGGCGCATTGTGTTACTGATAGTAGCCTTTGTTACTGTGGTCCCAGCTCTCTGTAGATCATTCACTAGGTCCCCCCGTGTAGTCCTGGGATTTTTGCTCACCGTTCTTGTTATCATTTTGACGCCACGGCGTGAGATCTTGCATAGAGCCCCAGATCGAGGGAGATTATCAGTGGTCTTGTATGTCTTCCATTTTCTAATAATTGCTCCCACAGTTGATTTCTTTACACCAAGCGTTTTACCTATTGCAGATTCAGTCTTCCCAGCCTGGTGCAGGTCTACAATTTGGTCTCTGGTGTCCTTCGACAGCTCTTTGGTCTTGGCCATAGTGGAGTTTGGAGTGTGACTGACTGAGGTTGTGGAAAGGTGGCTTTTATACCGATGATGAGTTAAAACAGGTGCCATTAATACAGGTAACGAGTGGAGCCTCGTTAGACCCCGTTTGAAGAAGTTAGACCTCTTTGACAGCCAGAAATCTTGCTTGTTTGTAGGTGACCAAATACTTATTTTCCACTCTAATTTGGAAATGAATTCTTTAAAAATCAAACAATGTGATTTTCTTTTTTTTTTCCACATTCTGTCTCTCATGGTTGAGGTTTACCCATGTTGACAATTACAGGCCTCTCAAATTTTTTCAAGTAGGAGAACTTGCACAATTGGTGGTTGACTACATACTTATTTGCCCCTCTGGTTTTTGAATTAATGGAATTATAATGTATTCTTGCGGGAAAATCCTGCTCGACATAACGACCATTTCGACTTACAAACCAGGTCCTGAAACGAATGAAATTCGTATGTAGAGGTACCACTGTATATAAATTATAATATTCATACAAAATGACTTGGGTTCAATGTGATGTATTAAAAATGTATATCCAGAACATATCAATAATCAAACCATAAATAATGTGCTGCTTGCAAGCAAGTTTTTTTCTCCTTCTTAAATCCAGGTCGTCTTGCACATTCTCCAGCAGGCGACAGCGCTAATGGGGAGGTGCCACTTTGTCTGTCATCGGCTGTTCATTTAATGGCCCTGTTGTCCCTCTGGAAGTGCAAGCATCTAATGTATGTTACAGACAATGGCCCTCAGGGGTGAGCTCGGGAAACGGGAGCAGCCTAATAGCGATGGAGCAGGCGGGGGTGAGCAGAGCCGGAATCATCGAGCGACCTTGAGTGGCGTGTCAAGTGATATTACGTGGGTGGCTGGCTAGCATGCCGGGGTGAGCGCGAGGGGAGGGCTGGGACTTCACAGATCTTTGAAGTCAAAGATGACACGAGAAGAGATAAAGTATTTTGGATTTCGGGTGTCGCTCGGTGTTTGTTGTGATGCTCAACTTGACCCCGGTCGCGTCAGTCTTCCCCCTGTGGGCCGACCGTTACGCTGATGATTTGTAGAGCGGAGGCGCCGCACCGATGTTTGCTCTCACAGGGTGACCAGTTAGCCCAATGCACTGTGACGGCAATGGGGAAAAAATCGAGCCCGTGTGGCACTCATAGCCTCCGTCGGAACTTAGCGTTATTACCTTTGCGCTAGCAATATTTTTTTTTTACAGCATTTGTTTTGCAATCTCATTAGCACTTAGCTCCAAAGCCCAATCAAATATTCAAAGCGTCATTAGCAAATCATGACTTTGCAGTATTCCATGCGCTCTCCCTAACTGGCTTTGGCTATATGACTCGAGGCAGACTGCACAGCCATGAATAGAAATGCTCTATATCAGGTATGTCAAACTCATCTTGAGTTTGACTTTTGGGGCAGGGGGGGCACAATTTGTTGATGACCCCAAAACGCAGTGTCAGCAATAAAATTAACTTACAAGAATATCTAAAATAATAAGTTGACAATGAGCGTTTTTTTTTTTTATTTCCCATCATTCTTGAGGGGAATTCTAAATCAGGCTGCTTAGGCAATACTTTTCGCCAAGATCGTCATCCATTGAATATGGTACGCCCGTCGGTGTCGTGCCAATGTAGTTACCCCAGTCAAAAATTGTACCCCCTGGGTGGAGCCATATGGAGGTAGATTTGTGTGTGTTCAGTATTCAATCCCCCCCAAAAAATTGCTTCAACTAAAAAAAAAAAATAAAAAATAAAAAGTTGCTTCAATCAAAATATATATTTTCAACCCAAAAAAAAGTCACTTCAATCAAAAAAAATGAGTTTGAATGCAAAAATAAATTCGAAACTCAAAAAAATAACCCCTAACCCTCAGCAAATTTTAGATTGAAGTAATGTTGATTTGTGTTGGGGCCACATTTTGGCAAGGATATTTTTCTCCTTATTATTCAATCAAAAATTATTTTGCTTCAAAAAATAGATTTTCAAAAGCAAAAATTACTTCAATCCAAAAAAATTAAAAAAAATTTAAAAAAGAACATTTTCAATCATAGAAAAAAGTTTTTGAACGCCAAAAAATATTTCAGATTGAAAAATTTGCATTTGAATACTTAATTTTTCATTGTGTTTGTGTCTTTCATTGTGTCTTTTTGTGTTTGGGCCATTAGGACATTTGTGTCTTAATCATTCAATCCCCAAAAAAGGTGGCTCAATCAAAAAAAAAAAAAAAAAATATATATATATATATATATATATATATATATATATATATATATATATTTTTTTTTTCAATCAAAGAAATTATACCGCAGTATTATTTCAAAATAGGTTGATTATGGAAGATTTTCTTGTAGAGTATTCATATCTGGGCGATAGTTTTGCTGTGAAATTTCCCCTTTAGAGTTGGATCGTGTAACGTATGTTTGTACATGTATTAAAATTATGGGGGTTTTTTTGGCCTGCAGGCGGTTTTTTAGCTTCATGTCTTGTTTCATGGCCTATTTCCTCTTTGATTCTGTCCAGTTTGAAAAAGATCTTCCGAGTGAGTTTCCCTCATCCCCTAGGACTGTTAAATCTTCGCTTGTAAGAGTTTTTTTTCAGCCCGTTGAGCCTTTGACAGAGCACATCGTGACACGAGGACATTTCTGCACTTGTTTTTCGACGGTTCATTTCCTATTAGCGCAAATATTTTTGGACAGACGCCATTAACCTGCAGAACCGTGAGCTTTTCTCCAAGCACCTTGGGATTAGACATGTTTCCTGTACAAGCACAATCAATATGTGACTTTTACTTTTGTAAGGTTGGAATCGTTGCAGGAGAACGACTGGCCTTGGGTCGCCTTGGGTATTGTGTTGTTGTCGCCGTTATGCTCCGGGAAAATTGAAGAATGGGCTTTCAAACTGTAAATAGGTCCAGTCCTTGGTTCCACATTATCACAACCAATGTTGCAAACCGCTCTGTATCAAACCGTATCACCACCAAGTTGGCGTTGTCCTTGGAGACGCGACAATATGTGCTTGTCTGTCTTTGTTTATTCGATTGGGAACCTTTATTTTTGGATTAAACCTTTGAATTTTACAGACGAAAATATTTTTAGTAACTGTCAACTAAAATTAGACAAACTGTGTATCAGATTTTGTCCGCTAAAACTGGACGAAGACGAACACATTTTGAAATGACTAAAAGTATCGTCGTCCAAAAGACGAAGGCATGAATTAAAAGCGCTGTCAGAAACAAAACTGCAGTCTGCTACAACAACACCAACACCGTCGCACCTGTGCACGTCATCACCATAGGCGGAGTTTGACTTTTGGGGCAGGGGGGCACAACATGTTGATGACCCCAAAATGCAGTGTCAGCAATAAAATTAACTTACAAGAATATTTATAATAATAAGGTGACAATGAGCGTTTTTTGTCTCCCATCATTCTTGAGGGGAATTCTAAATCAGGTTGCTTAGACAATGCTTTTGCGCCAAGATCGTCATCCATTGAATTTGGTACGCCCGCCGGTGTCGTGCCAATGTAGTTATCCCAGTCAAAAATTTTATGCCCTGGGGGAGCCATATGGAGGTAGATTTGTGTCTTTATTATTCAATCCCAAAAAAAGTTGCTTCAATAAAAAAAAGTTGCTTCAATTAAAATGTAAATTCTCAACCAAAAAAAAGTCGCTTCAATTTAAAAAAAATGTGTTTGAATACTCAAAAACGCAAAAAAAAAAAAAAAGCTATTTTTCTTTGGTTTTTTTTTTTTTTTTTTTTTTTTTTTGGCTAGGACATTTTTCTCTTTATTATTCAATCAAAAAGTAGGTTGCTTCCAAAAATATTGATTTTCAAAAAGCAAAGTCACTTCTATCAAAAAAAAAAAAAAAAAAAGTAAATTTCAATCATAGAAAGTTTTTGAACCTGAAAAATATTTCAGATTGAAAAATATGTATTTGAACACTTAATTTTTCATTGAAAATTTTTTCTTTGATTGAAGCAATCCTTTTTGTGTTTGGGCCATATTAATTATGATTAGAACATTTGTGTCTAAATCATTCAATCCCCAAAAAAGTTGCTGCAATCAAAAAAATATTTTCAATCAAAGAAAAAAAATCATTTTCAAAAATATTATATATATATATATATATATATATATATATATATATATATATATATATATATATATATATATATATATGTGTGTATACAGTGCCTTGCAAAAGTATTCGGCCCCCTTGAACCTTGCAACCTTTCGCCACATTTCAGGCTTCAAACATAAAGATATAACATTTTAATTTTTTGTCAAGAATCAACAACAAGTGGGACACAATCGTGAAGTGGAACAAAATTTATTGGATAATTTAAACTTTTTTAACAAATAAAAAAGTGAAAAGTGGGGCGTGCAATATTATTCGGCCCCCTTGCGTTAATACTTTGTAGCGCCACCTTTTGCTCCAATTACAGCTGCAAGTCCCTTGGGGTATGTTTCTATCAGTTTTGCACATCGAGAGACTGAAATTCTTGCCCATTCTTCCTTGCAAAACAGCTCGAGCTCAGTGAGGTTGGATGGAGAGTGTTTGTGAACAGCAGTCTTCAGCTCTTTCCACAGATTCTCCATTGGATTCAGGTCTGGACTTTGACTTGGCCATTCTAACACCTGGATACGTTTATTTTTTAACCATTCCATTGTAGATTTGGCTTTATGCTTTGGATCATTGTCCTGTTGGAAGATAAATCTCCGTCCCAGTCTCAGGTCTTGTGCAGATACCAACAGGTTTTCTTCCAGAATGTTCCTGTATTTGGCTGCATCCATCTTCCCGTCAATTTTAACCATCTTCCCTGTCCCCGCTGAAGAAAATCAGGCCCAAACCATGATGCTGCCACCACCATGTTTGACAGTGGGGATGGTGTGTTCAGGGTGATGAGCTGTGTTGCTTTTACGCCAAACATATCGTTTTGCATTGTGGCCAAAAAGTTCAATTTTGGTTTCATCTGACCAGAGCACCTTCTTCCACATGTTTGGTGTGTCTCCCAGGTGGCTTGTGGCAAACTTTAAACGAGACTTTTTATGGATATCTTTGAGAAATGGCTTTCTTCTTGCCACTTTTCCATAAAGGCCAGATTTGTGCAGTGTACGACTGATTGTTGTCCTATGGACAGACTCTCCCACCTCAGCTGTAGATCTCTGCAGTTCATCCAGAGTGATCATGGGCCTCTTGGCTGCATCTCTGATCAGTTTTCTCCTTGTTTGAGAAGAAAGTTTGGAAGGACGGCCGGGTCTTTGTACATTTGCAATGGTCTGATGCTCCTTCCATTTCAATATGATGGCTTGCACAGTGCTCCTTGAGATGTTTAAAGCTTGGGAAATATTTTTGTATCCAAATCCGGCTTTAAACTTCTCCGCAACAGTATCTCGGACCTGCCTGGTGTGTTCCTTGGTTTTCATAATGCTCTCTGCACTTTAAACAGAACCCTGAGACTATCACAGAGCAGGTGCATTTATACGGAGACTTGATTACACACACGTGGATTCTATTTATCATCATCGGTCATTTAGGACAACATTGGATCATTCAGAGATCCTCACTGAACTTCTGGAGTGAGTTTGCTGCACTGAAAGTAAAGGGGCCGAATAATATTGCACGCCCCACTTTTCAGTTTTTTATTTGTTAAAAAAGTATAAATTACCCAATAAATGTTGTTCCACTTCACAATTGTGTCCCACTTGTTGTTGATTCTTGACAAAAAAAATTAAATTTCATATCTTTATGTTTGAAGCCTGAAATGTGACGAAAGGTTGCAAGATTCAAGGGGGCCGAATACTTTTGCAAGGCACTGTATATATATATATATATATATATATATATATATATATATATATATATATATATATATATATAAAGCAAAGCAAATGACTGTCTAAGGTGCTCGAAAAATAATTTCGACCCATATAAAAATGTTTTATGTTCATTATTGTTGCAGTTTTATTGCTTTACAACTATACATATATATATATATATATATATATATATATATATATATATATATATATATATATATATATATATATATATATATATATATATATATATATATATGAAAGTCAATTACATGCAATGACACTTTTCGGCCACCAGGGCGGGCCAGGCCCCCCTTTAAAATCCGCTTATGGTGATCACACTCAATAATCCAATTTAAACGGCATCAAAAATAGGTCAATAGGAAAGCAGAATCATTTTACTAAGCATCATGGTAAAGATTCTG
This sequence comes from Corythoichthys intestinalis, assembly GCF_030265065.1. Classification (NCBI taxonomy): domain Eukaryota; kingdom Metazoa; phylum Chordata; class Actinopteri; order Syngnathiformes; family Syngnathidae; genus Corythoichthys; species Corythoichthys intestinalis. The sequence continues at coordinate 7,042,262 of NC_080400.1, forward strand.
ACCAATCGGGGCAGCAGTATCTTTACGGCGCGACTTTTAAAACTTTCTGCCAACGAGACTTACGTATATCTTATAGTCGGGGTGAAAGTGAGACGGAACGAGGTGGAACGGCGTACCGGAATGAAATTTTCAGGCGGATAGTTGAAGATGCTATACAGAAAACTGTGTCGGCTTCGCTGAATGCAAACGAATGTAACGCTTTGCTCTCATACGAGACATATATTTAATAAACTTTTCCAGCGCTATTTTGTTGTGTAGATGCATTTATAATGATCTTAAAAATAATTAGACTATGTAAACATTGAGAAAACTCCACTATCCGCCTGATAGAATAGACACACAAATATACCGTTTTGGCCCGAATATAAGACGGCCCTGATTATAAGACGACCCCCTCTTTTGCAAGACTCAAGTTTGAAAAAAATACTTTTTGAACACCAAATTAATTTTTATACAGAAAATAATTACAGTATATCCGGAACAAATGATTATAACAATATATTTGAGAGAAAAAGCAATTTTGCCTCATTCAAATCTTAATATCTGAACATTTAAATATGCAAACTAAGGTGTTTGTAAATGAATGGCTTCTGGTTTTTGAAATGTAAAGAAACCAATCTATTGTGATAAAACAACAAAATTGCAATAACTGCATTAACCATCAAAGTGAAGTCTAACTGTACCTGTAGTCTTGAAACAAATCTGAATAACGAAAAACATTGCAATAAAATAATGCAAACTGGTTAAACTAAAAAGAGTAGCTGAGATATGTCATGACAGAACATTGCTTCAATGATATCTGGCGCCATGTAGCGTCATAAATCGGGAGAGTAGCTGAGATCTGTCATGACAGAACGTCGCTTCAATGATATCTGGCGCCATCTAGAGTCGTTTTTTTTTTCCCCAGTGTTATTTCAATGCAAAAAACACCGTCTTATATTCGGGCCAATACGGTATATCCTAAGTTCTTGAATAGTTTTGCTTTTAAAATTGTGCAAATATAAAAATTAGATGGCGTTTTAGATGGAATTTTGTAAATCAGTGAAAAAATACTATTTTGAATAGAAATCGGTTTCTCGTTCATGCCTTGTTCCAGTGTAATGCAGCAGCCTAATGCATGCATGAAACCAATTAATTCATTCATCCATTTTCTGAGCCGCTTAAGCTAAATTATATATAAACTAGAAACTGCAATTTCGGGAGAAATTACACACCTTGGTCTTTCCTCTGTGGAGATACAGATCTTAGCCCCACTCAGGTCTATCAATAGAATGGATCATAATGCCAGTCATTGGCAAAAAACAAAGTAAAAGCCGTTAGAAATGAATGGGAGAATTGGACGTCCATGGACGTCAATGGCGGCACCTTTCATAATTGTTAATGGAATCGGGGAAGTTTGGGGGACACGTCCTAATGATATCTAGTCATTTTCTGTTGATTTGGGAAAAAAAAAAAATTCCCATTGAAAATGAATGGGAAAAATTTTGGACGTCCATGGACGTCAATGGTATCAACTTACATAAGCGTCAATGGAATCCAAGTACATTGGCATCAATAAAATGAACAAACATGAAGAAATGCCATTGGAAATGAATGGGAAGTTTGGACGTCCATGAACGTCAATGGCATCACCCTCCATAAGCGGCAATGCAATCGGGGACATTTGGGGGACACGTCCTAATGATATCTAGTCATTTTCTGTTGATTTGGGAAAAAAAAAAAAAATTCCCATTGAAAATGAATGGGAAAAATTTTGGACGTCCATGGACGTCAATGGTATCAACTTACATAACCGTCAATGGAATCCAAGTACATTGGCATCAATAGAATGAACAAACATGAAGAAATGCCATTGGAAAAGAATGGGAAGTTTGGACGTCCATGGACGTCAATGGCATCACCCTCCATAAGCGGTAATGCAATCGGGGACATTTGGGGGACAGGTCCTAATGATATCTAGTCATTTTCTGTTGATTTGGGGAAAAAAAAAAAAATTCCCATTGAAAATGAATGGGAAAAATTTTGGACGTCCATGGACGTCAATGGCAGCACCCCCCATAAGCGTCAATGGAATTGGGGACGTTTGGGATATACGTCCTATTGATATCTGGTCATTTTCTGTTGATTTGGAGAAATGTAGTTTTTTCCCCATTGAAAATGAATGGGAAAAATTTTGGACGTCCATGTAAGTCAATGGCGGCACCCTTCATAAGCGTCAATGGAATTGGGGAAGTTTGGGGGACACGTCCTATTGATATCTGGTCATTTTCTGTTGATTTGGGGTAATTTTGTTTTTTCCCCATTGAAAATGAATGGGAAAAATTTTGGACGTCCATGGCAGTCAATGGCATCGACATCCATATAGTCAATTGAATCCAAGTACATTGGCATCAGTAGATTCGACATGCATGGCCGTCAATGGCATCAATGCAATGTAAATTCCATTGGAAATCCCATTGAAATGAATGGGAAATTCTCCCATTAGAAATGAATGGGACAGTTTTTGGCAAATTTCTGGGGAACCGTAATTTTTTCCCAAATTCTGTATATAACTTTTATGCCCCTCACCGTCCCGGAATTTTTGATACCCAAATTATGTGATTTGGTCAAAAATTGTAGGACTAGATACATTTTGAAACTTTTTTTTTTTTCCGGAAAATTGCCGTTTACGGGCGAACGGAAAATTTTTCGTGGCGGTTTGAAAAATTCCCATCGTCACGCGAAAAATCCGGTCGTGCCGATACTTGAACGGTGCCGATCGGTGCTACGGTTTGGGCTGTGCGTTGGCTCAAAAAAACGCGGAGAATAAGATGAATAATAATAATAAGAACAATAAAGTTGTACAATAACATTACCTTGTTCTTTCCTTTGGAAAGACCAAGGTAATTAGATTGAATTATAGAATTAAAAACATTTGTTATCAATGAAAAAATGAAAAGTGTTTGTTGGCTGTCACTGCGATCGCTCCACAAAACTAACAATATAAACTAGAAACTGCAATTTCGGGAGAAATTACACCTTGGTCTTTCCTCTGTGGAGATACAAATCTTAGCCCCACTCAGGTCTATCAATAGAATGGACCATAATGCCAGTCAATGGCACTAAACAAAGTAAAAGCCATTAGAAAAGATTGGGAGAATTGGACGTCCATGGCCGTCAATGGCATCACCCTCCATAAGCGGCAATCCAATCAGGGACATTTGGGGGACACGTCCTAATGATATCTAGTCATTTTCTGTTGATTTGGGGAAAAAAAAAAAATTCCCATTGAAAATGAATGGGAAAAATTTTGGACGTCCATGGACGTCAATGGTATCAATTTACATAAGCGTCAATGGAATCCAAGTACATTGGCATCAATAGAATGAACAAACATGAAGAAATGCCATTGGAAATGAATGGGAAGTTTGGACGTCCGTGGCCGTCAATGGCATCACCCTCCATAAGAGGCAATGCAATCGGGGACATTTGGGGGACACGTCCTATTGATATCTAGTCATTTTCTGTTGATTTGGGGAAAAAAAAAAAATTCCCATTGAAAATGAATGGGAAAAATTTTGGACGTCCATGGACGTCAATGGTATCAACTTAGATAAGCGTCAATGGAATCCAAGTACATTGGCATCAATAGAATGAACAAACATGAAGAAATGCCATTGGGATTTAATGGGAAGTTTGGACGTCCATGAACGTCAATGGCATCACCCTCCATAAGCGGCAATGCAATCGGGGACATTTGGGGGACACGTCCTAATGATATCTAGTCATTTTCTGTTGATTTGGGGAAAAAAAAAAAATTTCCCATTGAAAATGAATGGGAAAAATTTTGGACGTCTATGGACGTCAATGGTATCAACTTACATAAGCGTCAATGGAATCTAAGTACATTGGCATCAATAGAATGAACAAACATGAAAAAATGCCATTGGAATAAATGGGAAGTTTGGACGTCCCTGGACGTCAATGGCATCACCCTCCATAAGCAGCAATGCAATTGGGGACATTTGGGGGACACGTCCTATTGATATCTAGTCATTTTCTGTTGATTTGGGGAAAAAAAAAAATTTCCCATTGAAAATGAATGGGTAAAATTTTGGACGTCCATGGACGTCAATGGCAGCACCCCCCATAAGCGTCAATGGAGTTGGGGACGTTTGGGGTATACGTCCTATTGATATCTGGTCATTTTCTGTTGATTTAGAAAATGTAGTTTTTTCCCCATTGAAAATGAATGGGAAAAATTTTGGACGTCCATGTAAGTCAATGGCGGCACCCTTCATAAGCGTCAATGGAATTGGGGAAGTTTGGGGGACACGTCCTATTGATATCTGGTCATTTTCTGTTGATTTGGGGTAATTTTGTTTTTTCCCCATTGAAAATGAATGGGAAAAATTTTGGACGTCCATGGCCGTCAATGGCATCGACATCCATACAGTCAATTGAATCCAAGTACATTGGCATCAGTAGATTCGACATGCATGGCCGTCAATGGCATCAATGCAATGTAAATTCCATTGGAAATCCCATTGGAAGTGAATGGGACTTTTCCCATTTGAAATGAATGGGATAGTTTTTGGCAAATTTCCAATGAAGCGTAATTTTTTTCCAAATTCTGTATACAACTTTTATGCCCCTCACCGTCCCGGAATTTTTGATGCCCAAATTATGTGATTTGGTCAAAAATTGTAGGACTAGATACATTTTGAAACTTTTTTTTTTTTCACGGAAAATTGCCGTTTACGGACGAACGGAAAAATTTTCGGGGCCATTTGTAAAATTTCCTGTGTCACGCGAAAATTCCGGTCGTGCCGATACTTGAACGGTGCCGATCGGTCTAACGGTTCGGGCTGTGAAGCGCGCGTTTTTTTTCCATTCAAAATGAATAGGAAAGTTTTTGGCAAATTTCCAGGGAACCGTAAATTTTTGCCAAATTCTGTATACAACTTTTATGCCCCTCACCGTCCCGGAATTTTTGATGCCCAAATTATGTGATTTGGTCAAAAATTGTAGGACTAGATACATTTTTAAACTTTTTTTATTTTTCGGAAAATTGCCGTTTACGGGCGAACGGAAAATTTTTCGTGGCGGTTTGAAAAATTCCCATCGTCACGCGAGAATTCCGGTCGTGCCGATACTTCAACGGTGCCGATCGGTGCTACGGTTTGGGCTGTGCGTTGGCTCAAAAAAACGCGGAGAATAAGATGAATAATAACTAGAAACTGCAATTTCGGGAGAAATTACACCTTGGTCTTTCCTCTGTGGAGATACAAATCTTAGCCCCACTCAGGTCTATCAATAGAATGGACCATAATGCCAGTCAATGGCACTAAACAAAGTAAAAGCCATTAGAAAAGATTGGGAGAATTGGACGTCCATGGCCGTCAATGGCATCACCCTCCATAAGCGGCAATCCAATCAGGGACATTTGGGGGACACGTCCTAATGATATCTAGTCATTTTCTGTTGATTTGGGGAAAAAAAAAAAATTCCCATTGAAAATGAATGGGAAAAATTTTGGACGTCCATGGACGTCAATGGTATCAATTTACATAGGCGTCAATGGAATCCAAGTACATTGGCATCAATAGAATGAACAAACATGAAGAAATGCCATTGGAAATGAATGGGAAGTTTGGACGTCCGTGGACGTCAATGGCATCACCCTCCATAAGCAGCAATGCAATTGGGGACATTTGGGGGAAACGTCCTATTGATATCTAGTCATTTTCTGTTTATTTGGGGAAAAAAAAAAAATTCCCATTGAAAATGAATGGGAAAAATTTTGGACGTCTATGGACGTCAATGGTATCAACTTACATAAGCGTCAATGGAATCTAAGTACATTGGCATCAATAGAATGAACAAACATGAAGAAATGCCATTGGAATAAATGGGAAGTTTGGACGTCCCTGGACGTCAATGGCATCACCCTCCATAAGCAGCAATGCGATTGGGGACATTTGGGGGACACGTCCTATTGATATCTAGTCATTTTCTGTTGATTTGGGGAAAAAAAAAAATTTCCCATTGAAAATGAATGGGTAAAATTTTGGACGTCCATGGACGTCAATGGCAGCACCCCCCATAAGCGTCAATGGAATCCAAGTACATTGGCATCAAAAGAATGAACAAACATGAAGAAATGCCATTGGAAATTAATGGGAAGTTTGGACGTCCCTGGACGTCAATGGCATCACCCTCCATAAGCAGCAATGCAATTGGGGACATTTGGGGGACACGTCCTATTGATATCTAGTCATTTTCTGTTGATTTGGGGAAAAAAAAAAATTTCCCATTGAAAATGAATGGGTAAAATTTTGGACGTCCATGGACGTCAATGGCAGCACCCCCCATAAGCGTCAATGGAGTTGGGGACGTTTGGGGTATACGTCCTATTGATATCTGGTCATTTTCTGTTGATTTAGAAAATGTAGTTTTTTCCCCATTGAAAATGAATGGGAAAAATTTTGGACGTCCATGTAAGTCAATGGCGGCACCCTTCATAAGCGTCAATGGAATTGGGGAAGTTTGGGGGACACGTCCTATTGATATCTGGTCATTTTCTGTTGATTTGGAGTAATTTTGTTTTTTCCCCATTGAAAATGAATGGGAAAAATTTTGGACGTCCATGGCAGTCAATGGCATCGACATCCATACAGTCAATTGAATCCAAGTACATTGGCATCAGTAGATTCGACATGCATGGCCGTCAATGGCATCAATGCAATGTAAATTCCATTGGAAATCCCATTGGAAGTGAATGGGACTTTTCCCATTTGAAATGAATGGGATAGTTTTTGGCAAATTTCCAAGGAAGCGTAATTTTTTTCCAAATTCTGTATACAACTTTTATGCCCCTCACCGTCCCGGAATTTTTTATGCCCAAATTATGTGGTTTGGTCAAAAATTGTAGGACTAGATACATTTTGAAACTTTTTTTTTTTTCACGGAAAATTGCCGTTTACGGACGAACGGAAAAATTTTCGGGGCCATTTGTAAAGTTTCCTGTGTCACGCGAAAATTCCGGTCGTGCCGATACTTGAACGGTGCCGATCGGTCTAACGGTTCGGGCTGTGAAGCGCGCGGTTTTTTTCCATTCAAAATGAATAGGAAAGTTTTTGGCAAATTTCCGGGGAACCGTAAATTTTTGCCAAATTCTGTATACAACTTTTATGCCCCTCACCGTCCCGGAATTTTTGATGCCCAAATTATGTGATTTGGTCAAAAATTGTAGGACTAGATACATTTTGAAACTTTTTTTATTTTTCGGAAAATTGCCGTTTACGGGCGAACGGAAAATTTTTCGTGGCGGTTTGAAAAATTCCCATCGTCACGCGAGAATTCCGGTCGTGCCGATACTTCAACGGTGCCGATCGGTGCTACGGTTTGGGCTGTGCGTTGGCTCAAAAAAACGCGGAGAATAAGATGAATAATAATAAGTACAATAAAGTTGTAGAATATCATTACCTTGTTCTTTCCTTTGGAAAGACCAAGGTAATAAGTACAATAAAGTTGTAGAATATCATTACCTTGTTCTTTCCTTTGGAAAGACCAAGGTAATTACCCCCAAGAACGGTCAGAGACGTAGGACAACCAGAGGATATAATATATAAAAAAGACAGGGCTGGTGGTAAAGGATAGCTTGTTGAAACAGGAGAATGTCATTGTCAGTCACGTAAGAAAAAGGTGTCGATACAAAAACTAAGGCTATGCTGAGGTCGGCTCGTTTTTTTCGTCTTTTTCAGCCCTTGGCACTCAAGCCCTCTCTTTAACTGAACATTTTTATGTTTTTCCACATCTTTGCCAGTGAATTTGGCACCAGGGACATCATTTTCGGAGAGAATTGGTAGGTTTAGCTCTGTAAACATCTCCTTCGTACACGATTTCCATTCATTTACTAGTGGGGACAAGATCCCGTTTGTCCCCCAATTAGCAACAGTAGCTAACGTCATGAATATTAATGCGCGGAAGGGACGTGTTGCTTGCGGTACGCCATACGACAGGGAGCTGAAATCGACAGAGCACGGGCTCTACCAATGAGGTGTTCCTTTTTTTTTAGCCTGAATGAAAGTGCATAATTTTCTTTCAAGAAAATTTTAATTTTTTAGCAGTAAAGCGACCAACCTCATGAATCTGTTGCTTTCTCACTGTAAGGTAACCCTCTCAATTAGGTCGCAGTGACAGTAATTGCCTTTGGTGTAATTGTCCCTTCACAGATGAGAGAACTTAGTGCGTCGTGGCAGCGGGAGATCGGAAAAACGACCAACAACCCCCAAATTTCTCTAACTGTTGAGCTCTGATCTTTGGCAGGTGCCTTAAAAGAATACAAAAGCCTTGTTGACATGTTTTTCGAGCGTACACCTGAAGCAAAACTGCATTTTCATCAAAGCAGCATTTAATTAACGAGAAAAAAAGCTCCTCCTTGCAGATAAGGCCTGTGGAGATTGGCTTTGACCGACTCCTCAAGACGCTTTTCGCTTCAGTAGCGTCTGTTTTCAGGCTCGGGCTGCCACGATTAAGGGGCTTCACACAATTACCCTCAAGACGGGTTTGAATGGAATTTGAGTTTCTCGCCTTCGTGTAGGATTCGGGTGCGAAACAAATTGGCCAATTGGTGAGGTTAAAAAAAAAAAAAAAAAACTGATGGTAACATGTTCAACCCGTATTGGGCACTTAGTGAACTCATTGGCTTCCTTTGACAGGAGTAGACGTCGAATCCATTTTGACTGGGAGGGGCGAATAAACAGTCCTCACAGTTTGTATGAATTTTGTTTGATAAACATTTTATGAACCACTTGATGCCTGAATTTACATTTGAAAAATATACCGAAAAATAGTGGCAATACATAAGAAGATACAATTTGTATTAATTTACAGTGGTACCTCTACTTACAAACGTCTCTTCATAAAGAATTTTCAGGTTAAGAGACCTCTCAACGGGAAAATATTGCCTCTTGTTAAGAAAGAAATTTCAGGATAAGAAAGGCAAAAATACAGTACGGCTGGTACTCGCAGCTCGCAGAGTTTACTGAACGTAACACACTTTTAGCTGCTCTACCATTGGCTATTGCCTAGCATTCCTGGCATCCAATTGGCTAAGAGGGACCTCTACTGTGTGTATGTGTGCATTCCAGCGGCCTCTTCATTCGCCCGTCGTGTTCCGACAGATTTATGTGGGTGAATTAACTTTTAATTTTCACTCTTTTCTTGTTTTTATACATTATGCGCAACTCTGATTTTATGTTTATTGTGCAATGATCTAATTATAACATGTTTTTGTTACATGTTTTGGTGTATTTTTATGCATTGTAAAAGATTTATGTCTGAATTTTAGGGGGCTTGGAACAGATTAGGGCATTTACATTGAAAACGTGTCTCTACTTAAAGAATTTTCAAATTGAGAAACTACTTCCAGAACCAATTAATTTCATAAGTAGAGGTACCACTATGAAGGAAAAAAACTATAGATCATTAGGTTAAAAATGCAGCTAAAATGAGAAAATCCTACAATTAAAAAAAAAAAAAAAAAAAAATCCATTTAAAATAATTGGGGCTGTCAAATGATTACATTTTTTAATCGAGTTAATTACAGCTTAAAAATTAATTAATCGTAATTAATCGCAATTCAAACCATCTATAAAATATGCCATATTTTTCTGTAAATTATTGTTGGAATGGAAAGATAAGACACATAAGACCCAAGATGGATATATACATTCAACATACGGTACATAAGGACTGTATTTGTTTATTATAACAATAAATCAACAAGATGGCATTAACATTACTAACATTCTGTTAAAGCGATCCATGGATAGAAAGACTTGTAGTTCGTAAAAGAAAAATGTTAGTACAAGTTATAGAAATTTTATATTAAAACCCCTCAATGTTTTCGTTTTAATAAAATTTGTAAAAATTTCAATCAAAAAATAAACTAGTAGCCCGCCATTGTTGATGTCAATAATTACTTACACAATGCTCATGGGTGCTGAAGCCTATAAAATCAGCCGCACCCAAGCGCCAGCAGAGGGCGGCAAAACTCCATAAAACACAAAAAGTGAGCGTTTCACTGTGCTGTCATTTAAATCTGTCTGAGCGGGGCATCTGCGTTAAGTGCGTCAAATATTTTAACGTGATTAATTTTAAAAATTAACACCCGTTAACGCGATAATTTTGACAGCCCTAAACCGATTTTTTTTGTTGTTTTTTTGACACGGCCACGTTGTGTTGAATAAACGTATGCGGCGATCCGTTGCCGACCATTACGGTACCTGACGTCACCATTTTGTTTCGGTAATACTTTACTCTGATCGGCCGAATGATTTCGTCTGTGTTAAATTCTACTTTTTTCACTCTTCATAAAGCATTCATTTCTTGAACTCATTTGAGTCAGCGTTTATTGCTCCGCAACTTGGACCATAATAAACGTAACAACACAGACTTCCTGTGTGTGTCCGTCAACTAACCCAAATATCAATAGTTCCTATTGTTACTGTCATGTCTGTTTTATCTTGTCTTGAAAAAAACTAGAATACTTCGAGTGCCGTGTTCAACGTTTTATTTCTTGCTTTCAATTAACTTAAATGCCGACAGTCCGGCTATAATGCGGCGCTCTTCTGTCTAGCCTCAGCGGCCCTCTGGCTCATAGACAATCACAACATAGATATGACAATACAGCAGCATGGATCCACCAGTGCCACAACATAGAACAACATAACATACAATACCAATATGTCACAGTGTCGACAGCGATGAGCTTTCTCGGATTTCCGACTTACGTTCTCACTTTCATTTTACCGTATCAATCCACGGAAGAAACATTTATTCATCATGATAAAACGAGCAAGTTATACAGCAGCCTTTAAAGGAAAAGTCACATCTGTTTTGTTTTCTCCTAGATTCTGGTAAATTGGAGAAGTTGTCAAATCATATTATTACCGTAAATATTGTCAGTTTATGCTAATGTTTTGAACTACCAATATGCTATGCTTGTGCTGTGTTTCACCAGTCAGTAAAATGACATTACTGTATCTGTACACAAACTCTGTTTTCTTGTATTCTTCTATTTATTGGTGCTAAAATTAGGGTGCGCGTTCTAAACGGGTACAATAATTTTCCCTAGATTTTACAAGTAAATTTGGGGTGTGCATTATACACGGGTGCGCCTTATATTCGGGAACTTACGGTAGTTGGGACAGCTCTAGTTTACCCACATGCTGTCAGAATGGATAATCTTTCAATGCAGACCTAATGGGCTCTGCGTGATTTGGGAATGCCCCCACTCACATATTACAGGGTTTTCTTCACACACAAACAAAAAACTGAGGTCATTTCAAAATATGATCAGCGTATTGGCTCTCTTGGCCATGTTTGTTCAAATTGAACCAGCCAATCTCACATGATTACCTCCCTTTGTGCTCCTCTAGGTTCATAACAGAAACTTGTTGTCGCTGGACTTCGATCGAATCACCAGGACTGAAAAGGTCTACGATGACCACAGGAAATTTACGCTGCGAATCCATTACGACCATGCCGGGCGGCCCACTCTCTGGGCCCCGAGCAGCCGACTGAATGGAGTCAACGTGACCTACTCTGCCGGGGGACACGTTGCGGGCATTCAGAGAGGCACCATGTCGGTACGCATGGACTACGACCATAAAGGCAGGATCACCTCCAAGATGTTTGCAGATGGCAAATCATGGAGCTACACTTATCTAGAGAAGGTAAGAATTTCCACAGAAAAAGAAGATGTCATTTGATATTTAATAGAGCTTCAAAGTTTAATTCATTGCCAGCAGTTAATACGCTCACAAATATCAGCAGATCTTATAATTAAAACCTGTCGGTGCACTGCAGATCTAACACTTTTGATAACTGGGTCTGACAGAAAAATCTGAATTGCTTGGATAAGAGGCAAATGGTATTGTCACATATATTTTTTCTCATTTTTTGGGGTGGGGAAAGGTAACACACTGCAGTTCTTTGAAACTTTGACTTGAGACATGTTAATGAAAGCCAGTCACCTTGATATGAGTCACTTTTCTATTTTTTGCTGAAATCACTTAAATATCAGCCTGGATCGTGCTGTGACAACCTTAGAACACATTTGAATGCTACACTTAGAAGGTTAAGACATGAGCGAAATGGCTAATTATCCGGCGCTTAAGAAAAGGTTAGCACAGTGGTTGCAAAATGACAGTTTACGGGCAAATGGTTAAAGAGCAAGATTTGAAAACTTAGTTCTGTTCACTGACTGTTTGCTTCATAATTTTAAGTTTGGTTCCGTAAAACTAGCTGATAGTGAAAAGTAACAGGTACATTTAATTTGTTGTGGCAATGTTGCTAAATTTGCTTTCAAACATACCAGTGGGGCAAATAAGTATTTAGTCAATCACTAATTGTGCAAGTTCTCCCACTTGAAAATATTAGAGAGGCCTGTAATTGTCAACATGGGTAAACCTCAACCATGAGAGATAGAATGTGGAGGGAAAAAAAACTGAAAATCACATTGTTTGATTTTTAAAGAATTTATTTGCAAATCATGGTGGAAAATAAGTATTTGGTCAATACCAAAAGTTTATCTCAATACTTTGTTATGTACCCTTTGTTGGCAATAACCGAAGTCAACGTTTTCTGTAACTCTTCACAAGCTTTTCACACACTGTTGCTGGTATTTTGGCCCATTCCTCCGTGCAGATCTCCTCTAGAGCAGTGATGTTTTGGGGCTGCCGTTGGGCAAAACAGACTTTCAGCTCCCTCCACAGATTTTCTATGGGGTTGAGATCTGGAGACCGGATAGGCAACTCCAGGACCTTGAAATACTCTTACGAAGCCACTCCTTTGTTGCCCTGGCTGTGTGTTTGGGATCATTGTCAGACTGAAAGACCCAGCCACGTCTCATCTTCAATGCCCTTGCTGATGGAAGGAGATTTTCACTCAAAATGTCTCGATACATGGCCCCATTCATTCTTTCCTTTACACATATCAGTTATACTGGTCCCTTTGCAGAAAAACAGCCCCAAAGCATGATGTTTCCACCCCCGTGCGTCACAGTGGGTATGGTGTTCTACGGATGCAATTCAGTATTCTTTCACCTCCAAACACGAGAACCTGTGTTTCTACCAAAAAGTTCTATTTTGGTTTCATGACCATAACTTATTCTCCCAGTCCTCTTCTGGATCATCCAAATGCTGCTCTCTAGTGGACCGCAGACGGGCCTGGACGTGTACTTTCTTCAGCAGGGGGACACGTCCAGCAGTGCAGGATTTGAGTCCCTGGCGGCGCATTGTGTTACTGATGGTAGCCTTTGTTACTGTGGTCCCAGCTCTCTGTAGGTCATTCACTAGGTCCCCCCCGTATGGTTCTGGGATTTTTGCTCACCGTTCTTGTTATCATTTTGACACCACGGGGTGAGATTTTTCATGGAGCCCCAGATCGAGGGAGATTATCAGTGGTCTTGTATGTCTTCAATTTTCTAATAATTGCTCTCACAGTTGATTTCTTTACACCAAGCGTTTTACCTATTGCAGATTCAGTCTTCCCAGCGTAGTGCAGGTCTCTGGTGTCCTTCAACAGCTCTTTGGTCTTGGCCATAGTGGAGTTTGGAGGGTGACTGACTAAGATTGTGGACAGGTGTCTACCGATAATGAGTTAAAACAGGTGCCATTAATACAGGTAACGAGTGGAGCCTCCTCAGACCACGTTAGACCTCGTCAGAAGAAGTTAGACCTCTTTGACAGCCAGAAATCTTGCTTGTTTGTAGGCGACCAAATACTTATTTTCCACTCTAATTTGGAAATATTTGTTTTTAAAAATCAAACAATGTAATTTTCTGTTTTTCTTTCCACATTCTGTCTCTCATGGTTGAGGTTTGCCCATGTTGACAATTACAGGCCTCTTTAATCTTTTCAAGTAGGAGAACTTGCACAATTGGTGGTTGACTAAATACATATTTGCCCCACTGTAGCCAATTAACTTTAGCGTATGAATATCTGACTAATTGTCTGCCATTGACAATGTTCGACGCCCAGTCCATTTAGACTGACTAGCAGCGATCGAAATAAGTCCTTGATCTGGATTCCTGATCTTAAATTGAGGACTACAGAAATTTTACATAAATTTTCTTTTAGCGAGAAACATGAAGTCGATACATAAAATGATGTGGTGAGCCAGATTTGGCCCCTGTGCCGCCAGTTTGACATCTTTGATCTGTAGCCATCTCAATCAAAACAAAGTATGCAGGACTAGACAATTTAGCGCATTATTGTTTTGTTCTGTGTCCTGTGTTCTGTGAAGCGCTTTAGTACCGCTGCGCCTGTCGAGGTGGAAGGTGAATCATTATGGCTTAGTAACAAAGTAAACTTCTTGTACTGTACTTGTTTAACTGTATCATGTTGTCTTGCAGTCTATGGTGCTGCTACTCTACAGCCAGAGACAGTACATCTTCGAATTCGACAAGAATGACCGTCTCTCATCTGTGACCATGCCCAACGTGGCGCGTCAGACCCTGGAGACGGCGCTCTCCATCGGCTACTACAGAAACACATACCGGCCTCCCGAGGGTAACGCCTCAGTGTTGCAGGACTACAGCGAGGAAGGCCAATTGCTGCAGACCACCTACCTCGGCACGGGCCGTCGGATTATCTACAAGTACGGAAAACTGTCCAAACTTCTAGAGATTCTTTACGACACAACCCGCATCGGCTTCTCCTACGACGAGGTGGCCGGTATGCTCAAGACGGTCAACCTGCAAAGCGAGGGCTTTACCTGCACCATCCGCTACCGCCAGATCGGGCCACTGATTGACCGTCAGATTTTCCGCTTCAGCGAAGAGGGCATGGTCAATGCCCGATTTGACTACGTCTATGACAACAGCTTCCGCGTCACCAGCATGCAGGCGGTCATCAATGAAACGCCGCTGCCTATTGACCTGTACCGCTACGATGACGTTTCGGGCAAGGCGGAACAGTTTGGAAAGTTTGGCGTCATCTACTATGACATCAATCAGATCATCACCACAGCAGTTATGACACACACCAAACACTTTGACGCTTATGGTCGCGTGAAAGAGGTGCAGTATGAAATCTTCCGCTCCCTCATGTACTGGATGATGGTGCAGTACGACAACATGGGTCGCGTGGTTGCCAAGGAACTGAAGGTGGGACCTTATGCAAACACCACGCGCTACACGTACGAGTACGACTCGGATGGCCAACTCCAGGTGGTCTCCATCAACGACAAGCCTCTGTGGCGCTACAGTTACGACCTCAACGGCAACCTGCACCTTCTGAGCCCGGGCAACAGCGCTCGCTTAACTCCATTACGTTACGACATCAGGGACCGTATAACTCGCTTGGGGGATGTCCAGTACAGGATGGATGAAGACGGTTTTCTCCGGCAGAGAGGCAATGACTACTTTGACTATAACTCGGCCGGACTTCTAGTGAAGGTGTACAACAAAGCGAGCGGCTGGAATATCCGCTACCGCTACGACGGCTTGGGCCGGAGGGTGTCCAGCCGGAGCAGCGTGGGCCACTACCTGCAGTTCTTCTACGCAGATTTATCCAGCCCTACGCGGATCACCCATATGTACAACCATACAAGCTCTGAGATCACGTCGCTGTACTACGACCTACAGGGCCATCTGTTCGCCATGGAGCTGAGCAGCGGCGATGAGTTCTACGTAGCCTGTGACAACATCGGCACACCTCTGGCCGTCTTCAGCGGCTCGGGCCACATGATCAAGCAGGTGCTCCACACAGCGTTCGGTGAGGTCTACCTGGACACCAACCCCAGCTTCCAGGTCATCATCGGCTATCAGGGTGGTCTGTATGAACCCCTCACCAGACTGGTGCACATGGGTCGCAGGGACTACGACGTCTTGGCCGGGCGCTGGACCACGCCTGACCATGATGTTTGGAAACGTCTCAACAGCGGCCACATTGTGCCGTTCAACTTGTACATGTTCAAAAACAACAACCCGCTCAGCAACAACGAAGAGATCAAATGTTACATGACGGGTAAGTTCAAGCAAACAAAATTGTGACAACTACTTAAGTAGATTTGTGAAGAAGAAACACTACTCTTACTTTGGGCTACACTAGAGTCGGTTTATTTTTCCTTTTAGATTTTACTTTAATTTTGCCAGAGATGCTGACAGTGGCTCTACCAGTTTAAAGTGCATGTGACACGAAAAAGCGTGTTTATTTAATAATACACGCGGTATTTTATGCTCCTGAATGATATGGACCGCTTGGATGTGTGTGGAAGCGATCGCTATATTTATTTAGTTTTTTTAATCCCGCGCCATGAAAATGAGTGATTTCCGGCTTCGGTCTTGCATTGAGGAGGAGGGCGCTGTGACATGTACGGGTGAAGGCGTCCTCTTCACTATACAGCGTACTGTTGTGTATGAGGACAAAGGATTCAGCTGATTTTTCGGATTAATACGTTTATTTTTCGCATCACGCCAGCCAAACGGCTGCAGAAAAATCTTGCTGTTTGAGGGAGAGGCTTGTGCGCCTTTTTGGAGTTTCAAAAGGTTCCCATTCACCGTGGATATTGGCCAAAACAAGCCCTACTACTGTGGGACCATTGGACTTAAGAGGAAGTGAGTAAACATCTTGTTTTGTATTATGTCAAATACGAATACAGCGATTACAAAGTAAACACTACAAACTTTCTTTAAATAAAGGACTACTTACGTTTGATCATTGATTGGCATGTAAAAAGCTCTCTTCGTGCACATTAGCTGCACGTTAGCTGCACAACAACTGCAGCCGCCCTCCTCCTGGGAACAAGCTGTAAATTGCTCTCCGCCGGGCGGTTTACCGATCCGCAAAGACAATCGACAACCCAGTCGTCATGTCAAATAATCCAGGCTAGTTATGTGTGATTTTCCGCTTCGAAGACTTTGAAACATCACTCGGTTCGGGTTAACATGTCGGCTAGCTGTCACGCCTCTAGGTTTGTTTACATTATCCGAAGCCCGGGAAGGGAAATGACATATGTCCGATTTAGGTGTCATAACATATCGTTCAGGAGGTGCGACAGTAAAGGTGAAGTCGACAGTTTTGACCATTATGGAGTAATTTTGCCATGTCGTCCTGAATAAGTGCATTTTTATTATTTCATATTCCATTTAGCACAAGACTGTTATTTGTCATGACCATACCATTTATTTAGCAGTTGGGGGAAAATACTTGGATAAAAATAATATCCAGTAAAAATATTGACGTAGGGAGACAGAAACAATGACATTTTGCAGCTCTCTTCATTGCGTTTTCCTCGTTGTGAATAATTCCCCCTCGACGGGCTGACTGGTCCTTCTCAAGCCATTTATTTCGCTATTGGGGGAAAATACTTGGATAAAAATAATATCCTGTAAAAATGTTGGAGTAAAGAGACTGAAACAATGACATTTTGCGGCTCTCTTTGTCGCGTTTTCCTCGTTCTGAATAATTCCCCCTCAATGGGCTGAATAGTAAAGCCGATGAGCCCATTCTCCCGCTGACGTCATCCACCTGTTGGGGACGCTAGAGCCCTATAATGGTAGGCGTGGCTAACCGGCCGATTAAAAGACTAATTTCTCGTCATCTGTGCTTTTCTACATTGTTGTATATAGTCAAATCGTCTCAAAATATGATTCTAATTCACATAATAATGCTATTTAAGACTTTTTTTTCTCATGCCGTATGCTCTTTAACCAATGAGACATCGCAACAATAATTACATGACTCCACTATAGACCCTACTCACGTGACGTCACAGCCACGCCCCCGCGCCATGTTGTCCGGATACTAGTCATGTTAATGCATTAGCGCTTCGCAAATTCCTCCTATTATGGCGTGTTTTTCTGCTCGTTAACATTAATAATCAAAATGGTGAAGTCGTGTGTGGCGGTCGGTTGCAAAAACAGAGAAGATAGACAGAGAGACTTGAATTTTGACCGTATTCCGAGAGACCCGAACAGGAGACCGAGATTGACTGCTGCAATTCGACGAGAAAACTGGGCTCCAAACGACTACCACCGATTATGTAGGAGTCATTTTATATCTGGTAAGATGCATTTAATATATATTTAGAGGGTTTTTGGGCTGACAACCACAATTAAGATCATTGCTAGGCTAATCGCCGACAACATACACTCAGACGTTGTGAATGAACTACCTGAAAATATATAATTATAAGGGGATAATCAGACAGTTGTCATACAATTAATTTACAATTTCACTATTGAGGTCAAAAGCCAAAAAATAAATTCAACTAGGGACAATCTGGAGTAGTGCTATCGCACTTCATATTTATTACGTATTATATATGTATATAGTGAGAGTGCTATCGCTAAACCATATAAACATTAAAAGCCCTAGCTCCATTGACAAATGATATGAAATACATTAGACTTGACAGTGGATGTTAGCAAGAACAAAAGATTTTGAATTGAAAATTTCGTAACTCACCTTCCGAGCACAAGATTCCTGCCGAATTTTCGTGTACGAGGACCTGTTTCACCCAACCAGCAACGTAGCATTTATAAGCCTCCAAGCTCTTAAAGTTTTTCAAACTTTCGTGAGAATAGGCTGATTTTGTGTGGACAAGATTGTTGTAAATATCAGGATATCAGATGTCAGGCGAAGCCAGCGGGTCGAAAAACATCGATTTAGGCATCAAATACGGATCTGGCAAATGGATAAACTGAAGCTTTTCCACGTAACGCCTTTTATGCAACGGATCCAATGAGTTTACAGCGTCAGATAACACCGGGGCTTCCATGAATTGCTCTATAACTTGCTCGACTAATTGAAAACAATGAGAATAGGTCTGAAAAAGAGGTACAATATGGCGGCCGGAGACAGCGACACGCCCATTTTGTGACGTAGGTGAGTAGGGTCTATACCAATCAGGCGTAACAATATAGCCACATGACCACACACAAGCTCGCAGTTGAAAGTCCTACGATCACACGGGCCTGTTCACTCACATGGTGTCTTTAAAGCGCCGTAAAAAAGTACTATTTCACATAAAGCACTCAACATGACTAAAACGCGGGGATTTCAACCTCTCATTTTTTATTTGGCACCAATAGACTATGGAAAACCGGAGATATGATCATTTCATGGTGGAAAATATTTTTTCTCCACTAGAGGGCACTCATGCTCTTTGGACAGGTGATGTTTAATTTCTGTAGATGTTTAGAGTCGGACTTCGATGATTTTTGTGAATGTTTTTGGCCTAATTTCTTCATGTATTAGGTAAAAGTACAGTGTAATAATAACAGTTCATACAGATGACGGTGTGCTTAGAAAAAAAATATACAATCGTTTTAAAAAACAAATTTAAAAGACATTGCTAGGGGTTATTCATTGCTTGATTATTGATTATGCCAAATACTTTTTTATTTGTACTTAAGTATGACTACTTGGGCCTTTACTCAAATAATATTAATTTTAGGTACAGGTCGTCCCCGGGTTATGAATGAGATACGTTCTACGCTGGCGACATAACCCGAATTTCGGCGTAAATCGGAATTAAGCCTTTAAGCACCCCTACAAAATAACTATCCAAAAGTATTAAATCTTGTTCAAAGATGGAGGATACACTGCCCTCTAATGGCAGCGTTCGGTCTGGCTGGACTGTCGCCTTGTATGACTGGGAATCACACTCAGATGTCCGACATGGATAAAGGATAGCTATGGTCTGGTTTGGCCCATATTAGGCTGTAAGTCGTTCTGGCTAATACAGTGGAGCAAATAAGTCTTTAGTCAGCCACCAATTGTGCAAGTTCTCCTACTTGAAAAGATTAGAGAGGCCTGTAATTGTCAACATGGGTAAACCTCAACCATGAGCGACAGAATGTGGAAAAAAAACAGAGAATCACATTGTTTGATTTTTAAAAACAAATATTTCCAAATTAGAGTGGAAAATAAGTATTTGGTCACCTACAAACAAGCAAGATTTCTGGCTGTCAAAGAGGTCTAACTTGGTCTAACAGTGTCCACAGAGTCGGTATATGTAGCTGAATATAAATAGCAATGCCGGCAGATGTTAGGTGAGTCCCACAAGTGCGATCAATAATGCATATAAGTTTTTTATGTTGCTAAAATTACACATGTCAAGGGGGAAGAGAGAGCCACGGATCTCCCTTCCCCCTCTTTGTGAAAGGGTTGCTCACCGAGTGACACTCACTTCAGGGTGACAAGAAGATGCAGAACACCCAACAATTTGCATTAACATAAATATATCTGCTCCAGAGATCACCCCGCCTCCCCGTTAGCGCTGTATTCAAGTGAAATGTTGTTAGCTTCCACTGACTTGATGTCACCCAACAGTGTTGTTAATCACGGCGTTAGAATAAAACGGCATTACTAACAGCGTTATTTTCTTCGGTAGTGAGTAATCTAATTAATGACTTTTCTCATCTCGGCAACGCCGATCCCGTTACTGACGCGGGAAAGGCGTGTGTTACTATGTTGGTTGACTGACGCGAGAAAAGTCTGTGAAAGACCGACTCACGGAGACGAGAGAGCAGAGCAGGAGTAAGGACGAGGCAAGGGAGGGTGACGTCGTTGCAAACGCGATGCTACTATGCTGGGTGGCTCCAATAATACCTGACTGTAGCCGATAGCCTACAAACTACGCCCACATGATGCTTCGGTAGATATCACATATACACAGAACTAGATGCAAATGACAGACACGGCTGCATTAGCAACATGTATAATAAAGAACTAGATGCGTTAGTAAACAGCCGCCATCTTAAAGCAGTAGACCTCTCATTAAGGCTCTGTTGTAGAGAACCTTCCTAGTGATCCTAAATCACTTTCAGTGTTGTCACGGATTACTTAAAAAAGTAATCTAGTTACTTTGCTGATTACTTTATTATCAAAGTAACTAAGTTACTTTAAAAGTAATTTATCAGTTACTTTTACCAGTTTTTCTCCTTTTGCTGCCTCAACATAAAAATAACAGACAAATGTCATAGAGTGTAGTTGAGTTTTTCACATAAGGCTTAATCTTTGAGTTAGCGGGCGTTTAATTAGTCGATGGAGTTGATTTCAACCACCATTGACTCGCCCTAGTTTAGCCATCCCGGAGCTCTAAAACTAACAAATAACTGACAAACTGCACGAAATTTGTTTAAATCAACTCCAACGACTAATTAAACCCCTGCTAACTCCAAGATTAAGCCTAATGTAAGAAATTCTGAACTTCCCCTTTGAAATAAAGACCTAGCCGTTAAAATGTTGTCTATAAAAGTTGTAAAGAAATAAAACAAACAACAAAAATTAATGAAATGAACAAAAATCCTACAACGAAAAATTTTCATAACGGGTCAAAGTCATTTGCTTAGCCAAAACTACACCAGAGGAGGCAAGATGGATATTTAGAGTTCCTTTAAACCTAAGCTTTCAAACGCTACCAACAACAACTTGAATAGTTGATTGAACTCGAACAGTGTCAAGATCTGTATATATACACTCACCGGCCACTTTATTAGGTACACCTGTCCAACTTCTCGTTAACACTTAATTTCTAATCAGCCAATCACATGGCGGCAACTCAGTGCATTTAGGCATGTGGACATGGTTTAAGACAATCTCCTGCAGTTCAAACCGAGCATCAGTATGGGGAAAAAAGGTTGAGTGACTTTGAACGTGGCATGGTTGTTGGTGCCAGAAGGGCAGTATCTCAGTAACTGCTGATCTACTGGGATTTTCACGCACAACCATCTCTAGGGTTTACAGAGAATGGTCCGAAAAAGAAAAAATATCCAGTGAGCGGCAGTTCTGTGGGCGGAAATGCCTTGTTGATGCCAGAGGTCAGAAGAGAATGGCCAGGCTGGTTTGAGCTGATAGAAAGGCAACCGTGACTCAAGTAACCACCCGTTACAACCAAGGTAGGCAGAAGAGCATCTCTGAACGCACAGTACGTCGAACTTTGAGGCAGATGGGCTACAGCAGCAGAAGACCACGCCGGGTGCCACTCCTTTCAGCTAAGAACAGGAAACAGAGGCTACAATTTGCACAAGCTGATCGAAATTGGACAATAGAAGATTGGAAAAACGTTGCCTGGTCTGATGAGTCTCGATTTCTGCTGCGACATTCGGATGGTAGGGTCAGAATTTGGCGTCAACAACATGAAACCATGGATCCATCCTGCCTTGTATCGACAGTTCAGGCTGGTGGTGGTGTAATGGTGTGGGGAATATTTTCTTAGCACTCTTTGGGCCCCTTGGTACCAATTGAGCATCGTTGGAACGCCACAGCCTACCTGAGTATTGTTGCTGACCATGTCCATCCCTTTATGACCACAATGTACCCAACTTCTGATGGCTACTTTCAGCAGGATAATGCGCCATGTCATAAAGCTGGAATCATCTCAGACTGGTTTCTTGAACATGACAATGAGTTCACTGTACTCAAATGGCCTCCACAGTCACCAGATCTCAATCCAATAGAGCATCTTTGGGATGTGGTGGAACGGGAGATTCGCATCATGGATGTGCAGCCGACAAATCTGCACCAACTGTGTGATGCCATCATGTCAATATGGACCAAACTCTCTGAGGAATGCTTCCAGCACCTTGTTGAATCTATGCCACGGGGATCCAACCCGTTACTAGCATGGTGTACCAAATAAAGTGGCCGGTGCGTGTATATAATAAAGAACTAGATGCGTTCGTAAACAGCCGCCATCTTAAAGCAGTAGACCTCTCATTAAGGCTCTTTTATAGATAACCTTCCTAGCGAACCTAAGTAACTTTTTATCTAAAATGCTCCTAAATTGGCAAACTCTTGACTTAAATCCATCTTTAAATGATGAAATAGTTTTAAAACTTAGAGATATCAAAAGTAGACAGAAGGGAACTTATGCAATAACGGGAGATATTTTTACAACTTTAATGGTTGATTCACAACATTAAATTACTTCCACACATAGCAAAGGTTACTATTTAGTTATCACAATATCCGCAATACCCCTGTGTCTAGTAAAGTTTAGGGTCAAGAATTGTCCCAAAAAAACCTTTAAACTTCACATTGTGTGACCTGTTTTATTTTGGGGGTTTTTTGGGGGGGATGGGGGGATCCATGAAAATTGAAAATTATCACCAGTTACTTTGCCAAGTAACTAATTACTCTTACATTAAGGTAACTGAGTTACTAACGCAATTACTTTTTGGGAGAAGTAATTTGTAACTGTAATTAATTACTTTTTTAAAAGTGAGATTAACAACACTGTCACCCAAGCACCTATTTTGACGCTGTAAATCACAAGTCATGGATCAAGCATTGAGATCACTGAGAAACAAAAAGATGGCACAGAATACTCCCCGCTTATCCATCTTTTATTTATAGTGCTTTTCTCACACTTTTGCTTGTTTGCAGAGGGAAATGTGCCGTGCTGATGACAATTGGCGGGCTACAATGCTAATTAACACTTTAAACAGCATGACGTTCTACCTGCAAATGTCACTTTGGAGCTGTTAGATGCTGCCCGGGGCTTTTTAATTTAACCTGCTTCATGTGTTCTTGCGTATTTTTTTGTGTCGCAGTGACATACTGAAGCACACTTAACGTATGGCTTTGATAGATTTCAATGGCAGTAAATAAACCCATTGGCAAATGTCTTTTCAGGCTGCAAGACTCGGAGAAAAATGACTAAGCTTGAAAAATAAATATGGGTTTTTGTAACAGTCAAGTTCAGCTTTTTGCATTCATCATATTTCTAGATAGATTGTCCAAATATGGTGATTAGGGGTGTGACAAAATATCGAAATGGTGATATATCGTGATACTTTGTATCCCAAAAGGTTATCGATATGCTCCTGCCAAGAACCGAGATATCGTTTTAAAAAGGTGTCACCAAAAAAAAAAAAAAACCTCTCAGTTAACTACAAGGCTGCATTGATCGTGCTCGACGCCCAATCATTTACATTGAGAACGTTTGTTCATTCGAAACCAGAGCATTTACAGTTATTCTGTCTGATTTTCAGGGCATTTACAGGTCACTTGCTGTTCGTTTTGGGGCATTTACAGGTCATTTCCTGTTGAGTTTGAGCCACTGCCTATTGATTAGGGTGATTCCCAGGTCACGTCCTGTTCTGTAACTCAAAATAAACAGGAAGGGACCCATAAATACCCCAAAATCAAGAGGAAGTAGGGGTGTAACGGTACACAAAAATCTCGGTTCGGTACGTACCTCGGTTTTGAGGTCACAGTTCGGTTCATTTTCGGTACAGTAAAAAAAACAAAATGCAAAATATAAATGTGCTAGTTGTTTATTACACGCCTTTGTGCTTTCAACAATAGCCTATACAAAGCTAGAATTCTGCTCAAAAAGTAGCGGGTATTTAAAGATAATCCAACAACAATTTGCCTTTCAGACCGCGCGTATTAGTCAGCTTTCTTTCTGAAAGAAGAAAAAAGAAGTCCTGTGCTAACGAGAAAAGCAATCCCAATGACAAAGAGTTTAACATGGTAAATGGTGTTATACTTATATAGCACCTTTCCACCTTTCAAGGCGCTCAAAGCACTTTATACTATCTCGCCATCCACCTACTGGTGATGCAGCACCAGGAGCAATGTAGGGTTCAGTGTCTTGCTCAAGGACACTTAGACGAGTTCATTAGGGCGGAGACTTGATCCCACAACCTCTGGGTTGGGGGACAACTACTCTACCACTGAGCCACGCCACCCTACATGTATTTTGCAAATGAAATGCCTCAATAAATCTTTTTTTTTTCTTTTTCTTATGTACGGTTTTCAAAAGCTTTATTGGTGGATTTTCTCAAGTTAAAGTGCCACACAGAAATTAATCAATTCAATTGTGTAAGCAGGATCTGTGTATTATACTTATTATTTTATTACATGTGTTGTAGCTCATTTCAATTTATTTTGTTTAAATGGGCTATTATTTATTTTATTATGTGTTTAGATTTTACAAATGTGATATAGTATTCATTTATATTGTATATTTTATGTTGTATAACTTTAGTTCCTATGTGAATATTAGTTCCGACTTGTTTTGTTGTGGTAGTAGGGTTTTGTATTGAACATGGGGCCGTGTTGGTTATTATTATAGCAGAGAAGACAGCAGTAAATCAACAAAGACGAGTCAACTGTGCACCGATCTACCACTCAAGAGATCTGGTGGACTCAAAAAGTCGGTTACGATTGCATATTAGTTTGAAAATCGACCGGATCCACCGTATTTTCACACGAGTGACTTCCGGTCTGCCCGATCCTAGCTACCGGTAGTAGTATTGACACAGGAGTGTCTTATTTCGTCAAATAATAAACTCTGCTGTTCTTTTCACGTGCGTCGTGTTGAGCCGCTTCTGGGACGCGTCTAACACGCGGCCGCATGCGACTGGTGTGCATTGGCTGATTGACTTTAACGCCCACGTTTCACTGCGTTCACGTGGCGGCCACGTTGTCGTGCCGTTGATGTTTCTGGGTTATACTGTCCTACCGTGTGTGTCCTCATTATAGTAGAGAAGACGGAGTAAATATAATCAACACAAAGACACTGTAACCCGATCGACTCACAACCTCAAAAAGTAAGGGTTACATTACGTCAGAAACTCGCTCGGTACGCCTCCGTTCCGAACCGAGCACTACGTACCGAAACGGTTCAATACAAATACGTGTACCGTTACATCCTTACTATTATTATTATAGGATTATATAAATATTACCGTATTGGCCCCAATATAAGATGGCCCTGATTATAAGACAACCCCCTCTTTTTCAAGCTCAAGTTTGAAAAAAGACTTTTTGAACACCAAATTATTTTTTATACAGAAAATAATTACATTACATCCGAAACAAATGATTATAACAACATATTTGAGAGAAAAAGCATGTTATTTTGCCTCATTCAAATCCTAATAGCTGAACATTTAAAAATGTAAACTAAAGTGAAATCACATTCATAAATGAATGGCTTCTGGTTTTTGAAAAGTGAATAAACCTTGTGGGTATATAAAATAATTAAAATATAAAATAAAATTTAAATGTAAATAAATATTGTGATAAAACAACAAAATTAACCATCCGAAGTGAAGTCTAACTGTAACTTTAGTCTTGAAACAAATCTGAATAAGGAAAAACATTGCAATAAGATAATGCAAACTGTTTAAACTTAGAGTAGCTGAGATCTGTCATAACAGAACATCGCTTCAATGATACCTGGCCCCATCTAGTGTCCTAAATGGGGAGAGTAGCTGATGTCTGTCATGACAGAACATCGCTTCAATGATATCTGGCGCCATCTAGCGTCGTGAATGGGTATAATCTCTAGACCGCGAATATAAGACGACCCCCTCTTTTTCAGTGTTATTTCAATGCAAAAAAGCACATAAATTATATTCGTGCCAATACAGTTTTATTATATAACTGAACTCATTATATAATGCAAATAAGATTGCTTAAAAGTTGTCGGGGATAATTTGAGCATCCCAAAAAGTTGGTAGTGTTATGTCTGTACCGTCTCTATGCAAAACCACGCCCTTGTATTTAACTTATTCACTGCTATTGACGGTTGCTAGACGTCCAATTCATTTTGACTGGGTGGCGAGAACGAACATTCGCTGTCAGTGGCTCACAGCTGAATTGATTCGGGAAAAAATGCACAAAAGATGATGCAGGGGATTCCTACATAGACTTGTGGTTTGTGTCTTCAAAGAGAACAATGCTGAGCACACCACTGTTTGTTGCTTTTCGGCAAAGAGGCAGCCAGCGCTTTGAAAAGCAGCTGAGAGTAGAAGTGGCAGCACAATGGATTTATTGAAACAGTCGGCAAGTTCACTCATCGTGGCGTTGACTCGCTTGAAGAAAAACGACACAACACTCCACTCTGATACCCTGAATTTCCTCAGCCGTGTCTCACTGGCAAATCGTTTCCATGTTCTTTGTGTTTATTCAAAGCGAGCGTTCCTGATCATAAATAACAAGTCATCTTAGTTCGCCTATGAAAAATTCCGAGGGAAATAAACGTGCTTTTTGCAGGTTTGCTTCACCGCCATTTAGAGCTTAGAATGCTAAGTAGACGTGTTGATGTACGGCTGCGGAGGGTCTGCTTCTGCTGTGATTGATGGTGCTGGCATTTCCATCCATTTCATTAAATTATCAAGCTTCTCTCAGACAAATTCTTATTTGAAAATGAAAAAAATATATATTTAAGTGCTGTCAAAAGCAGGGTAAAAAGTGCAGTTGGAGAACAGTTAAAAAGATTTGAATGTCACCGTAAAGATAGCATACATATTATGGTTTTTCACCCCCATTTAACATAAACATATGGCAATGTCGATGAAGGGGAACCCTTGAGAAGCCCAAAAAAACTTCACACAGAAAATTCTCGAGTAATTTTGTTGTTTGGCCCTCTTTTCGAAAACCGAGATAAAAACGCGTGGTTTCGTCCTTCTACTTCTTTTCATCATTCAACCTTCAACTTTAAGTTCCTACCTTCCATCACAGTATAGCAAAGACGTAGGTTTGCATCGGGACGGTTGGGACAAAACACTACCAACTTTTCAGGATGCTCAAATTGTCCGTACCAACTTTGAAGCAACCTTATTTGCGTTATGTAATGACTTAAGTTATATATGTTATTTATAAGATGTCCCGATCGATCGGCATCCGGTCCGATCACGTCATTTTCATAGTATCGGAATCGGCGAAAAAATATCAGACATGCCTTTTTTTAATATATATATATTTTTTGATTAAATCGTTTTCTAATTGTATTTAACGTTACAGACATAATATGTTACACTCATCCAGAGTCTTTAGTTTAGGCTTAAGGTAGGGTTATCAAATGTATCCCGTTAACGGCGGATATTAATTTTTAAAGAAATTTATCGCGTTAAAATATTTAACGCAATTAACGCATGCGCTGCACGACCCACTCACGCATTGTCGCGTTCAATCTGTAATGGCGCCGTTTTACATATATATAGAGCTAAAAGGCAGCGTAAAATGAGTAGAGTGAATTTTGGCAGCCTTTGGAGCCTTTTTTAATTGGCTAAAGCCTTACAATCCCTCTCCCTACGATTAGAAATATCGTGGGAAGCAATGTGGGGAATAAAGGTAGTAATTGATCTTTTTCTTAACACCCTATGTTATTTCCCAACGCAGAGAAGATATATCAATCGGTACCAGTACGCACAGTCATGGTTGCACTTCCCATCATGCATTTGGCCAGAACAGTTAAATGGCTACAGTATCATTTACTGAAAGCTCAACAAATACACTAGATGGCAATATTTAGTCACAATATACAAAGTCACATTTATCCTTTAAGAATTACAAGTCTTTCTATCCATGGATCCCTCTCACAGAAAGAATGTTAATAATGTAAATGCCATCTTGAGGATTTCTTGTCATAATAAACAAATACAGTACTTATGTACTGTATGTTGAATGTATATATTCGTCCGAGTTTTAGTCATTTTTTTCTTAATGCATTGCCAAAATGTATATGATCGGGAAAAATTATCGGGAATGATTGGAATTAAATCGGGAGGGGGAAAAAGCAATCGGATTGGGCAATATCGGGATCGGCAGATACTCAAACTAAAACAATCGGGATCGGATCGGGAGCAAAAAAACATGATCGGAACAACCCTAGTTATTTATATTGTCTTCCCATATGTTTTAGTTGTTGTAATTGACCCTACCATTATTAGGTGAATTATTTTTATTATGTTTAGATTTACATGTACATCTTTTCACTTGCTGAATGTGCTGGTCCATTTTTTCCTCTTAAACGCACATTTGATTGGCTGATGATTTAACCCTCACACACACCCACATTAGATATTAGATATATGAGAAGTTTGTTTTTTTTTCAGTCTGCAGCAGCCACTGTTAGAAATGTAAAAAGACATCATTATTTTGGAAGTGGGGAACACACCATTAATTTTGCTACTTTAGGTCTAACTTGCATCAATGTTAGCATAACATTCAACTATGTGAACTAACCTGCAAAACTCAAGTAGGAAGCTGCTCCGAGAGAAGTGTCCTTCTCTTTGCTCGCTACCTCGACTCCCTCTCCTTAGGTAGCGTCTCACTCGGCAATTCATTAAAAATGTTCACATTACATCCGTCCTTCGTGACATCAAAATGGCTCCTGGGATACAGTGGAGCAAATATGTATTTAGTCAACTACTAATTGTGCAAGTTCTCCCACTTGAAAATATTAGAGAGGCCTGTAATTGTCAATATGGGTTAACTTCAACCATGAGAGACAGAATGTGGGGGGGGGGGGGGGGGAACAGAAAATCACATTGTTTGATTTTTAAAGAATTTATTTGCAAATCATAGTGGAAAATAAGTATTTGGTCAATACCAGAAGTTCATCTCACTACTTTGTTTTGTACCCTTTGTTGGCAATAACAGAGGCCAAACGTTTTCTGTAACTCTTCACAAGCTTTTCACACACGGTTGCTGGTATTTTGGCCCATTCCTCTAGAGCAGTGATGTTTTGGAGCTGTCGTTGGGCAACGCGGACTTTCAACTCCCTCCGCAGATTTTATATGGGGTTGTGATCTGGAGACTGGCTAAGCCACTCCAGGACCTTGAAATGCTTCTTACGAAGCCACTCCTTTGTTGCCCTGGCTGTGTGTTTGGGATCATTGTCATGCTGAAAAGACCCAGCCACGTCTCATCTTCAATGCCCTTGCTGACGGAAGGAGATTTTCACTCAAAGTCTCTCGATACATGGCCCCATTCATTCTTTCCTTTACGCAGATCAGTCGTCCTGGTCCCTTTGCAGAAAAACAGCCCCAAAGCATGATGTTTCCACCCCCATGCTTCACAGTTGGTATGAAGCAATGTGATTTTCTGTTTCTTTTTTTTTTTCCACATTCTGTCTCATGGTTGAGGTTTAACCATATTGACAATTACAGGCCTCTCTAAGCTTTTCAAGTACGAGTACCTGCACAACTGGTGGTTGACTAAATACTTATTTGGCCCACTGTATGTAGTTTCTCGTGGTGCTTTCAGCTTTAAAAAAGGACAAACAATGATGGAAATATGGACAGAAACACATGGTCCATGCAACGTTTTAATGTTTATTCATGAGGGTAATAAAACTATAAAAGTCAAGATTACCTCCCGTTTTACTTGGTCGATTGACTTCAAGTAAAAACCGTAGTGGACTTGAACTTTCGCACTTTCAAATGAGACCAACCAGCGGGACGTGGGTGAAGTAATTACAGCGTGACGAGGCTTCAAAGATGATATGCGGAAATGTGTCGCCGCCGACACGTCCGGTGTTAAAGAGTTAATATATTTAGTCTTTAAAACCACTTGGAAATGTCAGAAATGTTCATAATTCAAGAATAAATATTGTTCAAAACATTATTTGAATGCACATTTTTGTTGATTTGAGAGGAAAATTATCTAATTTTAGATGTACGGATTTAATAAGAACAAATAGGAATATTTACTTCATGTAAATGGAATAATCTGACACATTAATCAGTCAAAACAAGATGGGGAAAATTTTCACTAGATTTAAGAAAAATTGATTAACCTTTTATTGCCAAATGTATCACATTTGATACACCTAAAATTTCATGATTTTGAGAGTAATTCAGAATTTTGACATTTCTTTTTGAAAAACAAAATGATGGATGCAAGTCAACACACGCATCGGCAGGTTCCATGAGAAAAGAAAAAAAAAGGGATTTAGGTAGGGGTTATATAGTGGGGCAAATACGTATTTAGTCAACCACTAATTGTGCAAGTTCTCCCACTTGAAAATATTAGAGAGGCCTGTAATTGTCAACCTAGTTAAACCTCAACCATGAGAGACGGAATAAGGGGAAAAAAAAAAAAAATCACATTGTTTGAATTTTAAAGAATTTATTTGCAAATCATGGTGGAAAATAAGTATTTGGTCAATACCAAAAGTTCATCTCAATACTTTGATATGTACCCTTTGTTGGCAATAACGGAGGCCAAATGTTTTCTGTAAATCTTCACAAGCTTTTCACACACTGCTGCTGGTATTTTGGCCCATTCCTCTATGCAGATCTCCTCTAGAGCAGTGATGTTTTGGGGCTGTCGTTGGGCAACATGGACTTTCAACTCCCTCCGCAGATTTTCTATGGGGTTGAGACGTGGAGACTGGCTAGGCCACTCCAGGACCTTGAAATGCTTCTTACGAAGCTACTCCTTTGTTGTCCTGGCTGTGTGTTTGGGATCATTGTCATGCTGAAAGACCCAGCCACGTCTCATCTAGAATGTCCTTGCTGATGGAAGGAGAATTTTACTCAAAATCTCTCGATACATGGCCCCATTCATTCTTTCCTTTACACAGATCAGTCGTCCTGGTCCCTTTGAAGAAAAACAGCCCCAAAGCATGATATTCCCACCCTCATGCTTCACAGTGGGTATGGTGCAATTCAGTATTGTTTTTCTTTCAAACAAGAGAACCTGTGTTTGTACCAGAAAGTTCTATTTTGGTTTCATTTGACCATAACACATTCTCCCAGTCCTCTTCTGGATCATCCAAATGCTCTCTAGCGAACCGCAGACGTGTACTTTCTTCAGCAGGGGGACACGTCTGGCAGTGCAGGATTTAAGTCCCTGGCGGTGCATTGTGTAACTGATACTAGCCTTTGTCACTCTGGTCCCCCTGTGTGGTTCTGGGATTTTTGCTCCCCGTTCTTGTTATCTTTTTGACGCCACGGGGTGGGGAGGGAGTTGACCAACCATCGTGTTGCACAACGACAGCCCCAAAACATCACTGATCTAGAGAAGATCTGCATGGAGGAATGGGCCAAAATACCAGCAACAGTGTGTGAAAAGGTTATGAAAAGTTACAGAAAATGTTTGGCCTCCGTTATTGCCAACAAAGGGTACATAACAAAGTATTGAGATGAATTTTTGGTATAGACCAAATACTTTTTTTCCACCATGATTTGCAAATAAATTCTTTAAAAATCAAACAGTGTGATTTTCTGTTTTTTTTTTTTTCCACATTCTGTCTCTCATGGTTGAGGTTTGCCCATGTTGACAATTACAGGCCTCTCTGATATTTTCAAGTGGGAGAACTTGCACAATTAGTGGTTGACTAAATACTTATTTGCCCCACTGTAGCTATTAGAGCGCTTATTACAAATATTCTTTTTGACATAAGTTTCATTAGGACCTTATTTTTCAAATTTTGGGATTCTCTGATAATTGCTTCAGGTTTCAGGTCTTTAAGGGTTAAGATGTTATAAATTTGCAGTGTAAGTACCGTCAAAAAACAAGTAATTTTGTGAATAACAGATTTAAAACAATTTTAAGATGAACATAGTGACTTAAAATGATGAAAATCCATCTGAGACACGCTTTTAGCTCGTTGAATATTTCCGTCATCGTTAACGAAAAGAACAATGTTGTAAAGTTTATTAGTGTAGTTTTTTTGTCCAAAAATGACTGTATATTTAGATGAAAAAAGTACTGTGCGAGCAACATTGACTGCTTACTTGAAACACATTATCACAGCCAACTCTCCCAGTTCAGATTGACTGGACAACTTTTGTCATCATAGCCAATGAGTTAAAAATGAGTACTTTGTTAGTTGGTACTGTAAAGGTATTTGTTCCAATTTGTGCTCAACCTCCACTCTACAGAACTCATGCTATGTTTTCCGTAAATGGCGGCACATGACAGTTGCACCTCAAAATACGCGACGGGGTGTCTGCTGCTATTTGAGGAGTCCCATTATGGTGCCAACCCCAGATGCCTCTCTCATATCTCATTAGAATGCAGAATATTCCCCAAGTCTCAGCTGCTCCCAAATAACAACATATTATAATTATCGACGCAACAGACTAGCTCAGGCGTCGTTTGCCTTCGGCAAAGCCCCTCGCCCCCCACTGAGCGGCACCTGTGAGAGTGAGTCAATCCAGACGTCTGGAGGACACAGCTTGTCTGCTTTTGTAAACAAATGCACCGCCAGACCAAGAACAAAAGTGTAAGCGAGTTTAAAGATGACATTTTGTGCATTTTATTCACTTTTCAAAACTGCTCCCAGGTGTGAATAACACGCTTTCATCAAAAATTTTCAAGGACGGTGAATCCCAAACACGGTGCTGTGAGAATTCATTACGCCTGCCGAGGGAAATGATCAAATTTCACCTAATTGGTCTGAAGATTATTATGTATTTACAACAAATAGTTCATCCTTTTTCATCTATGCCAGTAATGTATAGTGACACATGATTACACGCATACTTTGTAGAGCCAAATTAACCTACCTTTAATGCCTTTTCCAGATTTACGTATTTAACTTTAATTGGTGAGATAGTAAGATAAAAATGCGTGATATTTTTTTCAGTACTAGTAAACAAAAAAGTCATGAATGACTTAAATCAAGGCTGTCCAAACTTTTTGCAAGGGGGGGGGGGGCAGATTTGGTGTGGTAAAAATGTGGGGGGCCGACCTTAGCTGACGTCCTTTACGTAGAACAATATATTGAAGCAAATTTTTAGCAAGGCATTCCGTTTGTCTCATTTGCTTTATTTTTTTTTTTTTTCAAGGGTTAACAGTGTCGCAACTAGCCTTTGTGGCGTTCTCTTTCGACTCTCAGGCTCTTGCGAAATACTGGCACAATAAAATTAAACTAGCTTCAAGTTGCTTCAATTTCTCGCTACGCATCTTCCCTGTAATCTTGTCATACATGTCAGCGTGTCTTGTTTGGTAATATCACCTCTCATTGAACTCTTTAAAAACAGCAACTGTCTCTTTGCAAATGAGGCGACACAGTTCTTGCGTATGTTAGTGAAGAAATAGTCCAATTTCCACCGATCCTTGAATCGTCAGCCGTCGCAGTCAACTTTCTTTTTTTTTTTGTCGATTGTCGCCACTTTAGAAAATCGGGAGTAAAGGGTCACACGGGGTAATTTTGCTGAGAGTGCTGCTGCCTTTTAGTGGGTAAATGAGGAGCAGCATTTAGTGTGCTACTTCATATGCTGGTAGCAGTACTGCTGACCAATTTATTAAGTGTGCGGGCCAGACGTTATTGATTTTATGACAGAGGCTGGGGGCCGGATGAAATTTGACCAAGGGTCGCATTTGGCCCCCGGGCCGGACTTTGGACATGTCTGACTTAAATTAATTGATAAACTGTGACAATTAATCAAGATGAACTCATTTACTGTCATTGGCCACAATAGCTACAGTGGTATGAATCTCGCATTTTTGCATAAAATCTAGGGCTGTCAAAATTATAGCGTTAACGGGCAGTAATTAATTTTTTTAATTATTCACGTTAAAATATTTGACACAATTAACGCACATGCCCCGCTCAAACAGACTAAAATAACAGTACAGTGTAATGTCCGCTTGTTACTTGTTTTTTGGTGTTTGGCGCCCTCTGCTGACGTTTGGGTCCAACTGATTTTATGGGTTAGTACCGTGAGTGAGTATGGTGTAATTATTGACATCAACAATGGCGAGCTACTAGTTTATTTTTTGATTGAAAATTTAACAAATTTTAATAAAACGAAAACATTTAGAGGGGTTTTAGGTAACACTTCATAATAACTATCCGTTTTACTAGTTAATAGATCATTAGTAAACTGTTGATAAATGATTTATTGTTGATTTGTGAAGTATTTGTTAACAGTTTGTTAAGCATTTACAGGGTGTTCCAATATGGTTGACCCCATTCTAAATGCCCATGCTAGTTGATGGATCTTAATAAAACTATATACAATTTATGTTGAAGGTCATAAGTTTTATTGGTTAAATATACAAAGAAAAGTATGAATATTTGTTGGTTCTATGGCAGATTTTCATAAATGTGCAACATGAGCGCTGCCTGCAAAATGCCATACCGAAATGGCTTTTCTTTTGAAGGGAACGGCATTTCTTAAACAGAAAAGATAGAAATGCCAAACATTACACACAAAAACTTGAAACGTTTCTACACAAACTGTGTATTAGGTTAAGAACACCCTGTAAATGCTTAACAAACTGTTAACAAATACTTCACAAATCAACAATAAATCATTTATCAACAGTTTACTAATGATCTATTAACTAGTAAAACGGATAGTTATTATAAAGTGTTACTGGGTTTTAATATAAAATTTCTATAACTTGTACTAACATTTATCTTTTAAGAACTACAAGTCTTTCTATCCATGGATCGCTTTAAGAGAATGTTAATCATGTTAATGCCATCTTGTTGATTTATTGTTATAATAAACAAAATACAGTGCTTACAGTGGGGAGAACAAGTATTTGATATCAAATACTTGTTCTCCCCACTGTATGTACCGTATGTTGAATGTATATATCCGTCTTGTGTCTTATCTTTCCATTCCAACAATAATTTACAGAAAAATATGGCATATTTTAGAGATGGTTTGAATTGCGATTAACTACGATTAATTACTTTTTAAGCTGTAATTAACTCGATTAAAAAATTTTATCGTTTGACAGCCCTAATAAAATCACCATCAAATGTGATCTGATCGTTATCAAAATCACACAGATGTAAAAACAGTGTCTGCTTTAACTAAAACCACCCAAACATTTATAGATTTTCATATGGTGGAAGACACTCAGATGACTTGAAGTTCCGCTCTGAGACCCCCAATTTGGCCAAATTTCAAAATTGTCCTTTATACATGTGTGATACATCATTGGAAAGCTTAAAATCTCAATTTTCTGGGGGAAGAATCATTTTGAACAGGAGGGTTGTTTTTTTTTTTTTTTTTTTTTTTTTTAACAAAAGTTTTTTAAACAGCAAATCCCTAACTGGAGGTGAGAGCACGCGAGAGCAGAATTACAGACGCCATGACTTTAACAAGATAATATCGCGTACTTACCTTGTTTCGATCCAAAAACTCTATGTAGCATGTATCACTGAGTGTCAAGACACAGCTGTGAATGGCCACAGCCGGATTTTATGGGTGAAACATTGTCAGATTTTCTTTTTCATATATTTACCCTTTAAAAAGTTTTTTTTTTTTTTTTTTTTTTAATTTTCTTTGTTTGGATTGATTATTTGTCATCTAACATATCGGAGAAAATTTAAGTGATAGATATGAGGTAGATATCCGTGACTTTTTTACAGACGCCATTTTTTTCATGGTGTCATAATTTGTTTAAAAGTTTAAAATTTGTGAGTGAATAATTTTAAGTCTTTGTTTTTTTAAACGAATTATGAGACATCAATTAATGATTCTAAAGCTAAACACGACCGACATTTGAAAAATAAATATAACTAGGCCTGCAAGCAGGACTGAACGGGCCCTCGCAATCTAGCGCAACTCGGACGTCACGCAACTCGGACTGTGTGCAGGTCAGGGTGGTGGCAGATCCTCCTCTCTAATCATCTCATTAGAACCTAACATGCTCGAAAGTCGCCTATTTACATTCCCACACCCAAGAGATAAAAACCCCTATTGGAAAGAGTACTACAAAAAAGGAGCCACTACTGAGCTGTGCAGCCAAGCCCTTATTCAAAACCAAAATTAATCTTCTAACTGGGCCAATTCGACCAAGTGTGCCAACTATTGTGGCTCTATAAGCTCCCTGAGTTTCTGAAAAAAAATATTTCCTTTAAATGGCGAACAAAGGGTCGTCACGGCAACAGACAGAGACACGTGGACATGGGCCGTAAAAAAGTATTTTAATAGGTCTTGAAACTACAATGACCAACATGAAAAGAACTGGACATGTTTTGGAAAAACGAGTGACTTTCTATCGCCACTAGTTGGCGCTGTAGGGTTGATGCAAATGACACCTACAAGGCCCTTCAGGGTATGACTCTCAACAAGCACGGGAAGTTTGGCGCAGATATCTTGTATATCTGCCGAGTTATGACTGTTCAAAGTTTTTGGAGAGAAAAATTGTTGACAGTCATTTTCACTTTCCTGTTTGGACCCCTCCGCTTCAACGAAACTTCAATATTTTTCATCAGGCACCTGAACACAGGTGTTAAGGTTTCCCTTATGCAGGTTTGAGGTAGATTGATTTTTTCCCTTTAGAGGAGGAGTGTGTCCCGTAAAAAAGGGCATTTCCTGTTCCCACTAGGAGGCGCCAGGCACAAATGGTAAATTTTCAATCCAGTCCTGCTCAGGCTGGTATACCTCACACAC
This sequence comes from Corythoichthys intestinalis, assembly GCF_030265065.1. Lineage (NCBI taxonomy): Eukaryota > Metazoa > Chordata > Actinopteri > Syngnathiformes > Syngnathidae > Corythoichthys > Corythoichthys intestinalis. The sequence goes on from NC_080400.1 coordinate 7,079,376, forward strand.
ATGCCAGATTTAAAATAGATTGAACGTTGTATGAGGGAGTTATCAGTCATTTTCCGAATTCGGTGTTTTGGCGAAAAAATGGAAGAATTTGGCGCCCCGCCCAGGTCAGGCCCGTGAATGAAAACACACCATTTTTATAACTTAAGATTTCAAATGCCTCATGAACAGTCTCACCAATTTTGAGAATGATCAAACTAATTCCCTAGGTGCCAAGGTGTAAAATGTGCACACTGTAAATCGATAAAAAGTTCACATTCAATCCAAAATACCCGATTTCCTGTAGGATTTGGAATGTGTGTGCAAGAGACTTTTTGGAGCAGTTTTGCACAAAGTTTTGACTCTCCAAATTTCATCACTCTATGTTAGAAAAACCTAAATGGAGAGGCCTTTTTGAAAATTTCAAGGGGGCGCCAGTGAGCCATTTTGTTACATGTTTTCGTAACGTTGCAAGATTATTGAACGTTATGCAAAGCCGCATGTATGTCGAAATTTTTGTGAGTTTTCGTGCATGTTCAAGCCTCCAAATGTAAACTCCTACTGTGAACCGATAAAAATTTCACATTTGATCCAAAATACCCGATTTCCTGTTGGATTTGGAATACGGGTGCAAGAGACTTTTTGGAGCAGTTTTGCATAAGGTATCTACTCCCCAAATTTCCTCGCTCTATGTTGAAAAAACCCAATAGGAAAGGCCTTTTTTAAAACTTCTTTCTGTCGCCACTAGTTGGCACTGTAGAGTTGATGCAAATGACCCCTACAAGAACCTTCAGGGTATGACTCTCAACAAACACGGAAAGTTTGGCGCAGATATGTTGCATATCTGCCGAGTTATGACTGTTCAAAGTTTTTGGCGAGACAAATTGTTGACGGTCATTTTCACTTCCAGTTTGGACCTCTCCGCTTCAACGAAACCTCAATATTTTTCATCAGGCACCTGAACACATGTCTTGAGGCTCCCCTGAAACAGGTTTGAGGTCAATAGATTTTTTTCCCTTGGAGGAGGATCCTCTCTCGTAAAGAATGCCATTTCCTGTTCCCACGAGGGGGCGCCAGGCCTAATGAGTAATATTTCAATGCAGTCGTGTTCAGGCTGGGATATGTCATATACATGCTAGAAATGAAAAAGATTGAACGTTGTATCACGGAGTTTTTAATCATTTTCTGAATTTGGTATTTTGCCTAAAAATGGCCAACTTTGGGACTACGCCCAGGCCAGACCCTTGGATGAAAACTCACCATTTTGAAAACTTAAGATCTCATATGTCTCCTGAATAGTCTGACCAATTTTGAAGACGATCCAACTATTTTCTTCAGCGACAAGGTCTCAAATGTAAATCGATAAAATTTCGCATTTGATCCAAAATTTCCGACTTCCTGTTGGATTTGGAATATAGGTGCAAGAGACTTTTTGGAGCAGTTTTACACAATGTATCGACTCACCAAATTTCATCATTCTACGTTGAAAAAACCTAATAGGACAGGCCTTTTTGAAAATTTCAAGGGGGCGCCACTGAGCCTTTTTGTTAAATTTTTTTATAGATTATCAAAATTTACGTAAAGTTGAATGTATGTGCAAATTTTGGTGTGTTTTCATGCATGTTCAAGCCTCCAAACGTAAACTCCAACTGTGAACCGAAAAAAATTCACATTCGATCCAAAATACCCGATTTCCTGTTGGATTTGGAATATGGGTGCAAGAGGCTTTTTTGAACAGTTAGGCATAAGGTATCTACTCCCCAAATTTCATTGCTCTACGTTAAAAACCTGAGAGGAGAGGCCTTTTTGAAAATTTTAAGGGTCAAGGGGGCGCCACTGAGCCATTTTTTGACATTTTTTCAAAACGACGCAAGATTATCGAAATTTACGCGAATCTGCACGTACGTGCAAATTTTGGTGACTTTTCGTGCATGTTCAGGCCTCCAAATTGGCCATTTTCATTTGCCCTGAAAAAAGAATAATAATAACTAGGCCTGCAAGCAGGACTGAACGGGCCCTCGCGATCTAGCGCAACTCGGACGTCACGCAACTCGGACTGTGTGCAGGTCAGGGCGGTGGCAGATCCTCCTCTCTAATCATCTCATTAGAACCTAACATGCTCGAAAGTCGCCTATTTACATTCCCACACCCAAGAGATAAAAACCCCTATTGGAGAAAGTACTACAAAAAAGGAGCCACTACTGAGCTGTGCAGCCAAGCCCTTATTCAAAACTAAAATTAATCTTCTAACTGGGCCAATTCGACCAAGTGTGCCAACTATTGTGGCTCTATAAGCTGCCTGAGTCTCTGAAAAAAAATATTTCCTTTAAATGGCGAACAAAGGGTCGTCACGGCAACAGACAGAGACACGTGGACATGGGCCGTAAATAAGTATTTTAATAGGTCTTGAAACTACAATGACCAACCTGAAAAGAACTGGACATGTATTGGAAAAACGAGTGACTTTCTATTGCCACTAGTTGGCGCTGTAGGGTTGATGCAAATGACCCCTACAAGGCCCTTCAGGGTATGACTCTCAACAAGCACGGGAAGTTTGGCGCAGATATGTTGTATATCTGCCGAGTTATGACTGTTCAAAGTTTTTGGAGAGAAAAATTGTTGACAGTCATTTTCACTTTCCTGTTTGGACCCCTCCGCTTCAACGAAACTTCAATATTTTTCATCAGGCACCTGAACACAGGTCTTAAGGCTTCCCTTTTGCAGGTTTGAGGTAGATTGATTTTTTCCCTTTAGAGGAGGAGTGTGTCCCGTAAAAAAGGGCATTTCCTGTTCCCACTAGGAGGCGCCAGGCACAAATGGTAAATTTTCAATCCAGTCCTGCTCAGGCTAGTATACCTCACACACATGCCAGATTTAAAATAGATTGAACGTTGTATGAGGGAGTTATCAGTCATTTTCCGAATTCGGTGTTTTGGCGAAAAAATGGCCGACTTTGGCACCCCGCCCAGGTCAGGCCCGTGAATGAAAACACACCATTTTTATAACTTAAGATTTCATATGCCTCATGAACAGGCTCGCCAATTTTGAGAATGATCAAACTAATTCCCTAGGTGCCAAGGTGTAAAATGTGCACACTGTAAATCGATAAAAATTTCACATTCAATCCAAAATACCCGATTTCCTGTAGGATTTGGAATGTGTGTGCAAGAGACTTTTTGGAGCAGTTTTGCACAAAGTTTTGACTCTCCAAATTTCATCACTCTATGTTAGAAAAACCTAAATGGAGAGGCCTTTTTGAAAATTTCAAGGGGGCGCCACTGAGCCATTTTGTTAAATTTTTTCGTAACGTTGCAAGATTATCGAACGTTATCCAAAGCCGCATGTATGTGCAAATTTTGGTGAGTTTTTATGCATATTCAAGCCTCCAAATGTAAACTCTTACTGTGAACCCATGAAAATTTCACATTCGATCCAAAATACCCAATTTCCTGTTGGATTTGGAATATGGGTGCAAGAGACTTTTTGGAGCAGTTGTGCATAAGGTATCTACTCCCCAAATTTCCTTGCTCTATGTTGAAAAAACCCAATAGGAAAGGCCTTTTTTAAAACTTCTTTCTTTCGCCACTAGTTGGCACTGTAGAGTTGATGCAAATGACCCCTACAAGAACCTTCAGGGTATGACTCTCAACAAACACGGAAAGTTTGGCGCAGATATGTTGCATATCTGCCGAGTTATGACTGTTCAAAATTTTTGGCGAGACAAATTGTTGACGGTCATTTTCACTTCCAGTTTGGACCTCTCCGCTTCAACGAAACCTCAATATTTTTTATCAGGGACCTGAACACATGTCTTGAGGCTCCCCTGAAACAGGTTTGAGGTCAATAGATTTTTTTCCCTTGGAGGAGGAGCCTGTCTCGTAAAGAAGGCCATTTCCTGTTCCCACTAGGGGGCGCCAGGCCTAATGGGTAATATTTCAATGCAGTCGTGTTCAGGCTGGGATATCTCATATACATGCTAGAAATGAAAAAGATTGAACGTTGTATCACGGAGTTTTTAATCATTTTCTGAATTTGGTATTTTGCCCAAAAATGGCCGACTTTGGGACCACGCCCAGGCCCGACCCTTGAGTGAAAACACACCATTTTGAAAACTTAAGATCTCATATGTCTCCTGAATACTCTGACCAATTTTGAAGACGATCCAACTATTTTCTTCAGCGACAAGGTCTCAAATGTAAATCGATAAAATTTCACATTTGATCCAAAATTTCCGACTTCCTGTTGGATTTGGAATATGGGTGCAAGAGACTTTTTGGAGCAGGTTTGCACAATGTATCGACTCGCCAAATTTCATCGTTCTACGTTGAAAAAACCTAATAGGAAAGGCCTTTTTGAAAATTTCAAGGGGGCGCCACTGAGCGATTTTGTTAAATTTTTTTGTAGATTATCAAAATTTACGCAAAGTTGCATGTATGTGCAAATTTTGGTGAGTTTTCGTGCATGTTCAGGCCTCCAAATGTAAACCCCAACTGTGAACCGATAAAAATTTCACATTTGATCCAAAATATCCGATTTCCTGTTGGATTTGGAATATGGGTGCAAGAGGCTTTTTTGAACAGTTAGGCATAAGGTATCTACTCCCCAAATTTCATTGCTCTACGTTGAAAACCTGAGAGGAGAGGCCTTTTTGAAAATTTTAAGGGTAAAGGGGGCGCCACTGAGCCATTTTTTGACATTTTTTCAAAACGACACAAGATTATCGAAATTTACGCGAAGCGGCACGTATGTGCAAATTTTGGTGACTTTTCGTGCATGTTCAGGCCTCCAAATTGGCCATTTTCATTTGCCCTGAAAAAAGAATAATAATAATAATAATAATAATAATAATAATAATAATAATAATAATAATAATAATCCTTTGCAAAACAATAGGGCCTTCGCACGTCTAGTGCTCGGGCCCTAATAATAATAACTAGGCCTGCAAGCAGGACTGAACGGGCCCTCGCAATCTAGCGCAACTCGGACGTCACGCAACTCGGACTGTGTGCAGGTCAGGGTGTTGGCAGATGCTCCTCTCTAATCATCTCATTAGAACATAACATGCTCGAAAGTCGCCTATTTACATTCCCACACCCAAGAGATAAAAACCCCTATTGGAGAGAGTACTACAAAAAAGGAGCCACTACTGAGCTGTGCAGCCAAGCCCTTATTCAAAACCAAAATTAATCTTCTAACTGGGCCAATTCGACGAAGTGTGCCAAATATTGTGGCTATATAAGCTGCCTGAGTCTTTGAAAAAAAATATTTCCTTTAAATGGCGAATAAAGGGTCGTCACGGCAACAGACAGAGACACGTGGACATGGGCTGTAAATAAGTATTACAATAGGTCTTCAAATTACAATGACCAACCTGAAAAGAACTGGACATGTATTGGAAAAACGAGTGACTTTCTATTGCCACTAGTTGGCGCTGTAGGGTTGATGCAAATGATCTCTACAAGGCCCTTCAGGGTATGACTCTCAACAAGCACGGGAAGTTTGGCGCAGATATGTTGTATATCTGCCGAGTTATGACTGTTCAAAGTTTTTGGAGAGAAAAATTGTTGACAGTCATTTTCACTTTCCTGTTTGGACCCCTCCGCTTCAACGAAACTTCAATATTTTTCATCAGGCACCTGAAGACAGGTCTTAAGCCTTCCCTTATGCAGGTTTGAGGTCAACAGATTTTTTTTCCTTGGAGGAGGAACCTGTCTCGTAAAAAAAGGCATTTCCTGTTCTCACTAGGGGGCGCTAGGCCTAATGGGTAATATTTCAATGCACTCGTGTTAAGGGTGGGATGTCGCACATACATGCCAGATATGAAAAAGATGGAACGTTGTGTGAAGGAACTATTAGTCATTTACTGAATTTGTCATTTTGCCGAAAAAATGGCCGACTTTGGCACCCCGCCCAGGTCAGGCCCGTGAATGAAAACACACCATTTTGATAACTTAAGATTTCATATGCCTCATGAACAGTCTCGCCAATTTTGAGAATGATCAAACTAATTCCCTAGGTGCCAAGGTGTAAAATGTGCACACTGTAAATCGATAAAAATTTCACATTCAATCCAAAATACCCGATTTCCTGTTGGGTTTGGAATATGCATGCAAGAGACTTTTTGGAGCAGTTTTGTACAAGGTATCGACTCTCCGAATTTCATCCCTCTACGTTGAAAAAACCTAAATGGAGAGGCCTTTTTGAAAATTTCAAGGGGGCGCCACTGAGCCATTTTGTTACATGTTTTCGTAACGTTGCAAGATTATTGAACGTTATGCAAAGCCACATGTATGTCCAAATTTTTGTGAGTTTTCGTGCATGTTCAAGCCTCCAAATGTAAACTCCTACTGTGAACCGATAAAAATTTCACATTCGATCCAAAATACCCGATTTCCTGTTGGATTTGGAATACGGGTGCAAGAGACTTTTTGGAGCAGTTTTGCACAAGGTATCGACTCCCCAAATTTCATCACTCTCTGTTAAAAAAACCTAATAGGAAACGCCTTTTTGAAAAATTCAAGGGGGCGCCACTGAGGCATTTTGCTACATTTTTTCGTAACATTGCAAGATTATCGAACGTTATCTAAAGCCGCATGTATGTGCAAATTTGTACAAGTTTTTGTGCATATTCAAGCCTCCAAATGTAAACTCCTACTGTGAACCCATGAAAATTTCACATTCGATCCAAAATACCCGATTTCCTGTTGGATTTGGAATATGGGTGCAAGAGACTTTTTGGATCAGTTTTGCATAAGGTATCTACTCCCCAAATTTCCTTGCTCTATGTTGAAAAAACCCAATAGGAAAGGCCTTTTTTAAAACTTCTTTCTGTCGCCACTAGTTGGCACTGTAGAGTTGATGCAAATGACCCCTACAAGAACCTTCAGGGTATGACTCTCAACAAACACGGGAAGTTTGGCGCAGATATGTTGTATATCTGCCGAGTTATGACTGTTCAAAGTTTTTTGCGTGACAAATTGTTGACGTTCATTTTCACTTTCCTGTTTGGACCCCTCCGCCTCAACGAAACCTCAATATTTTTCATCAGGCACCTGAACACAGGTCTTAAGGCTCCCCTGATGCAGGTTTGAGGTCAACAGATTTTTTTCCCTTGGAGGAGGAACCTGTCTCGTAAAAAAAGGCATTTCCTGTTCTCACTAGGGGGCGCTAGACCTAATGGGTAATATTTCAATGCACTCGTGTTAAGGGTGGGATACCACACATACATGCCAAATATGAAAAAGATTGAACGTTGTGTCAAGGAACTATAAGTCATTTACTGAATTTGTCATTTTGCCGAAAAAATGGTCGACTTTGGCACCACGCCCAGGTCAGACCCGTGAATGAAAACGCACCATTTTCAAAACTTAAGATTTCATATGTCTCCTGAACAGTCTCACCAATTTTGAAGATGATCCAACTAACTCCCTCGGCGAAAAGGTCTCAAATGTGCACCCTGTAAATCGATAAAAATTTCATATTTGATCCAAAATAACCGATTTCCTGTTGGGTTTGGAATATGCGTGTAAATGCTTTTTTGGAGCGGTTTTGGACAAGGTATAGACCCCCCAAATTTCATTGCTCTACGCTGACAGACCCTAATGTTATAGGCCAATTTTAAAATTTCAAGGGGGCGCCACTGAGCCATTTTGTTATATTTTTTTGCAACGTTGCAAAATTATCGAAATTTACAATTTTCCGGACGTATGTGCAAATTTTGGTGACTTTTCGTGCATGTTCAGGCCTCCAAATTGGCCGTTTTCATTTGCCCTGAAAAAAAAAAAAAATAAATAAAATAAAAAAAAAAAAAATCCTTTGCAAAACAATAGGGCCTTCGCACGCTTAGTGCTCGGGCCCTAATAATAATAATCCTTTGCATTACAATAGGGCCTTCGCACGCCTAGTGCTCGGGCCCTAATTAATTACCTTCGTTTTATGGCTGGGTTGAAACAAAAGCGGTTGCGCGGTGTCTGTGAACAGGGCAGGGTAAAACGGACAAACTAAAAATGGTTTGGGGGCTTCATGCGCCATGAATCTGCTATGGCAGCATATGGACATATTGCTCTATCAAACACAACAGTTGTTTTGGCTTAAAATACAGCAGTTTCTTTTAAAGAGGAGTCTGTGTGTGTTGTCTGTGTTTTCCGCCATATATTAATGAAGATGGCATTCAAACACGGATGAGAAAGGGGAGAAAATAAGTGAAACCTTTGTCTTTTTCCAGTGCTAATCTGAATAAATACATTGAACACAAGAAAAAACAATTAAAACATTTTTTTTTTTTTGGGTGGGGGGCACTACTTCGCGTTTTTTCCCCTATTGCGACGGGTTCTGGTCCCGATTAACCGTGAAAAACGAGGGATCATTGTATTATCACCACGTTGGTGATTTCCTTGTAGACGCTACAACATGTGCTCGTCTGTCAATGATTTTAATCTTTTTTTTTTTTTTTAAGAAAACTTGAATTTTACAGACGAAAACATTGAGTAAACGTTGACTAAAATAAGACGAAATCAGTCTGAGTTTTCGTCAGCAAAAACTAGACGTAGACAAACACATTTTGAAATGACTAAAGTATGACTAAAAGTAGTTAGTATTTTGTCAAAAGCAGTGAGACTAAGATGAAAATTAAAAGGTCTGCCAAAAACAACACTGCTTCTCACCTTGTTTTGATTAGGTCATCACAAGGGGACTTTTGTTCTTCACACTTTTCGGCGGTAAACTTTCGCTCGTTTTACCTAAAACCGAAAACGCAATTTTAGCTATTTTCGGCAGAATTTTCAGTCACATCTCGAGATTAATCGCATTCATTTATCAATAAATTGTGATGATTATCTGAGATTAAATCATTGGCAGATTGTTTGATTGCTGAATGGCCCTCCCAGTTCAAACGGATCGGACATCTATCGCTGCCAATGAATGAAAATGACTTATTCCAAGAAAATATGTCTTGATTCGTATTTTTTAATCATCACCAATTTTTAAAAATTCTGTCGTCTTTGGTATTTTTGCAGACGTCCACAGTTGGCTGGTGACCTTCGGCTTCCAGCTGTACAACGTCATCCCCGGCTACCGCAAGCCAAACACGGACACGGTGGAGCCGTCCTACGAACTGCTCCGAACGCAGATCAAGACCCAGGAGTGGGACAGCACCAAGGTGAGAGCTTCCCGTCTTGACATCATTAGCCAGAAAGACACGCTCCGTCGACACAATCCCAGAGGAAGCGCCAACTATCGGGTCCCGCCGACATGGCCCGCTGAGCCGAGCCCCGGCCTCTTGTCCTCATCTCGGGGAACGGGGGTCAAGCTAAACAGCCCTTGTAATTGTCCTGCCATTAGGGAAATTCACTCTCCATTCCCTCCACCACCGGCCATTGATTTCATCTCAAGTCTTACACCCTCAGTCAAGGTCTGCGAATTAGCAGACATGCTCCGATTCCCGCTTAAAAGTCGCCCCCGCCCCCTATCCCTCCATCAGCTGAATTATTGAGGAGGCCACTCTTGTCGCTAGGGCTTCGGTTACAGCGAGACGAGCGAACGCCGCCCGTCAGCTTGGTGTCGGCAGACACTCTGGCTGCCACCTTAACTCGGTGTCATCCATTAGTGAGCGGTGATCTGATGGCATGGCTGCATTTCGCGGAGAAAAGTCAGCAAGTATTCGAAATCAAAACTGGCGTGTATGTTGGCTGTTAGCCACTATCAATCGTAACTTGGACTGCCACAAACAATTATTTTGATAGTCGACTAATCGCCAATTGTTTTTCCATTAGTTGACTAATTATCTCATTTCATAATTAGCTCTTTTTTTCCTTTTGTGTTATATTTGAAAACTAAATACAATTTGCAAAATAAATAAATAAATAAATCAAGATTACAATTTTTTTTTATTTTAAAAAATGTTTTTAAAAAAAATTAAAACTTTTTTATAATACTAAATCTAAATCTAAAATATTGTATAAAATAAAAACAAAATAGTTGTTGATTCATTTGATACAGGGGTATATCCATATTTCGTTTAAAAAAAAAAAAAAAGAAAAAAGTAAAAAAGTATTCACTCGCATATTTTAAACTTTTAAACAAATTACGTCACAATGAAAAAAATTGTGTCTGTAAATGCCTTCCTCATAACTATGGCTTAATTTTATTTTTTTTATTTTTTTGTTTCTGTCGCATTTTCCCCAATATGTTAATAAATAATTGATCCAAAGAAAAATTGGGGGGGGGGGGGGGGGGTTGGGAACGCTTCAAAGGGTAAATATATGAAAAAGAACATCTCGACCACTCCTTGATGTCTGCGATTTCTGCATCGCGACCCTTGATCTATTACCATGTTTCACCCATAAAATCCCCCAAAAATCCGGCTGTGGCCAGACACATCTGTGTCTTCCCATAGCAAAAATTTGCTACTCATCTGTTGCTTAATCTCGTCTCGTGAGACGAATTTGATCATCTCAAATTGATCTCATTCTCTGCTTATTTGTTTCTGACTTTGTGCTCCTAAGGGTACCCTTAGGAGCAAGTGATGAGTCCAAATGAGCAAAGACATCATTGAGACAAAGGAGATTGATTTGAGAAAACCAGATTGGAGCAATATTTGAGAAGAGAAATCTTCTCAATCTAAAATGAAGTTATGCTTGTATAGCACCTTTCAGGCACTTCAAGCACTTTGACACTCCTCATCCACCTGCTGGTGACACAGTAACGTGGGGTTTAGTGCCTTGTTCAAGGATACGTAGATTATGGAGGACGGAGAATTGAACTCACAACCTCTGGGTTGGGGAGAGACTTCTCGACCACTGAGCTTCGCACGGGCTCAGATGCGCTGTGCTCGAGGTGACGTGGCACATCAATGGAAAGCAACTTCAGAAAGCGTGTAGCAGCGATGAAGCAAATTTATTTTATTTAGCTTCATTTCATAATTTATATATTTCTTTGATACTTTAGAATAAACTTCTAAATCGCAGACATGTTGCCTGTGAGCCAGTAGTTTTAGCAAGACAGCGTTAGCCAGCTTGTTGCTTCTTGCCGTGTTTTGAATACGTCATCAAACAACAGGACTAAGGGCCCAAGTACACCAGATGCATGATCGTTGCGGTTCCGGTCCGACTCCGGTAAAAAATAGCGCCGGAGCCAATCCGTTCCCATTATATCCTATTGTTCAACGTATACCGGCCGCGTCAGTGCTCCGGATTGACTGCAGACTATCTCCGGCGTGCCGCAGCCCGCCGGATGGTATAGGCTATTTTCTATTTTTGCCGGACACGCATCCGACAAAATGGGCGGAGCTGGGCCTGGACGTAACAGCCCAGTTGCTTATTCACGGTTTAAACACCAGCAAACATGGACGAAGAACGTTTCATCATGGAGGAGGAAAGCCACAAAGTGATATACGATGCAGCAGATCGTTATAATAAGGACGGCATTAAAAGGGAAGCTGCAAGGTGTGTTATTCCGGCAATGATATCAAACACACGACGTGCTGACAACTTTGAGCAGAAAAAAAAAAAAAGGAGCGTATCTGAAAGTGGCTCCACTGCAGAAATTCTCGAGCCCGGCGCACACACAATGTCGGTTTGTATACAGAGTCGAGGGGGAAAAGTACGAAAGAGAATAAAGAGACACAAGTTTCGGCCTGGTGGTCTATTCAAGACGTTCTCTCTTTCCTACATTTTACTTGACTTTTCATAGAAAACCCAACAGTTTGCGCTGGGCACAGGAATCTGCAGTGTTGAGACACCAATTCCAAGTATGCAGTTTTTTTAGTTCATGTAGTATATAATTCGCTATCCATTTTATAAATATTACAGATTATTTAACAGTTGTTTATAACAGCTCTATCAGATGTTATATGCCATAAATTTTAAATGTGCACAAAGATATAAACCCACCGACACAACCAAGGGCATAATAGGGCCCTGCCCCCCTAACCCCAACACACGGAGCCCTGATCTCAACATGATGCAGTCAATCTGGAATTAAGAGACAGACATAACTAAAATATCAATATGCAAAGAAAAAATGTGCTCTCTCTCTGCTTCTCTGATGAGTATAGACTCCGTGTGTTTTTCGTTTTTTTAAATGGCACATTATAGCGCGCGATCACGTGAGCGCTCACGAGGGAACGGAGTTGGCGGACCGCAGCCGTGCGCAGCCGGTATGATTTGCCTGGTTTTGACCTACTGCGTGGCACGCACTCAACACTGAGCCGGACCGGAACCGGAACGATCATGCATCTGGTGTATTTGGGCCTTAAGGTTCTTCACACTATTTTGTGGTAAACTTTTGGTCTTCGAAACCAAAACCGATAATGCATTTGTAGCGGCCGACAGTTTTCGGCGCAGAATTTTCGGTCACATCTCCAATTTTTACATTGAACCAGATGTTATTTAATTATTTGACCTATTATATTATTTTCTCAGATTTTGGCACGAGATTAATTAAGGTGTGATTAGACAGAGATGTCAGAGCAGACACTACTCTTTCTTGCAATGAAAGAATCTTGAAAACCCAAAATGAGCAATTGCAGACTGGAATGAGATCAAATTGAGAATAATTTGTGATTTGCAAAATATAGACCCTACTCACCTACGTCACAAAATGGGCATGTCGCTGTTTCCGGCCGCCATATTGTACCTCTTTTTCAGACCTATTCTCATTGTTTTCAATTAGTCGAGCAAGTTATAGAGCAATTCATGGAAGCCCCGGTGTTATCTGACGCTGTAAACTCATTGGATCCGTTGCATAAAAGGCGTTACGTGGAAAAGCTTCAGTTTATCCATTCGCCAGATCCGTATTTGATGCCTAAATCGATGTTTTTCGACCCGCTGGCTTCGCCTGACATCTGATATCCTGATATTTACAACTATCTTGTCCACACAAAATCAGCCTACTCTCACGAAAGTTTGAAAAACTTTAAGAGCTTGGAGGCTTATAAATGCTACGTTGCTGGTTGGGTGAAACAGGTCCTCGTACACGAAAATTCGGCAGGAATCTTGTGCTCGGAAGGTGAGTTACGAAATTTTCAATTCAAAATCTTTTGTTCTTGCTAACATCCACTGTCAAGTCTAATGTATTTCATATCATTTGTCAATGGAGCTAGGGCTTTTAATGTTTATATGGTTTAGCGATAGCACTCTCACTGTATACATATATAATACGTAATAAATATGAAGTGCGATAGCACTACTCCAGATTGTCCCTAGTTGAATTTATTTTTTGGCTTTTGACCTCAATAGTGAAATTGTAAATTAATTCTATGACAACTGTCTGATTATCCCCTTATAATTATATATTTTCAGGTAGTTCATTCACAACGTCTGAGTGTATGTTGTCGGCGATTAGCCTAGCAATGTTCTTAATTGTGGTTCTCAGCCCAAAACCCTCTAAATATATATTAAATGCATCTTACCAGATATAAAATGACTACTACGTAATCTGTGGTAGTCGTTTGGAGCCCAGTTTTCTCGTCGAATTGCAGCAGTCAATCTCGGTCTCCTCTTCGGGTCTCTCGGAATACGGTAAAAATTCAAGTCTCTCCGTCTATCTTCTCTGTTTTTGCAACCGACCGCCACACACGACTTCACCATTTTGATTATTAATGTTAACGAGCAGAAAAACACGCCATAATAGGAGGAATTTACGAAGCGCTAATGCATTAACATGACTAGTATCCGGATAACATGGCGCGGGGGCGTGGCTGTGACGTCACGTGAGTAGGGTCTATAGGGGTTGCTTGGCGAGATCAGTAAAAGAGGCAGCTTTGAGGCATGTTAAAGAAATAAAACACTTTCCTCATCCATATCTTTCACTGAGACATTACTGAGATTGTGATTTTAAGTAAGGAGATAAAATTGAGGCACATTTGAGATCAACACAAGTACTCATAGTTGTCTCTTGGTGAGATCTTGGAAGAAGACAGCTGTGAGACTTTATTGAGAAATCGTGCTAATAGAACTTTTCTCAAGACCTTCTCATGCAATGCTTTTCATTGTGACGTAATTTGTTTAAAAGTTTAAAATATGCGAGTGAATATTTTATTTTATTTTTTTAACTAAATATTAGAGATCAATTATTGATTCTAAGCTAAAAATGACACACATTTTGAATAATAAATATGCCGTAATTTCCCGACTATAAGGCACACCTCAAATTTACTTGTAAAATCTAAGGAAAATGATTGTACCCGTGTATAACGAGCACCCTAATTTTAGCACCAATAAATAGAAGAATACAAGAAAACAGAGCTCGTGTACAGATACAGAAATATCATTTTACTGACTGATGAAACATAGCACAAGCATAGCACATTACCGTAAACTAACAATATGTACGGTAATAATATAATCTGATAACTTCTTGAATTTACCAGAATCCAGGAGAAAACAAAACAAATGTGACTTTTCTTTTAAAGGCTGCTGTATAACTTGCTCGTTTCATCATGATGAATAAATGTTTCCTCCATGGATTGATACGGTAAAATGAAAGTGAGAGCGTAAGTCGGAAATCCGAGAGAGCTCATTGCTGTCGACACGACAGTAACAATAGGAACTATTGTTATTTGGGTTCGAGTTTCCCGAGGGACAGATATAGTTGACGGACACACACAGGAAGTCTGTGTTGTTACGTTTGTTATGGTCCGAGTTGCGGAGCTGCAATAAACGTTGACTCAAATGAGTTCAAGAAACTAAATTCTGTGCTTTATGAAGAGTGAAAAAAGCAGAATTTAACACAGACGAAATCATTCGGCCAATCAGAGTGAAGTATTACCGAAACAAAATGGTGACGTCACGTACCGTAATGGTCGGCAACGGATCGCCGCATGTGTTTCTTCAACACAACATGGCCGTGTCAATTAAAAAAAAAAATCTGTTTATATATATATATATATTTCTGTCTCCATCCATATACCCATGTATAATGCGCACCATGATTTTACAAGTTGATTTGGGGGGAAAAAAGCGCGCGTTATGTTCGGGAAATTACGGTAATTACTTACCTTCTTTTTATGGCTAGGTTGAAACAAAAGCGGTTGCGCGACGTCTGTAAACGGGGGTTCTCAGGGTAAAACGGAAAAATTAAAAATAGTTCGGGGGCTTCATGCGCCATGAATCTGCTATGGCAGCATATAGACATATTGTTCTATCAAACACAACAGTTCTTTTGGCTTAAAAGACAGCAGTTTCTTTTAAAGAGGAGTGCCAGAGTAGAAACTGCTTTTTCAGCCTTGTCTGAGTTTTCCACCATATGATACTTCTGCTGCCTTCTTGTGTATGGAGTCACTGGAGTGCCAAAATTAGAAATAAATGAATGAATAAATAAATGAATGAATAAATAAATATAAAGAGAAATATATATATAAATATATAAATAAATAAATGAATAGGTAAATAAATGAACGAATAAATAAATATAAAGAGAAAAAAATATAAATAAATAAAAATATAACGGTATACTTTGTCATTGACATTTACTTTTGGTCATTAACAACCACAAACGGAAAAAACAATGACAATATTTTTCATTGACTTTTACGTTCTGTTATTGAACACCACAAACGGAAAAAACAATGACAATTGTATTTTTTGCCTTTGCCTTTTCTGTTTTGCTTTCACATTGTCATTGTCATTTGTCAATCGCCTTTCCTTTTCGGGCATGTAAATGGCAAATGCGCAGAGAAACGATCTGTCAATCAAATGATGTTGGGCAGGGCTTTCCAACCAGGAATAGTAGTCGATAACTGATTATTCCTAGTTTACCTGAAAGAAAGTGACGTCGGTTATCGAGTTGCACGTGCGGTTTTTATGGATAGGATAGACTGGATAGATATGGATATGGATAGACTTTTTACGTGATAGATTCAACGATAGAAATACATTTTTCTAGACCAGTAAAAAATTATATTATGAAATATATTATTCGACACACATGCCAGACCATTCAAAGAATAATTATTTTCTATGTCCGAATCTTCCCGTTTATAATCATGACGACATTGGAGTGGCGTAGTGCAGTCACACAAAACAGCCGCGGTCGCGCTTGGGTACCACTTGTTGAAAATTGCTTATGAACGGCCCTTCGAGTTGTATTTTCTACTGAAGAACTGGGATTTTATCATGATACCAGAGTTTCAAAATGTTGTAACATGGGAAGGCAGCATCAGTTTACTTTTTTTTTTTTTTTTTTTTTTTAGCATAGTACAAACTAAGGAAGTCTATAACACTGACGTAAATAATAATGACGTACTGACGTAATAATGCAGCAAACTTTGACCCTGGAGAATGGTGTATACAGTATGTACAATGAACATTTACAGTGTTATTTATGTATTTGTATGTATTTATGTATCAGGAAAGACAATTAGTACGATGCAGTTTAAGTTTAGATTTCCAATGTGGGCAATCTCACTTGTGTGCACATCCAACAAAGATGGCAGACTCATTTTCTTTTCTTGCTCGTTGTGTGAACCTCACCCAAGGTGCCAATCTACAAAGCGGCAAAGGCAACAGAGGAAATGGCTTTTTGAATCCAAAGACATTTGCATTTCAAATATTTCCAGGGGAGATATGTCAGAAAAAGTCGTGGTTGTAGATTAGACGGAATAAATAAAAAACGCCCCCCCCCCATCCCGTAGCTCCTCTAATTCAAAGGTGTCGCGAGTCTTTTCTCACCACATCAGAAGTTGTTCTTCTAATCAACACTTTGAAAACAAAAACGGGGATTTTGATTCCTAGGCAATAACTCATACCACACGATTGATTGTCGAGATGCGAATGTTTTGCAGCACTTTTCCAAATTGACAGCTCTAAATTAATAACTTGATCTGTGGGCGTATCACTTATGTTTGACATCATCGGATTCTTAACGCATTGGCTGCCATTGACGAAGATAGATGTCCAATCCATTTGAAGTGGCAGTGATCATTAGCTGTCAACCTTTCCGGTCAAAATGGATTGGATGTTTAGTACAGTCAATGGCATCCAATGAGTAAATTACTTTATAGATCATGAAGTTATGACACACAAAACTACCACAAATAAAACAAAAACAAATTAGATTGATCACAATAATTCATCGATAGATTTGGCCCGATTGAGATTAATTACAGAAACATTTTTAAAAATATCTACTCATGACACTGAAAGATAACATAAGTAAAACAAGAAAAATAGATTAATCAAATTAATTCATCAATAAATTTGTCACGATTAATCGAGATTAATTACTTAGAAATGTGTGACAAAATATAGATATTCATAACACCGAAAAAAAAAAAAGAAGTGTAACAACAACAATAGATAATAATAATTATTCGATAAATTGATGCGATTAATCGAGATTAATGACAGAAAAATGTTGGATCAAATCTTTTTTTTTTAATATATATATCTATTCATGACACTAAAAAATAATATAAGTTAAACAAGAAAAATAGATTAATCGAATGAATTCATCAATAACTGTGTCACGATTGAGATAAATTACAGAAAGATGTGTGATTATATCAGTTTTTAGAAATGTACTCATGACACTGAAAAAAACAAGTATAGCAAAAAAATTAGATTAATCCCATTAATTCATCGAAAAATTTTGCATGATTAATCGAGGTTAATTGCACAAACATTTTGGATTAAATCATTTAAAAATATATATATATCTATTCATGACACTAAAAAAATATTAGTGAAACAAGAAAAATAGATTAATCGATTTCACCCGATTAATTGAGATTATTTAATGAAAAATGTTGGATTAAATATTTTATTTTTTTTTTGTATAATATATTCATAACAAAAAGAAAAGTGTAACAAGAAAAATAGATGAATCACGTTAATTATTCAATAAGTTTGACACGATTAATGGAGATTAATTACAGGAAAATGTTGGATTAAATCGTTTTTTTTTTTTTATCTTCTCATGACACTTAAAAATAACAAGTAAAACAGGAAAAATAGATTAATCAAATTAATCAATAAATTTGTCACGATTAATCGAGATTAATTACTTTGAAATGTGTGACAAAATCATTTTTTTAATAAATTCATAACACCGAAAAAAAAAATGTAACAAGATAAATAGATTAATCAAATTAATTATTCGATAAACTTGACACGATTAATCGAGATTAATTACAGAAAAATGTTGGATTAAATCGTTTTTTTTTTTTATATCTACTCATGACACTGAAAAATAAGTAAAACAAGAAAAATAGAATAATAAAATTAATTAATTAATAAATTTGTCAAGATTAATCGAGATTACTAAGAAATGTGTGACAAAATCGTTTTTTTTTTCTATATATATTCATAGCACCGAAGAAAAAAACAAGTGTAACAAGAAAAATAGATGTATCACATTAATTATTCGATAAATTTGACACGACTATTCGAGATTAATTACAGAAAAATGTTGGATTAAATCGGGTTTTTTTTGTTTGTTTGTTTGTTTTTATATCTACTCATGACACTGAAAAATAATATAAGTTAAACAAGAAAAATAGATTAATCGAATGAATTCAACAATAAATTTGTCACAATTGAGATTGATTACAGAAATATGTGTGATTATATCAGTTTTTAGAAATGTACTCATGACACTGAAAAATAACGAGTATAACAAGAACAATAGATTAATCACATTAATTCATCGAAAGATTTTGCATGATTAATCAAGATTAATTACATAAAAATGTTGGATTAAATCATTTAAAAATATATATCTATTCACGACACTAAAAAATAGCATACGTGAAACAAGAAAAATAGATTAATCGAATTCATTCACCAATAAATGTGTCACCATTAATCGAGATTAATGAGTTAATCTTGATTATTCAGTACAATTTATCGGTGAAGTCACACCATCAATCGTCTTTTTTTGTTGTTTTGCTTGTTGCCATGAGTATATTTTTAATCAAAATAATTAGTAGTCAATGGCAGCCTACATATTAGTTCATTTGAATTGACAGTGACAATTTATACTAGAGACTGCAAATCCATGGTATTAAATGCTTTTTTGGGGGTTATATTTGGATTTTTAATGCAGGAATTTTTTTTAAATGTCAGTGGTAGTGAATGAGTTAACCTTGTTTAATCGTCACAATTTATGAGGTGCTTTTTTTGTTTTGTTTTGTGAATATATGCAAAGAAAAAGATATTTGATGACAGTGCATGAGTTACTCTCAATTAATCTTCATCCATTTTTTGTGGTATTTTTTTCCATAAATACTAAAAAATGAATCAATAATCAATGGCAGTGAATGAGTTGATCTCAATTAATCATCAGAATGTACCGATAGATTAATTCCGACTAATCTGTTTTTTTCTTGTCTCACATTAATTCATCGAAAAATTTTGCATGATTAATCGAGATTAATTATTCAAAAATGTTGGATTAAATCATTAGGGGAAAAAATTATCTATTCATGATACTAAAAAATAGTATTAGTGAAACAAGAAAAATAGATTAATCGATTTGGCCTGATTGAGATTAATTAGTGATGAATGTTGGATTAAATTGTTGTTGTTTTTTTTTTAATATCTACTCTTGAAACTGAAAAATAACATACTGTAAATAAAACAGGAAAAATTGATTAATCAAATTATTTCATCAATAAATTGGATCTCAATTAATCGTCGGAATGTACCGATAGATTAATTGCGATTAATCATTTTTTTCTTGTTTCACTAGTATTTTTTTATAACTATGAATTCAAAACATGAAACAATCGCCAAGGATAGTGGATGAGTTAATAGGCATCTTACTGTATTTCCTCAAATGGAAATTTTCATTTAAGGGTCATTGATCACGTTCCAGTCACGTGCCTATTAAAGTGGGAAGCACGGACAAACAATCTGTAATGATTGTTCCAGCGCAAATTGCTCCCATCTTGTGGTTCTGGCCCAGCGATTTGACCTTTTTCTTATCTTTTATTCTATGGGAAAAATAGGATCTGGTTTCATTTACTTTTGCTTCGCTGGCCAAGCATGAAAAATGGCTGTTGAGGGTCCGGACAGATGAGGTCCTGTGCCGTGCGAGGCTGGCATTTTGGGTCACGCCTATGCTGCGCATGATGGTACGCTCCGGGAGGTACGCCGTGGGGCGGAGGAACAGGGGGGCATGTCCCCCTTCTGCCCCGTCTGCTCGTAGGACAGATGACCCGGTCTTGTTGATGGCACAGTAAACAAATATGGACTGATGGGGTAGATCAGGCATGTTTCCATTGCTTGCCTACTCATCCTCACATCAAACTCCTCTCCAGACTACTTCCCTGCCCCAAGCTACCGTTGCGATGAACTGCAATAGTTGACAAAAACAAGAATCAGGCAAGAAGGCGAAGGTTTTTGGGGGTTTTTTTTTTACAGGCATCTCCTGCCTTTTCCAAAAATCATTTATTAGAGTCTGTTTTCTTAATCCTTTTAAGCACCAAAGTTTGCGACAAGCAACATTGTCGTCTTTAACAGACCAGAGCCTCAAATATTGTTCCTCATGTAGTGACTTATTTCCACCAAAAGATGGCGGATGTCTTGTAATTAGGGCCCGACCACCAACACGGTGCGAAGGCCCTATAGACCCAACTCACCTACGTCACAAAATGACGTGTCGCTGTATCCGGCCGCCATATTGTCCATCATTTTTTAGACCTGTTCTCATTGTTTTCAATTAGTCGTGCAAGTTATAGAGCAATTCATGGAAGCCCTAGTGTTATCTGACGCTGTAAACTCATTGGATGCGTTATGTGGAAAAGCTTCAGTCTATCCATTCACCAGATCCATATTTGATGCCTAAATCAATATTTTTCGACCCGCTGTCTTCGCCCTCTCTGCCTGACATCTGCTACCCTGATATCTACAACTATCTTGTCCACACAAAATCAGCCTATTCCCACAAAAGTTTGAAAAACTTTAAGAGCAGCACTCTAAGCCAGGGGTCCCCATCTGCCGGGCCGCGGACCGGTGTCCGCGGCGCAATTGCTACCGGGCCGCACAGAAATAATAATTTGATAACGACCGCATTCCGGCCGAATTAACCCTGTGCCCCTGCTTAACACACCAATATCCCTGTCTACTCTAGATATAATACTACGGGATAGAAATCAATTGATTGGACCGCTAGCAGTACATCTTGTTTGTGTATATAATATATCTATGAGCGCTTGTCCTCGATAATAACGTATTACTAGGCCGCGGGCGCAGCACATTTGTTCCCGGAAATACTTAGCCCCCACGAGCGAAGATGACTGGAAAACAGACATCTTTGGAGATATTTTTACTGCGAAAAGTGCACCTGACGAGCCTACAACCTCGGAGACCTACGAACTGCGAAGGAGTGGATTTGTGACCCGTTTGTGAATAAACCCAGTGATTCGAGCATGTCTGTGCAGCAGGAGGATCAACTTCTAGAGATCGCAAATGACGGCAACCTTATTAAACATACATTTGAGACAACAACTCTACCGAGGTTCTGTATTAAAGTCATTCCGGAATATCCTGACATCGCTACGAGAGCACCTTGCTACAATTTCCAAAATCGTATCTTTGTGAAGCGGGCTTCTTAATACTTAACGACAAGGCGAAATCGTTAATGGTGAGAGCGGTATGCAGTTGTGTGCAGCTAACATGGCAGGATGTATCTGTGGAAAACTTTTCTACAAGTCCTTCCATGATCAAATGTAAGTTAATATTCCTTTCTTTCAAGAAAGTTTGTAGAGTTTACTTTGGAATCGCTGCATTTGCCCATTTTGCTTTATGCAAAATTTGCATTATGTTTAACGTTACGCGCATGTGCAGAACCGCATCGTTGCAATTTTTGATGGGTTGCAAAATTTGTCAGAACACCGGTCCGTGAAAAAAAGACCCAAATAACACCGGTCCGTGGTGCAAAAAAGGTTGGGGACCCCTGCTCTAAGCAACATTACATTACCCCGTGTGACCCTTTACTTCCAATTTTCTAAAATGGCGACAATCGATTAAAAAAAAAAAAAAAAAAAGTCGCGGAAGATACGCAACGAGAAATTAAAGCAACTTGAAGCTAATTTAATTTCACAGCAGCAGTATTTCGCAAGTGCCCGAGGGTCGAAAGAGAACGCCACACAGGCGAGATTGTTGAAATTATGTATTTAAAAAAAATAATAATAATAAAGCAACTGTGACACACAGAAGGGCTTGCTAAAATTTCTTTAAATGTATTGTTCTACATAAATCAGCCCAGGTAGCCCCCCACATTTTTACCACACCAAATCAGGCCCCCTTTGCAAAAAGTTTGGACACCCCTGTTTAACCGATGATCCGTAGACGAGGCCAGCTTCTTTCACTTGTTACCAGCTAAATATTATTCAAAAAATAAAGATGGTGGAAGAAATAAGCATCTTGAATTTGAAACGGTATGTTGTCAGGGATTAGCCTAGTAATGATCTTAATTGTGGTTGTCAGCCCAAAACCCTCTAAATATTGATTAAATGCATTTTACCAGATATAAAATGACTACTATATAATCTGTGGTAGTCGTTTGGAGCCCAGTTTTCTTGTCGAATTGCAGCAGTCCATCTCGCTCTCCTCTCCGGGTCTCTCGGAATACGGTAAAACTTCAAGTCTCTCCGTCTATCTTCTCTGTTTTTGCAACCGACCACCACACACACCTTCACCATTTTGATTATTAATGTTAACGAGCAGAAAAACACACCATAATAGGAGGAATTTACGAAGTGGTAATGCATTAAAACGATTAGACAGACAACATGGCGCGGGGGCGTGGCTGTGACGTCACGTGAGTAGGGTCTATTGTTCTGCAAAGGATTATTATTCTTGCTTCATGGCAAATGAAAATGGCCCTTTTGGAGGTCTTAACCCTTTAACACCTAAGCCTATTTTGGCCGAATTTGCATGCATTTGATGTTGCCTTTATATTTCAAAGAAAAAATTGTTTACAATGGCCATGTTGGGTCCCTTTTTTCAGGACACCTTGAACTTCATGTCCAAACTGTTGTTTTCTTCACTGACCAATTTTAATCCACATTTTGGACCCAAAAAGACAAAAAAAATCCCAAAATCTTTTTTAAAAATTTGTAATGTTGACGTCCCACTGACAACCAAACGTGCTCGACCAACCGTTTTGAAGCTTGATCGTATTTATTCAACTTGTTTGGATAAACATTCAATAGAAAAAAATAAGATTGAATAGTTTTATGTTTGACAATTCAACACAAACAGCAGGTATGGTCATAGGCGTTTTTGGCCTTTACACATACTATGGTCAAAACAGGTTATATACAGTGCAAAATAGTGAGAAAAGAATTATATATATCATCTAACACAGAAAGGGTTTGGAGGATATCTCTTTGTGAAGTTAGGTGTTGTACCCATCACCTTATCAAAAGTATATACCTACATGCAATCAAGCTTCTGGAACACACATCTACATAAAAATTGAAAAGATTATAGTAAAGAAAAAATATATATAACATTGAAAAAAAGTATTTAAAAAAATATTGACAAGTAGTTCACTTCAATTCAAAATCTGCAGGCATGTGACCCAATAAAGTTGTTTTTTGTTTTGTTTTTGGCGCACTCAATAAAGCTTGAACAGGTCACGGAGCTGCGTCTCACACACAACGTCACACAGCCTACTCTTTCGCCGTTTGCACACTGCCGTCACTTCTATTCGCCGAGACGCCGACTCATGCAAAGAAAAAGACGACAAATACGGCTGATCTTCCTCCTTGAGTTAATGAAATAATGCATTAGCTTGCG
Source organism: Corythoichthys intestinalis (assembly GCF_030265065.1). Classification (NCBI taxonomy): domain Eukaryota; kingdom Metazoa; phylum Chordata; class Actinopteri; order Syngnathiformes; family Syngnathidae; genus Corythoichthys; species Corythoichthys intestinalis. Next base: position 7,103,096 of record NC_080400.1, read on the forward strand.
CTAAATGTAGTTTTATATTCATTCTGCACGTTTCAAAGTCGCTCGCTCAAACCAACCGGCCGTTGCTTGCGTCGCATGCCTCCCTTTCATTAGTTGGCACCTCGTTCGGAAATTTATTAAAAATGATCACATTCGGTTCGTCCTACTTGACATCAGAACGGCTCTTGGGATATGTAGTCTTTTGTGCTGCTTTCGGTTTTGAAAAAGGACAAGAAATGATGGAAATATGGAGATCGATATATGGTCCATGCAGCGTTTGAATGCATATATATGAGTGCAATAAAACTATAAAACTCAAATGACATTATCTCCCGTTTTTCTTGGTCGATTGACTTCAAATAAAAAGTGGACATCAACTTCCGCACTTTCAAATGAGACCAACCAGCGGCATGTGGGTGACGTAATTACAGCATGACGAAGCTTCAAAGACGACATGCTAAACGCGTCGCTGCCGACACGTTCGGTGTTAAAGGGTTAACATGTTCAAAAACTCACCAAAATTTGCACAAACATGCGAATTCGCGAAAATTTCGATAATTTGGCATTGTTGTAAAAAAAAAAAATGGCTCTGTGGCGCCCCCTGGAATTTTTTAAAAAAGGCCTCTCCATTTAGGTTTTTTCAACGTAGAGTGATGAAATTTGGGAAGTCGATACCTTGGGCCAAAATGCTTCAAAAAGTCTCTTGCACCCATATTCCAAACCCAATAGGAAATCGGGTATTTTGGATTGAATATTGAAAAACATGCCATTTTTGTCGAAAACCAGGGTGCACGTTTGAGACCATTGCGCCAAGGCAGTTAGTGGGATCCTCCTCAAAATTGGTGACACTCTTCATGAGATATATGAGATGTTAAATTATCAAAATGGTGAGTTTTCATTCACGGGCCTGACCTGGGCGGAGTACCAAAATCGGGTTTATTTGGGGATTAGGGTTAGGGTTTAGGGTTAGGGCTTCTTCAGGGCAAATGAAAATGGCCAATTTGAAGTTCTGAACATGCTCGAAAACTCACTATAATTTGCACATATTAAAATGGTGAGTTTTCATTCACGGGCTGACCTGTGTGGGGCAGTTTTTTTGTGTTAGGGTTAGGGGTTAGGGTTCACACTCTGCTACATCTTCTGTGGGAGAAAAAAAATACTATGTACTTTTCAATGACATATATTAGGGATAATTGGTTCATCTGATGACAGCAGTGAAGAACTGCTTTGACTCACTAAGGCTGTTGCTTCACACTCTGCTACTTCATCTGGAGGAGAAAAAAAGATACGTTGTATTTTTCATCGTGCCAAAGTCGATGGGGTGCCAAAGACGGACGTTTTTTTTTGACAAAACACCAAATTCAGAAAATGACTAATAACTCCCTGATACAACGTTCAATCTTTATCCTATCCGACATTTATGCGAGGTATCCCAGCCTGAACACGACTGCATTGAAATATCACCCATTAGGCTTGGCGCCCCCTGCTGGCAACAGGAAATGGCCTTTTTTACGAGACCGACTCTTCCTCAAAGAGGAAAAAAACCTAATCACCCCCTCCAAAAAAAATCACCGAAAAGAAATTGGAGAAATCAACACAGGACTCCCAAGGGCCCGTTGAGTCCTGCTTGCAGGGCTAGTTATGTCTGGCGTTGTTGTGCTGCGTTAGCTTAGTACATGTTGACAGAACGACAGAATGGTCATACAGCAACAAAGGAATAGAGAGATAAAATAAAAAAGAAAGCCCGTGGATAGCATGCTAGCAGACTGCAAAAATCTGCAGCTCATTCTCAGTGTGACATCGTCTTCTGCTTGGAGATTTTCCTTGTGGGTGGGGCCAAGCAGCTGAGAAAGGCAGAAAAATCAACAGGTTATTACCAAACTCTTCGACTAGAATAGTGTTTGTGTTAGCATATTGACAGCGCTAAGTGTCAAAACCATTTTGACTGAGAGGGTCAAACATACAGAGGGCAAATAAGTATTTAGTCAACCACTAATTGTGCAAGTTCTTAGAGAGGCCTGTAATTGTCAACATGGGTAAACCTCAACCATGAGACAGAATGTGGGGAAGAAAAACAGAAAATCACATTGTTTGATTTTTAAATAATTTATTTGCAAATCATGGTGGAAAATAAGTATTTGGTCAATACCAAAAGTTAATCACAATACTTTGTTATGTACCCTTTGTTGGCAATAACGGAGGCCAAACGTTTTCTGTAACTCTTCACAAGCTTTTCACACACTGTTGCTGGTATTTTGACCCATCGCTCCATGCAGATCTCCTCTAGAGCAGTGATGTTTTGGGGCTGTCGTTGGGCAACACGGACTTTCAACTCCCTCCACAGATTTTCTACGGGTTGAGATCTGGAGACTGGCTAGGCCACGCCAGGACCTTGAAATGCTTCTTACGAAGCCACTCCTTTGTTGTCCTGGCTGGTCTGGGATCATTGTCATTCTGAAAGACCCAGCGACGTCTCATCTTCAATGCCCTTGCTGATGGAAGGAGATTTTCACTCAAAATCTCTCGATACATGGCCCCATTCATTCTTTCCTTTACACAGATCAGTCGTCCTGGTCCCTTTGCAGAAAAACAGCCCCAAAGCATGATGTTTCCACCCCCATGCTTCACAGTGGGTATGGTGTTCTTCGGATGCAATTCAGTATTCTTTCTCCTCCAAACACGAAAACCTGTGTTTCTACCAAAAAGTTCTATTTTGGTTTCATCTGACCATAACACATTCTCCCAGTCCTCTTCTGGATCATCAAAATGCTCTCGAGCGAACCGCAGACAGGTCTGGACGTGTACTTTCTTCAGCAGGGGGACACGTCTGGCAGTTCAGGATTTGCGTCCCTGGCGGCGCATTGTGTTACTGATAGTAGCCTTTGTTACTGTGGTCCCAGCTCTCTGTAGTTCATTCACTAGGTCCCCCCCGTGTGGTTCTGGGATTTTTGCTCACCGTTCTTGTTATCATTTTGACGCCACGGCGTGAGATCTTGCATGGAGCCCCAGATCAAAGGAGATTATCATTGGTCTTGTATGTCTTCCATTTTCCAATAATTGCTCCCACAGTTGATTTCTTTACACCAAGCGTTTTACCTGTTGCTGATTCAGTCTTCCCAGCCTGGTGCAGGTCTACAATTTTGTCTCTGCTGTCCTTCGACAGCTCTTTGGTCTTGGCCATAGTGGAGTTTGGAGTGTGACTGACTGAATTTGTGGACAGGTGTCTTTTATACCGATCATGAGTTAAAACAGGTGCCATTAATACAGGTAACGAGTGGAACCTCGTTAGACCTCGTTAAAAGAAGTTAGACCACTTTGACAGCCAGAAATCTTGCTTGTTTGTGTAGGTAACCAAATACTTATTTTCCACTCTAATTTGGAAATACAGTGATACCTCAGCTCACGAACATAATTGGTTCCCAGAAAGTGTGTGTAAGGCGAAAAGTTCGTCTTCCGAACATTTTTTTCCCATAAGAAACCATTAAAATGAGAATAATCCGTTCCCAGGTCCCCATAAAACATAATTTTCTACTAAATAAGCCTTAAAACTACACAAAAATATACCTTATTTTATGTATAATAAATGTGCTATTGTATTATAATTAAAGAAATAAACTGTACTGTAGAATAAAGTCGTTTTATTTACCTTTGTGATGGTAGTTGATGGCTTGATGGAATGGAGTGGGAGGAGGAGGGAGGGAGGGAGTTACTGTTTGGAAGGAGAGTGTTACCGGCAAAGTGCGCAGTTAGCGTAGACTCCAGCGCTGTGTCCCACACATGCTTTTGGTTGTTAATAAAAGTGCCCACAAAAAGCCATCCGACGCCTCTGGGTGTTTGTATGCACGCCGCCACCTTTCTGGAGAGGAAATCGGGTGAACCGAAGACAAGCGATGACAACGAGCCAACGTGACTCGCCGGTCCACTTCTCACTACGGTGGGAAGCTGAAAGCACCGCCAATTACCAGTCGAGGGCGAATTGGTAACACGAGTCACCTTCCATAATGACTGTAGGTAACTCTTTTTCGGTCCCATAATAGCAAAAGTACACTCAATATGGTCCAAAATGTCTATCAAACACAAACCACGTCCGCACTCAACGAAAGGGAGGGGACGAACTGGGACGCCGTGGGCGTGCGTCAGCTTCTCGTGGCGCTGTTCGACCGCGTGGTTTCGTTCGTCCGCCGAAAACTAGTTCGTCAGCAGAGACTATATGCTCGCGAATTTAATGTTCTTGAGGCGAAAAGTTCGTGAGCTTAAGCGTTCGTGAGCTGAGGTATCACTGTAAATTCTTTTAAAATCAAACAATGTGATTTTCTGTTTTTTTTCCCCACATTCTGTCTCTCATGTTTGAGGTTTACCCATGTTGACAATTACAGGCCTCTCTATGCTTTTCAAGTAGGAGAACTTGCACAATTGGTGGTTGACTAAATACTTATTTGCCCCACTGTATAATGCGTTCCAGACAGTCCAATTTGTTTTCCCTGCAGTAGATGGATGTAAACATTGAATGTTCATTCACTGCTAATCCTCCCAGTTCGGAAGGATTGGGCGTTTATTGCCGTCAGGGGCAGGCAATGTTTGAAAGTGGACACGTGGAATAATGTATTCGTGTCTTTGCTTTTCAGTCGCTGCTGGGTGTTCAGTGTGAAGTTCAGCGTCAGTTGAAAGCCTTCGTGAAGTTGGAGCGCTTCGGCCAGATCTACGATGCCAAAAGCGCCGGCTGCCCCCAGACTGAGCCCAAAACGGCATTTGCCTCGGCGGGCTCCATCTTTGGCAAGGGCGTCAAGTTCTCCATCCGCGACGGCCGCATCAGCACGGACATCATCAGCCTGGCTAACGAGGACGGGCGTCGCATGGCCGCCGTGCTGAACGACGCCTTCTACCTGGAAGCGCTTCGCTACACGATCGCCGGCGTGGACACGCACCACTTCGTCAAGCTGGGCTCGGTGGAGGGCGACCTGGGCCTCATCGGCATGGCGGTGGGCCGCCGCACGCTGGAGAACGGCGTCAACGTGACGGTGTCGCAGGTCAACGCCGTGCTCAACGGCCGCACTCGCCGTATCACCGACATCCAGCTGCAGTACGGTGCGCTTAGCCTCAACACGCGATACGGCAGCAGCGTGGACGAAGAGAAGGCACGGCTGCTGGAGGCGGCGCGTCAGCGGGCCGTGGCGCAGGCGTGGGCCCGAGAACGCCAGAGACTACGCGACGGCGAAGAGGGCTCGCGCACCTGGACCGAGGGCGAGAAGCAGCAGCTGCTGGGCTCGGGGAAAGTGCAGGGCTACGACGGCTTCTACGTGGTGTCGGCCGAGCAGTACCCCGAGCTGGCCGACAGCGTCAACAACGTCCACTTCATGAGACAGAGCGAAATGGGCCGCAGGTGACATGAACGCGCTACGCGGCGCGACGGACTCGCGTGGACCACAGCGGACCTCTTGCCAAAGACGCTTCGGTACGCCGCCGTATTGGTTATTTGTGTGTGCAACTTGATTTGGAATAGAAAAGATCACAAAAAAAAAAAAAACATGGTCTATCCGGGTTGTCATTTGTTCTTTCCATTTTTTTCATATAGAAATGAAAATCCCAAAATATAATGCAAAAACATTTTCGGTGTGTAATTGAATTTTAGTATTTTTTTGGACTACAAGTCGCACCTTAGTATAGCTCGCACAAGCCAAAGTATGCACAAAGAAGAGGGGGGAAAAACCGTCACATTTTTATTTATCAGAAACCAAGTATAAACATTGTCCATTGAAGTATTATTGGTAAAATGGAGATAAACAGGCTAAATAGGCATCTGTAACATAAAAACATAACAATCTTGCCACTGTCAGAGTGAAAAGAACATAATAAGTCAAAGTGTCAAACTGTGAGGAAATTGCGACTTATAGTCCAGAAAATACGGTGCACTGAGGTTAATTTGTGGCAGATCATTTGGGCCTTTAAAGCGACACAAAACCACAAATACTGTATTGGCCCGAATACAAGACGGTGTTTTTTGCATTGAAATAAGACTGAAAAATAGGGTGTTATCTTATATTCGCGGTCTAGACGTTATACCCATTCACGACGCTAGATTGCGCCAGATATCATTGAAGCCTTGTTCTGTCATGACTAGGGCTGTCAAATGATTAATATTTTTAATCGAGGTAATCACAGCTTAAAAATTAATTAATCGTAATTAATCGCAATTCAAACCATCTATAAAATATGCCTTATTTTTCTGTAAATCATTGTTGGAATGCAAAGATAAGACACAAGATGGATATATACATTCAACATACTGTACATAAGTACTGTATTTGTTTAAAGCGATCCATGGATAGAAAGACTTGTAGTTCTTAAGATAAATTTTAGTTCAAGTTATAAAAATTTTATATTAAAACCCCTCTTCATGTTTTCGTTTTAATAAAATTTGTAAAATTTTCAGTCAAAAAATAAACTAGTAGCTCGCCATTGTTGATGTCAATAATTACACAGTGCTCATGGTGCTGAAACGCATAAAATCAGCCGCACCCAAGCGCCAGCAGAGGGCGATAAAACACCAAAAAACACAAGTAACAAGTGGACATGACTGTGCTGTCATTTTAATCGGTTCTAACGGGGCATGTGCGTTAAATGCGTCAAATATTTTAACGTGATTAATTGAAAAAATTAATTACCGCCCGTTATTTATTTTGGCAGGCCTAATATATACCCAAAAAATGTATGTTAAAAATAGGTGGGGGGCGTGACCCTATTTCACAGTTTTTCCACTTTCTGCGATTGGTGCATAAAATCAGTCGCACCCAAGCGCCAGCAGAGGGAGACAAAAACACAAGTAACAAGTGGACATGACACTCTGCTGTCATTTTAATCTGTATGAGCGCGGCATGTGTGTTAATTGCGTCAAATATTTTAACGTGATTAATGAAAAAAATTAATTACCGCCGGTTAACGCGATAATTTTGACAGCCCTAGTGATGACAGATCTCAGCTACTCTCAGGTATTGCATCATTTTATTGCAATGTTTTTCTTTATTCAGATTTTTTTCAAGACTAGAGTTACAGTTAGACTTCACTTTGATGGTTAATGCAGATATTGCAATTTTTTATTTTTTTTTATCACAATACATTGGTTTATTTACATTTAAAAACCAGAAACCATTCATTTATGAATGTGATTGCCCTTTAGTTTACATATTTAAATGTTCAGATATTAAGATTTGAATGAGGCAAAATAACATGCTTTTTCTCTCACATATATTGTTAGAATCATTTGTTTCGGATGTACTGTAATTATTTTCTGTATAAAAATTAATTGGGTGTTCAAAAAGGCTTTTTTCAATCAAGTCTTGAAAAAGAGGGGGTCTTCTTATAATCAGGGCCGTCTTATATTCGGACCAATACGGTATATCTTTTCATGGGACTGACAAAATGAAACTTTGACAGAATAAAAAGTAGTCTGTGTGCAGCTTATGTAATAGAGTTCATTTATTTTCCCCTCAAAATTTAGCCATTAATATTTGTCATTTTCCCTTCAAAATGTCCCGTGACTCGTTACAGGAGTGCTGTCAGCATTGCTGCAGAGATTGAAGAGGTGGGGGGGTCAGCCTGTTAGTGCTCTGACCATACGCCGCACTCTACATCAAATTGGTGTGCATGGCTGTCACCCCACGAGGAAGCCTCTTCTGAAAACTGTACACATGAAAGCCCGCAAACAGTTTGCGAAGACATGTCAACAGAGCACATGGATCACTGGAACCATGTCCTATGGTCTGATGCAGTGTTTTTCAACCGGTGTGCCGCGGCACACTAGTGTGCCGTGAGAGATTGTCAGGTGTGCTGCGAGAAATTATCCAATATTGCATTTATTGCAAGGAAAGACTAGGTAGAAAGTTAAGGTTGTTTGCAGATGAGCGAGGTATTGCTCGTGTCACGTTAAAGAACTGCTGTGATTTCTATCCATCAGCCACCTTGCTGTCCACAACAATGTGGACCTCAGCACATCTACTGTACATAATTGGATTAGGCTAATCAAGTGTCGATATACGGAAAAGTGTCCTTTCCATTTTATCCATATGTGACGACCGTCAATCCTTCCCCTGTGTTTTATTCCAACACATTGTCGAGGACAGCAAGAATGAAACACCCGTCACTTCAAAACAAGTCGATTTGACTATTTTGTTCGCTTTTGTGTAAACACAGAGAAACAGGCAACTTTTTGGAGGAACAACTGCAAATGAGAAAGCCCTCAAAGCCAGTTGCCTTGTTGCTGAACTTGTTGCTAAATTCAAAAAGTCCCACACCGTGGCAGAGAAATTCATACTACCTGCCTGCAAAGTCATTGTCAGCGAGAGGCTTGGCCCTGATGAGGTTAACCCTTTAACACCTAAGCCTATTTTGGCCGAATTTGCATGCATTTTATGTTGCCTTTATATTTCAAAGAAAAAATTGTTCGCAATGGCCAAGTCGGGTCCCTTTTTTCAGGACACCTTGAACTTCATGTCCAAACTGTTGTTTTCTTCACTGACCCATTATAATCCACATTTTGGACCCAAAAAGACAAAAAAAATCCCAAAATCTTTTTTCAAAATTTGTAATGTTGATGTCCCATTGACAACCAAACATGCTCGACCAACCGTTTTGAAGCTTGATAATATTTATTCAACTTGTTAGGATAAACATTCAATAGAAAAAAATAAGATTGAATAGTTTTATGCCTGACAATTTAACACAAACAGCAGGTATGGTCATAGGCATTTTTGGCCTTTACACATACTATGGTCAAAACAGGTTATATACAGTGCAAAATAGTGAGAAAAGAATTATATATATCATCTAACACAGAAAGGGTTTGGAGGATATCTCTTTGTGAAGTTAGGTGTTGTACCCATCACCTTATCAAAAGTATATACCTACATGCAATCAAGCTTCTGGAACACACATCTACATAAAAATTGAAAAGATTATAGTTTAGTTCAATTCAAATTTTTCAGGCATGCGACCCAATAATTTTTTTTTTTTTTGCGCACTCAATAAAGCTGCTTCTTGAACAGCTCACGGAGCTGCGTCACACATAACGTCACACAGCCTACTCGTTCGCCGTTTGCGCGCTGCTGTCACTTCTACTCGCCGAGACGCTGACTCATCCAAAGAAAACAACGACAAATACGCTTCATCTTCTTCCTTGAGTTAATGAAATAATGCATTAGCTTGCGCTAAATGTAGTTTGAGATGCATTCTGCACGTTTCAAAGTCGCTCGCTCAAACCAACCGGCCGTCGCTTGCTTCGCATGCCTCCCTTTCATTAGTTGGCGCCTCGCTCGGAAATTTATTAAAAATGATCACATTTGGTTCGTCCTTCTTGACATCACAACAGCTCTTGGAATATGTAGTCTTTTCTGCTGCTTTCGGTTTTGAAAAAGGACAAGAAATGATGGAAATATGGAGATAGATACATGGTCCATGCAGCATTTGAATGCATGTTTATGAGTGCAATAAAACTATAAAACTCAAATGACATTATCTCCCATTTTTCTTGGTCGATTGACATCAAATAAAAAGTGGTGTGGACATCAACTTCCGCACTTTCAAATGAGACCAACCAGCGGCATGTGGGTGACGTAATTACAGCGTGACGAAGCTTCAAAGACGATATGCTAAACACGTCTCTGCCGACACGTTTGGTGTTAAAGGGTTAAAGACATTGCTAAAGTCCCCCTCTCTGGTAAGTCTGAGCTTTTGAAGCCTAACTTTGATTTTTTTTAAAATACCGTAATTTAAGGCGCACCCATGTATAACGCGCACCCCAAATTTACTTGAAAAAAAAAATTGGGGGAAATTATTGTACCTGTTTATAACGCGCACCCTAATTTTAGCACCAATAAATAGAAGAATACAAGAAAACAGAGCTCATGTACAGATACAGAAATGTCATTTTACTGACTGGTGAAACACAGCACAAGCATAGCACATTGGTAGTTTAAAACAATACCGTAAACTGACAATATGTACAGTAATAATATGATCTGACAACTTCTTCAGCTTACCAGAATCCAGGAGAAAACAAAACAGATGTGACTTTTTTTTTTAAAGGCTGCTGTATAACTTGCTCGTTTCATCATGATGAATAAATGTTTCTTCCATGGATTGATACGGTACAATAAAAGTGGTGATTTAGGTCAGAAATCAGGCGAGCGCATCGCTGTTGACTCGAATGTAACAATCGGAACTATTGTTATTTGGATTTGAGTTTCCCGAAGGACAGATATAGTTGACGGACACAGAAAATTTGTGTTATGTTTGTTACAGTCCGAGTTGCGGAGCTGCAATAAACGTTGACTCAAATGAGTTCAAGAAACTAAACTCTGCTTTATGAAGAGTGAAAAAAGCAGAATTTAACACAGACGAAATCATTCGACCAATCAGAGTGAAGTATTACCGTGTAGCGAGTTATAACAGAATTCACCAGTGGAACTTATGTTGGTACGTTGTATAGTTCCAGGGGGGAGGTATTTTGTTGAGGGAACAGCCGGAAAGATAGTTATATTCCGCGGGTTGCATGTGAGACAGACATTGCTACTGTATTTTGTTGCAGCCTAAATGTCAATAAAGCAACGCGGATTAGCTCCGTTGTTTGATACTCCGCCTCCGACTCCTTCCCTAGCTCGCCACGGCCAAAACAAAATGGTGATGTCACCGGGGGTGAAAGTGGGCCAGAACGGTCAGGAACGCAGTTCCGGTATAAGATTCAGGGCCGGAATGCTGTTCTGGTACACGGTGCTTTGATTCCGAAAATATGACGGCAACTGTCAAAACGCTATGTGGAAAAAAAAATAAAAATGCTAAGCTGCCACACATGCATTTTATCTCCAAGAAGAAAACAACCTACCAACAACAGATTTACACACACAAGTGTTAACAACAAGCATAAAAATTGCTTGTGTAGGGTAATCCGTTTCCACCAATATTTATTATATATTTTATTCCGCGGACGGCATGGAGGTTTCCCCAGCTGCTGCAGTTATCTGAGTCTGATGATGATGAGTGACATCAATGTGCGAATGCACGCAGCAAAGCAAAACACCTGGACTCAATTATCCGTTCAATTGGCTGACATACTGACATGTGATCAGCAGAGATAGTTAGCTCTGATTGGTTCAAATGTGCATGTTTTCTGGAACAGCAAAAAAAAAAAAAAGTTGTTGATTTGATGTGACAAAAAGGGCAATGCAACATATAATGGATCAAATCAAAGAGCAACGAAAGAGTTGAGGCTTATTTATCATATTTAGTTTTATTTGCTCTGATGGGTAGGTTCACTTTGTGCACTTTGGACTTATATTTGTTCATTTATATTAGGCTACTTATTCATTTCCTTATGATTTAAAAAAGTCAATGTTTGCGCAATCTTAAATATATTCCATTTCACTCTGCATAATAAAAGTCATTTTTACTTATTTTTCTGAATGTATGTTACTTATATCCTTATTATTAAAAATAAGAAAAAAAGTCAATGTTTACATTAAATTCAATTTTAATATACATCCTATGTTCTTAAGTAGATAAAATTGAGATTTGGCATTTAGTATGTGAGGAAATGAGGGAAAATAAAAAATTAGGATATGCTGGTTGGGGTTATTGCTGTTTTTGTTAACTTTTATTTTTGCAAATCATTGAAAAAATACAATTTTGAATGAAAATCAGTTTTTGTATGTGTTATAGAAACAAATGTGCTTAAACAGTTTTCTTTGTATTTCAGTAGTGTAAGAGGTTTGACTCCCCCCCCCAAAATGAAAGAGAAAAATAAAAAATTTCTGGCTCCGTGGCGACATTCACGTCGGGGAGTTCCGGTGTTCTGCCAAAATATGCTACATCGGCCTAACGTCTACATTAGTCGAATTTGACACCTAAAGTACTACCGTGCGCTCTAAACTTGTTTTGTTTAGATGCATACAGGAATAAGGTACTAAAAAATACCTGCAGAAAATACTTAAATGTAGTTATATCAAATAAGGACGGTTTAAACACGCTACGTAACTAATGTGGTCAACTGCTTCAAAGCTAACACAAAAAAACACAATGGTTATAAGTATGAGAGGGTAATACATGCAAAAAGTATCTTTGAGGCTGTGAAAAGGTTCTAAATAACTAAATAAAAACAAAAATAGTGAGTAATCGCCGCCTCTAACCGATGTGCGCATGCGTGTGAATGCATGCGCAAGCGCCCTGAGCATTGTGTAGGACATTTCGCCGCGGAGTAAGGAATGGCCGAACACCGGCAAGAAATTCTAGCCACTTTCACCCTTGGACGTCACGTACCGTAATGGTCGTCAGCAGATCGCCGCATACGTTTCTTCAACACAACATGGACGTGTCAATAAAAAAATAAAAAAATCGGTCTTTATCTACAGTATATAATTATTTTTTTTGTCTCCATCCCTGTACCCGTTTATAATGCGCACCATGATTTTACAAGTTGATTTTGGGGGAAAAAAACAGCGCTTATATTCGGGAAATTCGGGAGAGACAAAGACCTTCGTGTGCGTCTTTCTTCAATTCCAGCCAGGATATCGGCTTTGTGTTCATCTAAACAGGCTCAAGTCACACTGAGTTAGAATAAATAATGAGAAATTATTGGATAATTGAATATATTTTACAGGAAGTAATTTTGGAACATTTTTGGTTTGTGGTGTACCGCGACATTTTTTCCTATGCAAAACCGTGCCGTGACTCAGAAAAGGTTGAAAAACACTGGTGTGATGAGACGGGCGGGCTTTCTTGTGTACCGTTAAAATTTGAGACAGTTGTTTGTTTCCCACTTAAAAATGGAAAGACAAAATGATGCCCAGATTGCATTGCAGATTTAGAACAGTGCCCTTTTCTCAGATTCTTGAACAGTCTTTGCCCTCCAAGTGCGGCTGGTAGAGGATCAAAACGACATTTTTCTGACTTTGCCTCCTTGTCCCCGCGGGCCACCGGGAGTCGTTCTTCGGCTCAGATTGTTCAGCCCCAGCTCGCTCCATTCTGCCTTTTTCCTCAGCCAAGGAGATTCCCTCTCTTTTAATCACCTCTTTTATTTTTATAACTTGAAACTTGCCGCGGCGTCGATAAAGAGAGACGTCCTGTTACAGGGCGAGGAGGCCAGTCAGTGTTTTCCGTGTGAATGATCAAAAGTGCTAATTTAAAAAAAAAAAAAAAAAAAAAAGCTAATTTAAGGAATTTGATGGCACTTTTCTTTTTCTTGTGTGTTTAAAAAATGGAAAGTGCGCCTCTTTCATTTCACTGCTTACAAACAACACGCAGGATGGCTTCCTGGTTTTTCTGTTGATGAATCGTGATGATGAATAAAGCAACAACAGATGTGAACTTGACAAATGTGAATTGGTGTCCCTTTTACCGTCCATTGTTGTACTTCACCAAATAAACCGAAACGTGGAATAAGTGTGTTTTGACCCGACGACAGTATTCTGATTTGTGCTTATGAACGAGATGCTACGTGGGCAAAAGTAACCGAGCGCGACCTCGAGCAGAGGCGTCCATTTTTGTCCACGCAGTGCGCTTTGCCTTACCGGAACGCAATGCAAGGGACCGGCAGGTGTTCCTGGTTCTGTTTACACGCAACTGAGCGTCGATGATGTTGAAAAAATGTGATCATGTGACTCTTAATATGTCCATCAATACAGTCATGTGAGTCATATTTGTGTGCGATTTATTTTGTAGTGTCATTTTGGTTTGTATATTCAATGTCTGCTGCACTGACTTTTTTTTTTTTTAATCCTGCCCACTAAAGGCGCAGACTTGTTTGAGTTTCCAACACTGTGTTTTTCTTTTGTCTTTTTTCTCAGACCGTGTAAATAACAAAACAACTCAAGCAGCGAGCTGTAAATGAAAAACATGCAAACTGTAGATACTGCTTAGAGCTACATCTTGTGTAGTCTTATGAAGGTAGAACAAGAAAAAAATAAAGGGAATATTTTGTGTTTATGTTCTGGTGTGTTGTCAATTTTTCCAAAGTAACAATATTTTTACAGTGCCCTCCATAATTATTAGCACCCCTGAAAAAGATGTGTTTTTTAGCTTCTAATATGTTTTTATTCAAATAATATAAGACCTTAATGGAAAGAAAGAGAAAAATCCAACCTTCAATACAAGTGCATTTATTCAGTGGGGGGGAAATCCCACATAAAGAAAAAAAATATTTGACATCAAATAATGTGTGTCACAATTATTAGCACCCCTGGTGTTCATACTTTGTACAACCCCTTTTTGCCAATAAAACAAGGTCTGGGGACTGAAATGGCCATGGGAGGAGCTTGATTTTGTGTCTGGTGAACCATTTCTGTGTAGATTTGGCCAAATTTTTAGGGTCATTGTCTTGTGTGAAAGACCCAGTGACGACCTATCTTCAGCTTTCGGGCAGAGGGCAAAAGACTTTGATTTAAAATGTCCCGGTATTTCAAAGAATTCATGATGCCATGCACCCTAACAAGGTTCCCAGTGCCTTTGGAAGTGAAACAGCCCCACAGCATCACTGACCCACCCCCATACTTCACAGTGGGTATGAGGTGCTTTTCAGTATGCGCATCTTTCGTGGCACGCCAGACCCACTTAGAGTGTTTGGTTCCAAAAAGCTCAATCTTGGTCTCATCTGACCAAAGCACACGGTCCCAGTTGAAGCCTGGCGGTCAGTGAATAAGTCAGTGAACCCTCTGCCTAAGGAGACTTAAAGGGGAAATGTGAACTAAGGTTGGCCAACCATGTTTTTGAATAATATCAATGGCTAAACAATTATAAGCATATTTTCTTTTTTTTTTTTTAACGCAACCCTTCTAGATTCTTTGTTTAACCCATAGCAACGCTCTTGACAACGAAAATGCTTTTCTTCGGAAATTAACTTACGTTTGACCATGGAAGGACTTGTGGAAAAGTTCTCCTCAGATTCATCCTGCCATGTAAGCTTCACACAACAGCTGCACACCGCGCTCACCATTAGCGAATTCGCCTTGTCGTTAAACATTAATTAAGAAACCCACTTCACAAAGATACGACGTTGGAAATTGTAGCAAGGTTTTCAACGCTCTTGTCGCGATGTCAGGATATTCCAGGATGACTTTAATCCAGAACCTCGGTAGAGTTGTTGTCTCAAATGTACGTTTAATAAGGTCGCCGTCATTTGCGATCTCTCTGTGTTTATTCACAAACGGGTCACGAATCCACTCCACAATTTGAAATATATTTTTTGCCTTTAAAAAAAAGTGACACTTCAATAAAAAATATATATATACATTTCAAATTAAAAAAAATATTTTAAAAAAATATATATTTTTGCAAATGGTTTTTTTCTTTGATTAAAATATTTTTTTTTGACTAAAGCAACTTTTATTGCGATTGAATGATTTTGACACAAATGTCCTACCCCTTATATCAGCGGTCTCAAACCGACTCCACAAAGGGCCGCAGTGGGTCCTGGTTTTTGTTCCAACAGATCCAGCACAAACAGTTCAACCAATGAGGTTTCTACTAACATAAGCAGCACCTGATTGCAATCAACTGATTACACTTGTAAGAAACCAGATTGGTGAAAAGGTATTTGTCTCGTTTGGTTGGAATGAAATCCAGTACCCCCTGCGGCCCTTTGAGGACCGGTTTGAGACCACTGCCTTATATGGTTCAAACACAAAAAGGATTGCTTCAATAAAAGAAAACAGTTTGAATGAAAAATAAAGTGTTCAAATGCGAATTTCTGAGTCTCAAATATTTTTTCACATTCAAACCTTTTTTTCTACGATTGAATATTTTAAAATTTTTTGATTGAAGTGATTTTTCTTTTGAAAATATATATTTTTTGTTTGAAGCAACTTAATTTTTGATTGAATAATAAAGACACAAATGTCCTAGCCAAAATGTGGTTCCAACGCAAAATTACATGACTTCAATCAAAAATGGTGTTTCAATCAAAAAAAACTTGACTTAAATCCAAAAAAAAATTTTTCAATCAAAAATAGTTTTCAAATATATTTTTGGGAGTTTCAAATTTATTTTTGCATTCAAACACATTTTTTTGATTGAAGTGACGTTTTCTTCGATTGAAAATATATATTTTGATTGAAGCAACTTTTTATTTGATTGAAGCAACTTTTTTTTGGATTGAATAATAAAGACACAAATCTACCTCCATACCCTTTTCGCCATAAAAATATCCTTTTCGCCGTAAAAATATTTCCAAAGACGTCTGTTTTCCTGTTATCTTCGCTTGTGTGGGGGCTAATTATTTCCGGGAACAAATGTGCTGCGCCACAGCCTAGTAATACAAGCGCACATAGGACAAGCGCACATAGATATATTATATACACAAACAAGATGTACTGCTAGCAGTCCAATCAATGGACTTCTATGACAACATTGTAATCTATCCCGTAGTATCATATCTAGAGTAGACAGATATTGGTGTGTTAAGCAGGGGCACAGGGTTAATTCGGCCAGAATGCGGTCGTTATTAAATTATTTTTTTCTTTGCGGCCCGGTCGCAAATGCGCCACGGACCGGTACCGGTCCGCGGCCTGGCAGATGGGGACCCCTGGTATAAGCTAGCGACGTTAGCCAAGGCCAGGGGTGGGCAAACCAGTCCTCGAGGGCCGCAGTGGGTCCTGGTCTTTGTTAAAACCGATCCAGACCAGGCAGTTTATCCAATGAGGTTTCAGCAGAAACAAGAAGCACCTGACTGCAATCAACTGATTGGACTTGTAAAGCACCAGATTGGTGAACAGGTGTCCTCTTAATGGGTTTGAACAAAAACCCGCATCCACTGCGGCCCTTTGTGGAATAGTTTGCCCACCCCTGGCCGAGGCTATCCCCGATCATAGTTGTTGTTGCGCTCGCTAGGTTAAGCGTGTTTAAATTGTGCGTCATCTACGATCTTGTCCGAAAGGGTTAATCCACTGTCAATCGGGAAAGGGGTGTGGATGTGCACATAAGCGGGTCGGCGTCGCGGTAATTCACGGTCACGTGGCAGTAAGAGACACACACCGCCGGTGAGTTTGTTTATCTATTATTTATTTATTTGTATTTGTATTATGTATTTCCACCTTCATGCTTCAAGCATTGCATTGCATTGCATTTGTACCGTTCGCCGTTTCTTTCACACGGTGATCGCTTTGAAGCCTTCTAGTTTGTGTTTCGCCGCTTCGCGAGAGCTGCTGACGGGTGACAAGTGTTGCTTTTAATGTCTGGCAGCGAATCAGCGAGCGCGCAGGCCACGCAGTGAATCATGGGAAATGTAGTCTCGGGACAACACTGAAGTGGTGCTTTGTAATCTGTTCGCTTGTGTGAAAAAACTACATTTCCTCACGCCATTAGACGCCACTTTGTTTTCTTATTGTTGCCACAATAAAGTGGATAATATTTAGTTGTAATACGGGAGTTCACCAGTAGAGTGTACGCATGTCATTTAGATGTGTTATTGTTTGTGCCTTACTCCTTCACTAAAAGAGAGAAAAGTTGTTCAGAGTCACTTGGCAAGACGTTGAGTAAAGTTGTAAAAGCCAATAAAGGTGTCGTGTGGGTCACTCCGTCAAGATACAACAAAACTCATCTCCTTCTTTCCCCCCAACGGTTTTATATTATTGTTATTTTATATGCACGAGAGCTGCCGGATCTGCCAAAATGAACATGAAGTCTGATTATTAATTTTTTTAACAATGTCATCAGATAGACAAAAACATAAAATTATGTGCAAATATCTGCAACTTCAAATCATGAAAATAATAACAGCCTATATTTTACCAATCTTGTAATCTCGATGGGTCTTGTATCCATTCCATGTCAGGAAGTCTAGGCACATTGTTTGCATCCTGATTAGCGTCTGGCTAATAACATAAAATTCCAATCTCCTCTTCTTCCTCCAACTCTTCAAAAACTTGTATCCCCTCCCTTGCGCTTGATTTATCGCTTATATCGCTGTTTGAATCATTGTTTGAAGGGCTTTGTATGGCGGCCGTATGTATGGAGGTGCCATCGCGTTCCCGGTGTGACGTATCACTTCCGGGTTCGTCCCCTTTCATGCTCGAACTTCGGAAACGCGATTATTTTGTCAAATATACAACATATAAATTATTTTGTCATGCTTTATTTGTTGGACAATGTTTAATTACTTTACTTGTGACCCTATTTGGCATGTGAAGAAATTACTTCACATTACTGCTTTAAAGAGCAATCGAAACCAATTTTTACCAAACAATTTAGGGCAGGTATGTGCCCAATCACTGATGAGTGGTTTAAAGCTGCCTTGCCCACTATAAAACACACATTTCCTGCCCACGATAAAACACACACCTGGTAAGAATTGTCTTGAAGAGAAGCATTGTCTGTTGTGCATCCTGGCTTGATCAAAAGCGGTCTGAACACCTGCGAGCTGTCTGAACACCTGCGATCAAGGATTGTTGATTTGTATAAAGTTGGAAAAGGATACAAAACCATCTCTATAAGTCTGGATGTTCATCAATTGACAGTCAAAGAAGTTGTCTACAAATGGAGAGAGTGTGGCACTGTTGCTTCTCTCCCAAGGGGTGGCCGTCCACCAATGATGATGCCAAGAGTTCAGCGCAGAATACTCAGAGAGGTAAAAAAGAACCCTAGAGTGTCTGCTAAAGACTTGCAGAAATCACTAGCACAGTCCAATCTCTGTGCATACATCAATTATATGTAAAACCATGGCCAAGGATGGTGTTCATGGGAGGACTCCACGGAGGAAGCCACTGCTGAAAAAAAAAAAAAAAAACGTTGCTCATTTTATGTTCGCAAAAAGGCATTTGGACACTCCACTAAAGTTTGGCAAAATATTTTGTGGCCTGATGAAACCGAAGTTGATGAAGTTGAATTGTTTAGGAGTAACACACAATGTCATGTGTGGTGGAAAAATGGAACAGCTCACCAAAATCAACACCTCATCCTCACCGTGAAGCATTGTGGAGGGAGTATCATGATTTGGGGCTGTTTGCTGCCTCAGGGCCTGGACAACTTGTGATCATTAATGGAAGAATGAATTTAAAAGTTTTGCAGGAAAACCTGAAGCCGTCTGTTAGACAGTTGAAGCTAAAAAGATGATGGGTGCTGCAACAAAACAAAATCCAAGATCCAAAACACAGAAGTAAATCAACTTCAGAATGGTTTCAGAAGAACAAAATACAGTACATGTTCTGCAGTGGCCAACTCAAAGCCCAGACTTGAACTCCATTGAGATGCTGTGGATTGACCTAATGCAGGGGTGACCAAGTCCAGTCCTCGAGAGCGCCTATCCAGCTTGTTTTCCCATTTTTCCCTCCTCCAACACACCTGACTCAAATAATCAGGATCATTATAAGGCTCATGCAGAGCTTGCTGATGAGCTGATCATTTGATTCAGGCGTGTTCAAGGAGGGAAACATGGAAAACAAGCTGGATAGGGGCTCTCGAGGATCGGACTTGGGCACCCCTGACCTAAAGACAGCGATTCATGCCAGACATCCCAGGAATCTGACTGAACTACAGCAGTTTTGTAGAGAAGAATGGACCAAGATTAGTCCTGATCTGTGTGCCAGACTGATCTGCAGCTATAGGAAGCGTCTGGTCGAAGTTATTGCTGCCAAAGGGCGGGGGAGGGGGGTGCAAAATATTAAATGTGATCCTCCACTTACCGTATTTTTCGAACTATAAGTCGCACCTGAGTGTAAGTTGCGCAATAATAAAATGCCCAACGAAGATGGAAAAAAACATATAGGTCGCACCGGTGTATAAGTCGCATTTTCGAGTGAAATTTTCTTGATAAAATCCAGCACATAGAGCAAATACTTCATCTTGAAAGGCAATTTAAAATGAAAATACAATATAAAACATATACTGAAAAAGTGTACAGTATGATAATGTTACATGATGCATGAACGACGAAATGCGAACGTGGCCGGTATGTTTACGTAATGTTACGTATGAAGAGTTATTCAGATAACTATAGCATAAACATGCTAACAAGTTTACCAAACCATCAGTGTCACTCCAAAATACCAAAAAAACAATATAAACAATATACAACGATATAATAATTAGGGTTTTTCCGATCTTTTTTTTTTTTTGCTCCCGATCCGATCTCGATCGTTTTAGTTTGAATATCTGCCGATCCCGATATGTCCCGATCCGATTGCTTTTTTTTTTGTGCTCCCGATTCAATTCCAATCATTCACGATAATTTTTCCCGACCATATACATTTTGGCAACGCATTAAAAAAAAAAATGAATAAAACTCGGACGAATATATACATTCAACATACAGTACATAAGTACTGTATTTGTTTATCATGACAATAAATCCTCAAGATGGCATTTATATTATTAACATTCTTTCTGTGAGAGGGATCCACGGATAGAAAGACTTGTAATTCTTAAAGGATAAATGTGACTTTGTATATTGTGACTAAATATTGCCATCTAGTGTATTTGTTGAGCTTTCAGTAAATGATACTGTAGCCATTTAACTGTTCTGCCCAAATGCATGATGGGAAGTGCAACCATGACTGTGCGTAGTGGTACCAATGGATATATCTTCTCTGCGTTGGGAAATAACATAGGGTGTTAAGAAAAAGATCAATTACTACCTTTCTTCCCCACATTGCTTCCCACGATATTTCTAATCGTAGGGAGAGGGATTGTGAGGCTTTAGCCAATTAAAAAAAGGCTCCAAAGGCTGCCAAAATTCACTCTACTCATTTTGTGCTGCCTTTTAGCTCTATATATAGGTAAAACAGCGCCATTACAGATTGAATGTGACAATGCGTGAGTGGGTCGTGCAGCGCATTCGTTAATTGCGTTAAATATTTTAACGTGATAAATTTATATAAAAATTAATTACAGCCCTTAACGGGATACATTTGATAACCCTACCTTAAGCCTAAACTAAAGACTCTGGATGAGTGTAACATATTATGTCTGTAACGTTAAATAGAAAACGATTTAATTTAAAAAAAAAATATATATATATATATTTTAAAAAAGGCACGTCCGATATTTTTTTGCCAGTTCCGATACTTTGAAAATGACGTGATCATCTCTAATAATAATGTGTTACTAATTTCACACATAAGTCGCTCCTGAGTATAAGTCGCACCCCCAGCCAAACTATGAAAAAAAAATTGCGACTTATAGTCCGAAAAATACGGTACTTATTTTTCCCCCTTCTGTCATTGTTTTCATACTATCCCTTTTGAAATATGAAAACCTGTAAATGTTTGAGTGGTTTTAGACACTGTTTTTTCATCTGTGTGATTTTGACAAAGATTAGATCACATTTCATGGGGATTTTATACGGAAATGTGAGAAATTCCAAAAGGTTCCGATACTTTTTCATACAACTTTAAATACCCCCCCAAAAAACTAATGTCGCCATTAAAGCTTATTAAATTAATTGAACCATACTTTAACATAATGTCTGCAGCATTTGCAGCTGTAGGTTTCCGTCATTTTTTATTTTCCATTGACGATGATAGACGACCAATCACGTGGCCCTTAATCCTACTGCTGTGAACTTATATGATTCCGTCAATGCACAATTTGCATGACTACGAGGTGTTGTCTATCGCTTTTAATTAATTTACCTGTTAAAAGGTAAATAACTTAGTAGTCCATCTTCTTTGGAAGCAATTTACCTCACGTAACATCTTTTCAAACTTCTAAAGTGAAAAAAGTTTTGCTTACTAAAGGTGCCATCGGCATTATTACCACTCCAAAGTACGCGGTGCCCTGCCTTTATAGGTAAGTTCTATCGTACATCTCCAACAAAAACTTCTAGCCGGTAACTCGGGTTTTGCCGCAGCGAGACAATATTTTTGTTTATGCCTTCAGGCATGCACACTACGGTTGGAGTCATAATGATTATAAATTCACTTCAGCCCTACCGGCCTGAGAAAGCTGACAAGCAAAGGAAATGGCAACTTGTAGTGTTAAAATGCTGACTTCCTATTTGTAATCACTCCTGATTATCCTGTGCAAATGTCTTCAATGGCAAATTTGCCTTAATGACGACAAAGTGTGCAGTGACAAGTGACAAAATGAAAAAGAAAAGTGATGAACAACCTTTTTAATAGCCAACATATTCGCTGTCACTACTCAAATCAGTGGAGAATAAAATGTTTAATTGCTCTTTATGTTGATTAAAGTGACATTTAAATCTTGCTGGCTATAAATAACCTCCCTTTATCTGAAAATAATT
This sequence comes from Corythoichthys intestinalis, assembly GCF_030265065.1. Lineage (NCBI taxonomy): Eukaryota > Metazoa > Chordata > Actinopteri > Syngnathiformes > Syngnathidae > Corythoichthys > Corythoichthys intestinalis. The sequence continues at coordinate 7,125,291 of NC_080400.1, forward strand.
TGTAACGTGTGAGAAAAAAAAACAGGTCAGTGTGTAGTTTTAAAATAGATGTACAGTATTGTGTATTTAGGTCACATCACTCAGACAATAGTGATTAAGTTCTTGTCATTTTGGACTACTGAGGGCGGACATTAGATATATTTGGTTACAAAAAAAAGAACTCACTGGCTGCTAGGGGTGGAACGGTACACAAAAATCTCGGTTCGGTACGTACCTCGGTTTTGACTAAGCGCTTAGGTAAATAGCTCATTCGATAACGTGGATTTCATATGCAGAACGTGTAAAACCAGGGTTAAGTACAGCGGGAACACTACAAACATGCAAAATAGTGCAGAAATCTGTGAAAACAAAGTATATTGGTGAAAAGAAGTCTTTCTAAAGACACTTTTTTTTCCAGAAAATTTGGAATTCACTCCACCTGTGTAAATTTTTAAAATTAAAATATTTGACGCAATTGACACACATGCCCCGCTCAAACAGATTAAAATGACAGCAGTGTAATGTTCGCTTAGTTACTTGTTTTTTTTTTTGGTGTTTGGTGCCCTCTGCTGTGTTACACCATGAGTGAGCATGGTGTAATTATTGACATCAACAATGGCGAGCTTCTAGTTTATTTTTTGACTGAAAATTTTACAAATTTTAATAAAACGAAAATATTAAGAGGGGTTTTGATATAAAAATTTCTATAACTTGTACTAACATTTATCTTTTAAGAACTACAAGTCTTTCTATCCATGGATCGCTTTAACAGAATGTTAATAATGTTAAGGCAATCTTGTTGATTTATTGTTATAATAAACAAATACAGTACTTATGTACAGTATGTTGAATGCAGGGGTCGCGTTAACCGAATATTTTCCGTCGTTGACCGATTTTTTAAAACGGTGACGGAAAAAACTGAAGTCCATCCGTCATTTTGACCGGTTGCAATTCACACCCCAGACCACAGGGTGGCGAGTGAGCATATTAATTAGCTATTGTCTCTCTTGATGCATGACGTCGTTGGCCTTACTCTGAAAAATGTCAAGGCAACTGAGTGTCCGAAGTTTCTTCAAAAAGCCCCAAAACGACGATAGTGTTGATAAAAGAGGTGAAAAAACAGGGACTGCACAAGCGGGTACGCAATTCAAGTCCATGCGCACCAGGAGGAAAGTGTGAGACTATGTTCAGGCCACAGCAGGTGAACTGTTAATTTCATTGTTCCATATGCTACATATGGTAGGCTACCTACCTACTGGGGCCACAGTCAGCTGTTTTTGTCACTGCGGAGAAAAAGTTACATATTCATCTGCTTGATGTGTGATGGCACGGTGTGGATTCTCTGTTAAGCTTGTTCGGACAGAATATTAATTTAAAATGAATGAAAACTAAATACTATTGAATATGTTGAAGCGGTATGCAATGTTAAGAGTCTTGTTAGCTGTAGGCGTACTATCCTATTCCCCTCACTATACACTCGCGGGGGCCTGCGCTTGTCAGTGACATTCCTTATTCTCGCTATATGATTATACAACTTTAACATTTGTTAATAATACGCTCTGTGTGTAGTATCATCCATCGCTTTTCCTTTTTAAATGGGCACTTATAAGCGAACGCAAGAAGTAACAACGGGAACATTTTTAAACAGGCATTTCACGGGAGAGCATTTCGACTCTTCGGCCAATCATATAGCGAGAGCGAGTGGATAGTGAGGGGACCGCGCGCGGCTCTTAAGTGTCTCTGTCACGTGACTGTGGCGTAGCCGCTAACGCGCTCGGCCAAATGGACACACAAGTACAGAAGGTGAATTATGCCAAACAAAGGGTCACCAAAATGTCATTATCATCATTTTAAAAATTTAAGTGACGGGTAAAAACAGATTATGACCGGATTTTTATGACCCTGTCAGTCAAAATGACAGACAACGAAAAAGTCTAGCGCAACCTCTGGTTGAATGTATATATCAGTCTTGTGTCTTATCTTTCCATTCCAAAAATAATTTCCAGAAAAATATGGCATATTTTATAGATGGTTTGAATTGCGATTAATTAGGATTAAATAATTCTTAAACTGTGATTAAAGTGATTAAAAATTTTAATTGTTTGACAGCCTTATATATATGTGTATATATATATATATATATTAGTGCTGTCAAATTTATCATGTTAACGGGCAGTAAATAATATTTTTAATTAATCACGTTAAAATATTTGATGCAATTAACGCATGCACTGAATGACCCGTTCATGCATTGCCTCAAACAGTTTACAATGATGCCGTTTTGGCACATTGAGAATGAAATGGCAGAGAAATGCGAGTGGACACAGGCGTTCATTGGACCGTGCCTTTTATTGGCTTAAGCTTTGGCAACTCTTTCACAACAATTATAAGTGTTGTGGCGAACGACGTGGGGAAGAATGACAGGAGACAAGCTTTTTCTTCATATGCTTAACTCTTTCACTCCCAGCCATTTTCACCAGAGCAAGTCCCTTCGCTCCCGGCCGTTTTTTCTGGATTTTGCAAGGCCAACAGAAAATTATGTTCTATTGCTATATAAACTTGGAACCTACCAAAAGAAAGATTAGACTCTCTTCTTTCAGCAGAAAAAAAAAGTAAATTCGTATCTTTTTCCATTCTTTAGAAATCAGTATTAGAAAATAGTTTGAGCAATTTTCCAATTTCTGATGAAAAAACGGAGAAAATGAGCTCTTTGTAAACGCATACATTTCAAACATAACTTTGACTTTAACAAAGCTATTTTTTGCATTAGTTACATTCCAAACATCTGAATAATGTTTTCCTTTTACAAAATACCATGAACAACCAGACAAATAGAGCTTTAGATAGCAAAGTAACAATTTATTCACACACGACTACTGAGAGATGATGGTTTGTCGCCGAGATGACGCCATTGTCGCCACGTCAGCTGTGTAAACTTTTGCCTCATCGTTGTCTGTCTCACAAAGATGGATTATTTTTGCATTTCCGCGGGGTCTGCTTGGCGAGCCGCTCCACGGGGGGTTTCACTCGTTTTGCACGGTCGTCTAGCGCCTGGCGTCCCAGGCGTCCTCTCGTTGTTTTGTCCTGTCGGAGCGCCGCCTAGTTTCATGCCGCCAGTGCTCTGACAAAGCTGCCCGGCCATTCACTGCTGTTGAATCGGTTGCCTGGTCTTCCAAAATGCGCTACTGCCCTCCAGTGGCCAGTTTTATTGCTTTAAAAAGGGTTTAGAGCATTGTTCTTTGTTTCTCAGATGCAGCGGAAGCTATATATGCTTCTTATATTAAAAAAAACGCAAAAGACGTATAAATACGTTTGCGGGACAGTTCAGCATTTAAAAATACGACGTATAAATACGTTTGCGGGACAGTTCAGCATTTAAAAATACAATGTATTTATACGTTTCTGGGAGCAAATGAGTTAATTGAACACACAACGCAGAACATACTGTATACCATTTGAAGCCACCACTGACAGTCATGGTTGCCCAACTTCCCATCGTGCATTTGGGCGGAACAGTTAAGTCGCTACAGTATCATTTAGTGAAAGCCCAACAAAAATAATATTCCTATCTCTCAAAAAAATAATGTTCACAAAAAGAAAAGCACTCAATGCAAAGAGAACTGGCATTCCCAATCAAAATAGCTATTCAAATACGTATAAAACATACTTACTCGGACTTTGTCTTGGTTAGATCTCTAATTAATTTAAAACTCGCCATTGACACCTTGTGGTGTATTTCAATCACTACCTTACATAGTTAAAGACACTGTGGAAGAAAGAAGTAGAAGGACCCATGTGACGTCTCGCTCAGAGACGTCAACAATGGCGTGCTATTAGTTTATTTTTTTTGTTGAAAATTTTTCTAATCTTATTAAAACGAAAACATTAAGTGAGGTTTTAATATAAAATTACGTTAACTTGTACTTAAATTTATCTTTTAAGAACTACTTCTTTCTATCCGTGGATCCCTTTAACAGAAGGAATTGTGTTAATAATATTAATGCCATCTTGTGGATTTACTGTTATAATAGACAAATACAGTACTTATGTACAGTATGTTGAATGTATATGCCCGTCTTGTGTCTTATCTTTCCATTCCAACAATAATTTACAGAAAAATATGGCATATTTTAGAGATCGTTTGAATTGCGATTAATTACGATTAATTAATGTTTAAGCTGTGATTAACTCGATTAAAAATTTAAACGTTTGACAGCCGTAGTATTAATTAGTAATGTATGATTAATCGATAATCGATATAATCGCGATAACCGCGATCGTTGTCAAGACCGTGATCCTCGTTCAATAATCGGATCGTAGCACCCTGAATCATAATCGAATCGAATCGTGTGGTGCCTAAGATGGCACACCTCTAATGTGTAGTGTGCATGCGTAATGCTTGAACTGGCTCAATGGACAAAGGCAGTGCGAACAGGCAGGCAAAAAAAAAAAACAAATATGACAAAAAATCGGAACTGTGTATTGGCACCTGACGTATGAACCTAGCCTTAGTCTGGCAAAGCTTTAATGTGAGCCTCCTGTTGCGTTCAGACTGTCGTCTCCTAAATAGTGAAATTGGTTGGGGAAAGAGTAGTCCAATTTTTTTGAGCGTGTTGAAACTGAATAAACAGCAATGGAGGGTATTGTTTGGAAAATAAGTGAAAGGTCTCTGTTAACATCACCTCTCAGAACATGGCTACTTGCATGGTTCCAAATGAAAAGAAAGTGGAACACCTGCCATCCCTCAACTCACTCCAGAGTTTATTTTTCCGTTAGCGATCGATGTTTTGCACAAAAAGCGGACACCACCTGTTGTGCACTTTGTAGCAACTCTGAGCTGAAAAAAAAAGCAGATCCATTTGCAGACTGGCTACACTTCAAGTGTCTCCACGATGGAAAGCGGGGCCGCATCTGTTGAGCGTCTGAGCGGACAGCAGGGCGATCTCATCTTTTAATCATCTAGGTCTCGCGTTCCCACCACCGTGCAAATGATGGCGCCGTAATAAAAGCTTAATGGTGCAGGGGACGGTAAACCGAGCAGCTATTGGGAGAGCGTGCCGACCGTCCCCGAAGGTTCTCGGTCTCGTTTGGAAGCATGCCGCCGTGACGTGCCGTTAAAAGAGTCGACACAAATGAAATCTCGACGCTCGTTTTTTAAATGTCACCATTGTGCGGGTCAGGCAGAGGTCGGCGCTGTCTCTTGTGCATGCTAATGGGCAAGCTACTTTGTAAATGAGCTAAGCTACACATTATTCAATGTTAAATAAAGCTTTGCCGCAGTGAAGCTTTCTACCGGAGAAATTTTGCAAGCTAAGCTTACTATATACAGTGGGGCAAATAAGTATTTAGCTAGCCACCAAATGTGCAAGTTCTCCTACTTGAAAAGATTAGAGAGGCCTGTAATTGTCAACATGGGTAAACCTCAACCATGAGAGACACAATGTGGGGAAAAAAACAGAAAATCACATTGTTTGATTTTTTTATAAAAATTATTTCCAAATTAGAATGGAAAATAAGTATGTGGTCACCTACAAACAAGCAAGATTTCTGGCTGTCAAAGAGGTCTAAATTCTTCTAACGAGGCTCCACTCGTTACCTGTATTGATGGCACCTGTTTTAACTCATTATCGGTATAAAAGACACCTGTCCACAACCTCCAGTCAAGTCAGTCACACTCCAAACTCCACTATGGCCAAGACCAAAGAGCTGTCGAAGGACACCAGAGACAAAATTGTAGACCTGCACCAGGCTGGGAAGACTGAATCTGCAATAGGTAAAACGCTTGGTGTAAAGAAATCAACTGTGGGTGCAATTAATAGAAAATGGAAGACATACAAGACCACAGATAATCTCCCTTGATCTGGGGCTCCTTGCAAGATCTCACCCCGTGGCGTCAAAATGATGACAAGAACGGTGAGCAAAAATCCCAGAACCACACGGGGGCATCTAGTGAATGACCTACAGAGAGCTGGGACCACAGAAACAAAGGCTACTATAAGTAACACAATGCACCGCCAGGGACTCAAATCCTGCACTGCCTGACGTGTCCCCCTGCTGAAACCAGTACAGGTCCAGGCCCATCTGCCGTTCGCTAGAGAGCATTTGGATGATCCAGAAGAGGACTGGGAGAATGTGTTATGGTCAGATGAAACCAAAATAGAACTTTTTGGTAGAAACGCAGGTTCTTGTGTTTGGAGGGGAAAGAATACTGAATTGCATCCGAAGAACACCATACACACTGTGAAGCATGGGGGTGGAAACATCATGCTTTGGGGCTGTTTTTCTGCAAAGGGACCAGGATGATTGATCTGTGTAAAGGAAAGAATGAATGGGGCCATGAATCGAGAGATTTTGAGTGAAAATCTCCTTCCATTGCATTGAAGATGAGACGTGGCTGGGTCTTTCAGCATGACAATGATTCCAAACACACAGCCAGGGCAACAAAGGAGTGGCTTCGTAAGAAGCATTTCAAGGTCTTGGAGTGGCCTAGCCAGTCTCCAGATCTCAACCTAATAGAAAATCTGTGGAGGGAGTTGAAAGTCCGTGTTGCCCAACGACAGCCCCAAAACATCACTGCTCTAGAGGAGATATGCATGGAGAATGGGCCAAAATACCAGCAACAGTGTGTGAAAAGCTTGTGAAGAGTTACAGAAAACGTTTGGCCTCCGTTATTGCCAACAAAGGGTACATAACAAAGTATTGAGATGAACTTTTGGTATTGACCAAATACTTATTTTCCACCATGATTTGGAAATAAATTCTTTAAAAATCAAACAATGTGATTTTCTGTTTTTTTTTCCACATTCTGTCTCTCATGGTTGAGGTTTACCCATGTTGACAATTACAGGCCTCGCTAATATTTTCACGTGGGAGAACTTGCACAATTAGTGGTTAACCAAATACTTATTTGCCCCCACTGTATGTTCCTGTCTTTTCCAGTATGCCCAGAATGAATACAATGAGCGACTGTGGCTTATCAGACTGAGCTTATCTCCGTTCTAGCCAGAGCCGGTCTTCAAGGTTATATCTTGAGGTGAGGTGTTTAATCCCTTACTGGAGATGTTTTTCTGTGGAAAACCACCAGAGTTGATACTTAAGTTTCACTTTCCTTTTTCATAGGTATCGTTTCATAGTAAGCATACTTGGGTAACGCCCTTTCAACAGTATAAATGTCCAGACTCTATTGTACTTCTTCGTACTTCTGGGTGATCACAGCTCCTGGCTGGGTCACATCATTTTGTACCCGAGAGCTCTTGTTCATAAAGCCTTCGAAGCAAAGCAACCCATGGTTGGGGTCGTATTCATTTCTCTAATCGCGCTATCAAGGTAACACATGTCTTGAAGTTCAAATATGAGCTTCCCTGACAAGGAATTGGCCTAGTAGTAATGCAAGTCTGGACTGTATGAAGTTGTTTGGAGATCGAGCATTCAACAAGATATTTTACAGTAATATGACTTTAGAATATCCCGTGAAAGGACTCAGACCCTCAGTCCAGATATCAGAAGTTAGATGCCCAATCATTAAGTCTCATGTCTTTACACAATGTGAAATGTGTCTGAAACTATAAGGCAAATCAAGATTAAGTCCATAGGCGGAGTTTGACGTTTAGGGCAGGGGAGGCACAACATGTTGATGACCCCGAAATGCAGTGTCAGCAATAAAATTAACTTACAACAATATTTATGATAAGTTGACAATGAGCATTTTTTGTTTCCCATCATTCTTGAGGGGAATTCTAAATCAGGCTTTCGCCAAGATCGTCATCCATTGAATATGGTACACCCGGCGGTGTCGTCCCAATGTCAAACTTTGTATCCCCTGGGCGGACCCATATTGAGGTAGATTTTTGTCTTTATTATTCAATCCAAAAAAAGTTGCTTAAAACAATATATACAGTATATTCAACCAAAAAGAAAATGTCGCTTCAATGAAAAATAAATGTGTTTGAATGCAAAAATAAATTTTAAACTAAAAAAACTCCAATAAAATGCATGTGAGAGCTATTTTTTCTTTGATCGATTTTTTTTTTTTTTTTTTTTAAATTTTTTTTTTTGATCGAAGCAACTTTTTTGATTGATGTAATTTTGATTTATTTTTGGGCCACATTTTGGCTAGGACATTTTGGTCTTTATTATTCAATCAAAATATAAGTTGGTTCCAAAATATATATATTTTAGAAAAATAAAAATCACTTCAATCAAAAAAAAGAAAAATTTCAGTAATAGAAAAAGTTTTTGAATGCGAAAAAATATTTGAGATTGAAAATCTGGCATTTGAACACTTAATTTTTCATTAAAAAAGTTTTCTATGATTGAAGCAATCCTTTTTGTGTTTGGGCCATATTATGGGTAGGACATTTGTGTGTAAATCATTCAATCCCCCCCAAAAAAGTTTCGAACACATGAGCGAACGTGCTCTCCATGAGAGCCAAAGTGCAGTGAGGGAGAAGTTCAAAACAGGCCGCTAATGCCTCTTTTAACTTTCTTCTTCTTCACACCGAACATAAAATACATGACAGCACACCCTGTGGCGAAACAATGCAGTACAGTTCCAATCAGTCATACAATAACACTTAACAGCTGGTTAACAGCATTTGTTAACAACAACAAAAAAATTAAATCTATTCGTGACACCACAAGCAATGACGAAGAATGTTTTTTTACAGAGTGTAAAGCTTTCAGTTAGCGGTTTAGCAAATGTACCGCCAGTAAACATTTCAAAATAAAAGAGCGTCATGTTCGTCATATAAATAACCATTTCTGGAGTGAATCCCACATACTTCAGAATTTTATAATATGTAGAGTAAATACTACAGAATAGTGATTCTACACTAAGAATAGCTTTCAAATGACACTCTTTATGACAAGTATGATTGGCAATGACTAATTATTTTAATTATTAAACTACTATTATATATAGTAGTATACTATAATAATAATACTAGAATTTATTCAAAACAATTCTCAGACAAGTCAGTGTTCTGAATCTGTTTACTTTCTATTCTTTTGCACTAGTAAATGCAATCAGCATTTAACCTCATTGTTTATTTGTGATTAATTATTTTTATTTGCATGATTATTTGTACTTTAATAAAGAATTTAAGTGTTCCAAAATGGTTTTGTGAATTAATAAGCATCAACAAAAATTTCATTGCTAAATTAGTAAAAAAAAAAAAAAAAAAATTTTAAAAAGAAAATTATTAGATTACCGTAATTTCCCGAGTATAAGGCGCACCTGTGCATAACGCGCACACCAAATTAATTTACACAGCCAGACTATTCTCCCTGTATTTTTCAAACACTGTGAGAAATAGTCTGGGACCCAACCCATTAACGGCCTCTCGAGCAAGGTACAAAATCCATCGTCCAATCAGATTCGTTTATTGCGTGACGTGTTCTTAACGAGTAACGTCACTCGTGCGCCGAAAGTCGTCTCCACAACAACGCAGTTGGCGAACGGGAGAGCCGAGACTATGTTTCAATCCGCGGTAAAACCAGTTTTAAATTACCAAAAACACATCGAAACAAGTCATTGACAACAGTTAACATGGCTCGTGCTAGCCATGTTGAATAAACTACTCCATTCTCCGCTCACGCTAATTACTTGTCACTTTAACAACGTCTCGTCTGCCCGTCGCTGATTGGTCCACTCCGCTGTCTGTTTGCTGTGGCTTGCTCCGCCCTCAGATCCGCCGGACAGTCGCCAGACTCAATCGCTGGAACAGCGGTGAGTCTGGTATACCAGGCAAGTAAAATCTAGGGAAAATAATTGTACCCGTGTATAACGCACACCCTAATTTTAGCACCAATAAATAGAAGAATACAAGAAAACGGAGCCCATGTACAGATACAGAAATGTCATTTTACTGACTGGTGAAACACAGCACAAGCATAGCACATTGGTAGTTTAAAACATTACCGTAAACTGACAATATGTACGGTAATAATATGATCTGACAACTTCTTCCACTTACCAGAATCCAGGAGAAAACAAAACAGATGTGACTTTTCTTTTAAAGGCTGCTGTATAACTTGCTCGTTTCATCATGATGAATAAATGTTTCTTCCATGGATTGATACGGTAAAATGAAAGCGAGAACGTAAGTCGGAAATCCGAGAGAGTTCATCGCTGTCGACACGACAGTAACAATAGGAACTATTGTTATTTGGATTTGAGTTTCCCGAGGGACAGATATAGTTGACGGACACAGAAAGTGTGTTGTGTTACATTTGATACGGTCCGAGTTGCGGAGCTGCAATAAACGTTGACTCAAATGAGTTCAAGAAACTAAATTATGTGCTTTAAGAAGAGTAAAAAAAGCAGAATTTAACACAGACGAAATCGTTCGACCCATCAGAGTGAAGTATTACCGTGTAGCGAGTTATAATAGAATTCACCGGTCGGAACTTATGTTGGCACGTTGTAAAGTTCCTGGGGGGAGGTATTTTGTTGAGGGAACAGCCGGAAAGATACTGTAATTTTTGGACTATAAAGCGCACCTGACTATAAGCCGCCACCCACCAAATTTGAGAACAAAAACAACATTTGTTCATAGATAAGCCACACCAGACTATTAGCCGCAGCTGTCCTCGCTGTATTATGGAATATTTACACCAAAAGATATTAACCGGTAAGACTTTATTTTAGGGATGTCCCATCCAGGTTTTTGCACTTCCGATCCGATACCGATATTGTTTTGCACTTCCGATCCGAAACGATACTGGCCGATACCGATACCGGCCTATCTGAGCATGTGTTCAAGTTTGAAGTTTAGCCTCCTTACTTAGTTGTCAGACTCATGTTGAAAAGGGTTTTAGTACTCTTGATAACAACTAGCTAGCTGAATTAGGTGAGTTTGAATAACACACAATGGTTGGTAACAAGAAACTGACCTGTTTATTCAGTGACAAACACAAAACATTATAAATAACAAACAAAAATGGCATAGTCAGTCAGTAAAGCGTGCAAATAATATTGGAAACCGTCTTAAAAAAGCAAAACACACAAACAACCTCAGTGGAAAATCCCACAAATACACCAAGCTATTAGATGCTTTTAATGTTTCGTGCATTTGTTACAATAATTGTATAAAAAGCCTCTCAGGTTTAAATAAACGACTATTTCAGTATCAAGTTAACATTTTAAAACAGTAAATAAAATACTCAAGTCCCCATTCTGTATCAGCAGCTTTAAACTACATTCAATTCATTTAATTTTGCGAATCAATTGTTAAAGTTGTTAAAATTGCTCCCGTTATTCCATAATTTCCCTTCTGTCTACTTTCGACATGGGAAAGTTTTAAAACTGTTTTGAAGATGGATTCAAGTCATGATTTTGCCGATTTAGGAGGATTTTAGATAAAAAGTTAATTAGGTTCGCTTGGAAGGTTCACAACGGCCTACTAGGGAAATCTCCTGCTTTAAGATGGCGGCTGTTTACGCATCTGGTTTTCAATACTTCAATGTTGCTAACGCAGTCGAGTCTGTCGTGTAGCATCTGGTTCTATATACATATGATATCTATTATCTACAGTAAAACGATGTTGACGTAGTTTGTAGCGGCTGTCAGCAGCAGTCAGGTATTCTTGTGTTTTTTAATCCAGCGGCAGGAGTTGAGCTAATGCCGTGAGTCGAGCATTGGCATTACCCGGGTCTAAGACAAGCATGATGTTTACTCTCGGGACACAATGTGGTCCGTTTCTCCTTGCGTCCCGAAGACGGCGCTGTGTATTAGTTCCGCTTTACTTGACATATTTCAATAATCGGAATTTGGATGTTTGTGAATCGTTCTCGAATCTTCCACGGCCGAATCGCTCAAGGATGTAATGACGGCTGGGCATGTTGTTCAGTGGTTCTAAGTGTTGGATATTGCGTCTTCACTCACGAGAGATAATGGCTCGTCATCCAGAATGAATTCTTCGGCAATGACTGTTGATATTCCCTGGGCTTTGGGACTGTCGAGTGCCAGTTTGTCACGCATCGCAAAAGTTTCTGCCAGTGTTAGTTGCGTAGGACCTTTCATTTTGTCTTCGGTTTTCTTAACATACTCATCATATTGTTTGTGGTGGTATTTCGCTCAATGCTTGATAAGGTTGTTTGTATTAAAACCTCTTTACCACCACGCTTGACTTTATTGTGGAATTTTTTGCACTCTGCCTCTTGGTCTTTGTCGTCCTTTAAGGTGAAATGATCCCACACAGCTGACATTTTTACCGATAAAGTCTCTCGGTAAATTGGGAGACGGTAATGTAAATGTAGTGTGTTGAAGGTGTGCCGTAAAATGCGGACCGGATTTTAGGGAAACCTAAGCAAAAACTGGAATGGATTATGTAAACCGGTACGCTGGAAAACCCGGACCAGACGTTAAAAAAACTGGATCGGAAGTGTGGATCGGAATTTTTCCGTGTTGGCCGATCCGATGCGCATTTTTATGCCCATAAAGGTGTCCGATCCGATCCAAATATCGGATCGGGACATCTCTACTTTATTTGACAGCGGCGTCATCAGACACGGCTATGACACGGCTTTGAGCATGAATGAATGCTTATGACAGATGCCATTTTGTGTCATCTGGAAAATTATCTCACTTTTGAATAGATGTAAAAGATCCGAGCTGGACATAAATGGAATTAGTGACATAATTTGCCGGATGATACTTAATGACATCTGTCATAAGAATACATCTGTCATAAGCATACATTGATACTGTCATTTCAAAATTATGACAGTCTTATGACGCCGATGTCTAATACAGTGTTACCTATTAACTAGAGATGTCTGATCACGTCATTTTCAAAGTATCGGAATCGGCAAAAAAATATCGGACATTCCTTTTTTTTAATATATATATATATTTTTTAATTAAATCGTTTTCTAATTGTATTTAACATTACAGACATAATATGTTACACTTATCCAGAGTCTTTAGTTTAGGCTTAAGGTAGGGTTATCAAATTTATCCCGATAACGGCGGTAATTAATTTTTAAAAAAATGTATCACGTTAAAATATTTAACGCAATTAATGAATGCGCTGCACGACCCACTCACGCATTGTCCTGCTCAATCTGTAATGGCGCCGTTTTACCTATATATAGAGCTAAAAGGCAGCGTAAAATGAGTAGAGTGAATTTTGGCAGCCCTTGGAGCCTTGTTTTAAATGGCTAAAGCCTTACAATCCCTCTCCCTACGATTAGAAATATCGTGGGAAGCAATGTGGGGAAGCAAGGTAGTAATTGATCTTTTTCTTAACATCCTATTTTATTTCCCAACGCAGAGAAGATATATCAATTTGGGGCACTCTCACGTGACGTGGAGCTGGGAGGACGCTGGCGCGCTTTTGGCTGCCGCTTCTCACTCCGCACTCCGGGTTTGCACCAAAAGCTTGTTTGAACGGGTCTTTCTCACCGTTTTTGCCTGTCTCTCCTGGCCTCTCCGCGGCTTTTGCCATCTCCGGCTCCGACTATGGCTCTCAGGTACATGTCCTCGCAGCTTCTCGGACTCAACCACCACGCACCTCTTTCGCCGGACATTATTACAACTCTGAAATAACACTGCCTTCTCCGCCGTCGCCCGTACATCCATCGAGGCTCCCGCCGAAAACTTTACTACAACTTCACCACCGAAAACAGCATTCCCTCTCTTTGGTCCGACCGCAGCTCTCACTCTCCTGGATACCGGCTCAATAACAACTTCCGCATACGTCATCCGCGCACTCGTCACATGACTCAATACAACCTTCTGCCTGTTCCAACTTCCGTCACAAGGACTTCACAACAAAAGCCTCTCAAAACAGCTCTATTCAACACAAGGTCACTTAATAATAAAAGCCTCCTCCTCAACGAATTCATAATGGACAATAACCTGGATTTACTCTGTCTCACTGAAACCTGGCACAAACCCATGGATTACTTTGCACTTAACCAAACCACCCCACCTGGATACACTTACTTTGAAAACCCCCGCTTGGAAAAACGAGGCGGAGGCATTGCTGTCATCCACCGCTGTGACTTCACTCTCCGCCCCATCTCCATCCCAGCTGTATCGTCATTTGAACATTTAGCTTTCAGATTTCCCGGTTCTCAATCACTCACTGTTGCTGTAGTCTATCGCCCACCAAAAAACTGTCCCTCATTTCTGTCTGACTTCACCAATTTGGTCACCCAGCTGTCCTCCATGTCCCCGTCCATTCTGCTCCTCGGAGATTTCAGTATCCACATCGACTCCCCCACAGACAAATTTTCATCTGACTTTTTGGACATCTTAAACTGCCTCAATCTCACCCAACATATCACTTCACCCACACATAAACATGGCCACATTCTGGACCTGGTTTGCTCCACACCCTCCCTCACCATCCATAACCTGTCATTGACTGACCTCACAATTTCTGATCATCTGGCCATAACCCTGGACATTTGTATCCCTACCCCCACTAACAACCACGTACGAACAATCACCTTCCGGAATCTAAAATCACTCCCTCCCGATTCTTTCTCCTCCGCCTTGTCTGATGCCATTACCAGCTCTTCCCTCCCCTCAGACTCTACTGCTTTGGATCTAGTCAACTTCTACAACCACGCACTCTCCTCCTGCCTCAACCGATTAGCCCCTCTCAAAACAGCTACAGTCTCCTTCTCCACCTCTGCCCCTTGGTATACCCCGGATCTCCACATTTTTAAGAAGCAACGCAGAAAACTTGAACGCCTCTACAGAAAAACCGGTCTCACAGTTCATGCCCAAGCCTACAAACACATTGTCAATATTTACAACTCTGCACTCAAAACAGCCCGTTCCAATTTCTACTCTCAAATTATTCACTCTAACTCTTCCAACCCCCGTACCTTATTCTCCACTTTTGCAAAACTCACCAAACCCAAGGACAATATCACTGCCACATTCACAACAGACAAATGCAAAAACTTTCATCTTTTCATGCAAAAATCCAAACTATACACAGTTCACTTGCATCCACTTCCTTCAGTTCTCCTTCCTCAGATCTTAACAGTCCACCTCTAACATCTCACAGCTTTCCCTCCTTTTCTCCTCTTGCTCCCTCTGACATCTTCAAACTCATCTCAACCATGAATTTCTCCAGCTGCATTCTCGACCCCATACCATCCTCTCTTCTTAAAACCTGTATTCCCACTCTCATTCCTCTTATCGTTAACATCATAAACACCTCTCTCACCACTGGCTCAGTCCCCTCCCCACTCAAACTCGCCACCATCACACCCCTCCTGAAAAAACCTGGCCTTAACCCCGACAACCTGGACAATTTCAGACCCATTTCCAATCTCCCACTTCTCTCAAAAATTCTGGAACGATCCGTCATAACCCAACTTCAGCACCATCTCCACTCCTCCCATATGTTTGAAACATTTCAATCTGGATTCCGCGCACACCACAGTACTGAAACAGCTCTCATCAAAGTAACCAATGATCTTCTCCTTGCCGCTGACTCTGGTTCCATCTCCATCCTCCTCCTCCCCGACCTTTCTGCCGCATTTGACACCATTGACCACAACATCCTCCTCCACCGTCTTCAGTCAATAGGGATATCTGGCACTGCACTCCTCTGGTTCACCTCCTATCTCTCCGATCGTCACCACTTCGTCTCCATCAATAACCATAAATCCCACACCTCTCCAGTCACCCATGGTGTCCCCCAAGGTTCGGTCCTCGGCCCCCTCCTCTTCATAATCTATATGCTTCCCCTCGGTCAAATCATTCGCCACCATGGACTCAATTTCCACTGCTATGCAGATGACACTCAACTTTACATTTCATCTAAATCCATCACCCCTGTCATTCTCTCTCACATCTCAAACTGCCTGTCCGACATAAAAACCTGGATGGACAATAACTTTCTCAAACTCAACAGTAATAAAACAGAACTTCTCATCACCGGACCCAAAGCTCTCCTCCCCTCTGTACAGAACCTCACTCTCCTCATTGATGGTCACCTTGTCACCCCCTCCACCTCCGTACGCAATCTTGGCATCATAATGGACTCAACACTGTCATACCAATCACACATCAGCCACCTCACGAAAATCTCCTTCTTTCATCTCCGCAACATCGCCCGCATCCGTCCCTCCCTCTCCCAAGCCACAGCTGAAATACTCATTCACGCCTTCATCACATCCAGACTCGACTACTGCAATAGCCTCCTCTATGGTCTTCCATCTTCTCATCTCCAAAAGCTGCAATACGTCCAGAACTCTGCCGCCCGCCTCCTCACCCACACCCGCTCCAGAGAGCACATCACCCCCATCCTCCAACAGCTTCACTGGCTTCCAATCTCATACCGAATTCAGTACAAACTCCTCCTCCTCACCTACAAGTCCCTGCATAACCTGGCCCCTTCCTACCTCACTGACCTCCTACAACAGCACTGTCCCTCCCGCCACCTACGTTCTGCCGACTCTAATCTCCTCACACCCATCACTCGCACTAAACTCCGAACCTTGGGGGACCGAGCCTTCGCCGCTGCTGCTCCCTCACTCTGGAACTCACTCCCAAAACCCATCAGGAACTCGGACTCATTACAAAACTTCAAATCACTCCTAAAAACCCACCTGTTCAAACTAGCTTTTCCCACCTCTTAATTCTTAATTTTGTCTTTGTGTTATGTTATGTAAAGCGTCTTTGAGTGTCCAAAAAAGCGCTATATAAGTTTGAGGTATTATTTATTATTATTATTATCAATTGGTAGCACTAAGCACAGTCTTGGTCAGGGGTGGGCAAACCGGTCCTCGAGGGCCGCAGTGGGTCCTGGTCTTTGTTCCAACTGATTCAGCACACACACAGCTTAACCAATGAGGTTTCAGTGGAAACAAGGAGCACCTGACTGCAATCAACTGATTGCACTTGTAAGAAACCAGATTGGTGAAAGGCTGTCCTCATGATGGGTATGAACAAAAACCCGCACCCACTGCGGCCCTTTGTGGAATTAATTGCCCACCCCTGGTCTTGGTTGCACTTCCCATCATGCATTCGGGCATGGCTACAGTATCATTTACTGAAAGCTCAACAAATACACTAGATGACAATATTTAGTCACAATATACAAAGTCACATTTATCCTTTAAGAATTACAAGTCTTTCTATCCGTGGATCCCTCTCACAGAAAGAATGTTAATAATGGAAATGCCATCTTGAGGATTTATTGTCATAATAAACAAATACAGTACTTATGTACTGTATGTTGAATGTATATATTCGTCTGAGTTTTATTCATTTTTTCTGAATGCATTGCCAAAATGTATATGATCGGGAAAAATTATCGGGAATGATTGGAATTGAATAGGGAGCAAAAAAAAGCAATCGGATCGGGAAATATCGGGATCGGCAGATACTCAAACTAAAACGATCGGGATCGGATCGGGAGCAACAAAAAAAAATGATCGGAACAACCCTACTATTAACCCAAATATATCAACAAATTAGCCGCACTGGACTATAAGCCGCAGGATTCAAAATGAGGGAAAAAAATAGCGGCTTATAGTCCAAAAATTACGGTAGTTATATGCCGCGGGTTGCATGTGAGACAGACATTGCTACCGTATTTTGTTGTGGCGTAAATGTCAATAAAGCAACGCGAATTAGCTCCGTTGTTTGATACTCCGCCTCCTTCCCTAGCTCTGTACGACCGAAACAAAATGGTGACATCACGTACCGTAATGGTCGGAAAGCGATCGCCGCATACGTTTCTTCAACACAACATGGCCATGTTAATAAATATATTAATTTTAATTATTATTATAATTATATAATTATTATAATTATATAAAATATATAATTATATATTACTATAATTATTAATTTATATAATAAAAAAAAAATCGGTCTATAATATATATTTTTGTCTCCATCCCTGGCCTGTACCCATTTATAATGCGCACCATGATTTTACAAGTTGATTTTGGGGAAAAAAGGTGTGCGTTACATTCGGGAAATTACGGTAGTAGAGTAATCGTAAAACTAGTCGGCTGACTAATCAGGAGAAATTTTGTCTTTAGGACAGCCCTAGTGTATCGGAACATATTTTCTCCACACCCTTCTCACCTTTTTAACCCCTGACCCATGAAGAGGGCCCCTGGATATGTTCGCCTTAGGCCCAAAAATTGCCAAGTCCGCCACTGGGTATTAGGACACAAGACTGACAGAAAACCAGGAGTGTTTTCGGAGTATAGTCCAATATATAACAAAGACATTCATATTGTGGTCCAAAGAAACCAGAACATTCAAAGATCTTGGGAATATTGAGTATTCAACACGGGCACAAGACTGTATGCTGTCATATACGACAGACCAAGAAGGGAGTTCAATTCCTCAATCTTCTGATTCTTAAGTCAGTTAGTGGTGACTTCGGAACAAGAGAGCTTGATTGAAATGTGCTTATTAAAATGATGCACTGCGTAATGATCACTGTTGACTCATCACGCACACATTTTGCCCTCGTAAATGTATCCAGTCTTTGCTTTCCATCACGCCAACGCTGAAAAGCCTTAATTAGTGCGGCGCTGGCTGACACCTACTTTGTCATGGCTATGAAGTGCTACACGAAAAGCTGTCAGAAGACGTTAAGGCAGATTCTTGTACCGGGTGACCTCGTCACCGCCTCAGATGCGCTGTCGATATGATTCACGTCAACCGCAGAGCAGCGGTCGCATGTCTGGTTTAAGTTGTGAAAAATATATAAGTGACATTTGTGTATTCACACCTGTTGAGGGAGTACGAGAAGCCCAGATGAGGCTCCAACACCTCCCATGGTGGGTATTTCAAGTTATTATCCTTGTAGAGCTCCATAGTCAACACACCAAGGAGAGTTGATCACTTATTCTTGGAATTTTATAGTCGGGTTTTAGGTAGACAGAAGGTGATTCCTTCGAACTTTTCTGTTTGGACATGGCCTTTCTAGTTTGACATATGGATGGATAATTTTAGACCTCTTGAATTCATTTATTTAACCGCTGATTCTGGACCTGAAGAAGAGGCCCGGCGATGCTGCGACTTGGGTTTGTGAAGTGGCTGCATCGTCATTCCAATGGTTTGCAATACAATCATTCACCTTAATTTGTCCAAGATTCTTGGATTACTTCTTTGCTGGTTAAAGGCCGGAATTTCATCTGTACCTATCAAAGTCGCCGAACACGATAACATTCGTTCATTTGCTGCCATCCCCCCCACTTCAAACGGATTGAACGTCTATGGCCGTCAGCAGTGTTGCCACAGATTACTTGAAAAAGTCATTTTAATTACTGATTACGCCTCAAAACAGTAATCTAGTTACTTTACCGATTACTTCATTATCAAAGTAACTAAGTTACTTTAAAAGTAATCCATCAGTTACGTTTTACCCATTTTCCTCCCCTCTCCGCCTCAACATAAGAATGACTACAGAAAAATGTCATCACATGTAATTGACTTTCCGATGATTGAATTTAAAGTGGAATATCAGAATTTCGCGCTAGCTTAGCCACTCTGGAGCCCTGAAACTAACTAATATCTGACAAACTGCTTGGAATTTGTTGAAATCAACTCCACCGACCAATTAAACCCCGCTAACTCTAAGATTAAACCTAATGTCAAAACTTCTGAATTTCAGGTTATGGTTAACAGCATATCAGTGCCAATGTAAAACAATGCAAACTGACGGCACAATAATCAACAACAAACAAGTGGATTGTACAGTGCAATAAACACAAAGGTGGTGGCGGGCGCGGATGCGCGTGCAGCCGTGCACATTAGCAACCCGGAAGTACTCCTC
This sequence comes from Corythoichthys intestinalis, assembly GCF_030265065.1. NCBI lineage: Eukaryota > Metazoa > Chordata > Actinopteri > Syngnathiformes > Syngnathidae > Corythoichthys > Corythoichthys intestinalis. Next base: position 7,145,042 of record NC_080400.1, read on the forward strand.
TCAACACACACGCGGTCAATTTGGCCACAAAATGTGGGGGCAACTAAGCACTTTCGGACTTACAACACATCCCACAGATGCTAAACGAACACATCACCTCACAGCATAAATGTGCAACGCGCATATGATGTAAACAAAGCTTGCCAACTTGGAGCGATGACTGCCCGTCGTTGCTACGGCAAAGCTACGAAATGGCCGCGCATGTAGGGGGTCCAACCTTTTGCTGATACCCTCCAGAATGAAGGAAAAATACTCACCTTCATGCATGGATATCCACAGATCAACATTCCCTTGCAACGTCTCAACACTCGGCGCGAATGTCCACCCGCCTCAGTCCCACAACACGTGATGTGAGACCAAAACAGGAAATGGCTAAGAGGTTGTCATGGAAACACGTACCGGGAAGCTTTTATTTTAGCATTTTCTATTCAAAATGTTCTTCGTACATGACTACAATATTCCTCATTCTACATACGTTATGAGGCAATGAAAAAATAGTAACGATGAGACACTAAGGAAACTAACTTTAATCAGATTACTGGTGTAGAAAAATGAACGCGTTAGATTACTCGTTACTGAAAAAAAGTAATCACATTACAGTAACGCGTTACTAACTAACGCGATACTGACAACACTGGCCGTCAGTGGCAGCCAATGCCAGGCAATGATGTACTTTTGGGCTATTTAACGTCATTTACCTGTTGATTTTCAGTTACTTCCTGTTGATTTTGGGGTATTTTACAGGTCACTTCCTGTTTATTTTGAGTTACAGAACAGGAAGTGACCTGGGAATCACCCAAATGAATAGGCAGTGACTCAAACGCAACAGGAAATGACCTGTAAATGCCCTGAAAATCGGACAGAATGACTGTGAATGCACTGGTTTCCAATGAACGAACGTTCCCAGTCTAAATGGATTCGGCGCTGTGCACCGTCAATGCAGCCTTAGAGTTAACTGAGACACTATTATTAGAGCTGAAACAAATACTCGAGTAACTCGAGTTTAAAAACTGGTCCGGGTAATTTTCTTCACCTCGAGGAATCGTTTAATTTTGACAGCGCTAAGCATCATGTTTTGCCCGGACTACTTATAATGCGGCACAACGCACTGACTTCACGTACGTAGATGAAGAAGCATTTAAAAAAAAAAAAAAAAAAAACCTTACCGCAGCCGACAGCCGCTACAAACTACACCCGCATGATGCTACGGTGGTAGCAGGTAGCGTCTGATCCGTCTAATAGATATAACATGTATGCAGAACTAGATGCGAAATGACAGACTTGGGGGCGTTAGTAAATAGCCGCCATCTTAAAGCAGTAGACTTCTCAGCGCTAATAAATAAGATTAACGTTACTGTCACTCGCTCACGTAACGTTAGCCCTTCGGAAGGGCTAGGTTTCTATTAATTATGAGCCCTGTCAATGCGTGGCTAACGTGTTTTATAAACAGGCTTTATTTAATCTGTGAAAACAGCGGTGTGGAGTGATGAGGGTGTAAATTAAAAACGTAATAATGCTAACTGTCAATTTTAGCTCAGTAGTCATTGCTGGATAAAACACCAAGTAGCAGTGGTCCCTAATGTTCTCCAATAAAGCAGGTATCATACATTTATTTTGAACACTGCAAAAACTCAAAATCCTATTAGAATTTACAGTTTAGACTAACTTAAAACTTAACTAGAACTTAAAAATAGCTTGACACAAATGGAAATTCAATTGAAACACGTGGGAAAAACATGAACTTTTCAGTGATATCAAGCGTAATGACATTTTTAGGTAAGAAATATATTTACATATTTTTAATAACATCTAGAAGTTTTTTTGAGAGAAAGCAGTGAATTAGTCTTTTTTTTTTTTTTTTTTAATTCTAGTCACATCTGAGATCATCTGTTTTCAACAATTTATATGGTGAAAAACACTAGGGTGACTTGAAGTTCCGCTCTGAAACCCCCAATTTGGCCAAATTTCAAAATTGTCCTATATGCATGTGTGATACGTCATTGGAAAGCTTAAAATCTCTATTTTCTGGGGGAGGAAAATTTTTGAACTGGAGGGCATTTTTTAAAAGGAATTTTTGTTGAACAGCAAAACCCTAACTGGAGGCGAGAGCACGCGAGAGCAGAATTAAAGACGTCACGATTTTAACGAGATATTATCACGTACTTACCTTGTTTCGATCCAAAAACTCAATGTAGCATGTATCACCGAGTGTCAAGACACAGCTGTGAATGGCCACAGCCGGATTTTGGGGGGATTTTATGGGTAAAACATGGTTATATAACAAGGGTCGCAATGCAGAAATCTCAGCCAACAAGCAGTGGTTGAGATTTTCATATATTTACCCTTTTAAACATTATTTTTCACATTTTCTTTGTTTGGATCGATTATTCATCATCTAACATATCAGGGAAAATGCGACATTAACAAAAAAATTACAATTAATCGATAGTTATGAGGTAGATATCTGTGACTTTTTTACACACGCCAAATTTTTCTTTGTGACGTAATTTGTTTAAAAGTTTAAAATATGCGAGTGAATAATTTTTTTAAATAGTTTTGTTTTTTTTAAACTAAATATTAGACATCAATTAATGATTCTAAGCTAAAAACAGCAGACATTTTGAATAATAAATATAAGCACTTACCTTCTTTTTATGGCTAGGTTGAAACAAAAGCGGTTGCGCGACGTCTGTAAACGGGTATTCGGGGTAAAACGGACAAATTAAAAATAGTTCGGAGGATTAGTGCACCATGAATCTGCTATGGCAGCATATAGACATATTGTTCTATCAAACACAACAGTTGTTTTGGCTTAAAATACAGCAGTTTATTTTATAGAGGGTTGCAAGACCAAAAACTGCTTTTTCAGTCTTGTCTGTGTTTTCCACCATATCGAAAATAAAGACATTGATTGACTGAAAATGGTTCAATATTAGGTGAAATGTTTTGTCGTCGCATGTATATTAATAATTTTTCTTTACCTATAAAAAAATTTTCATCCGATTACTCGATTAATCGATAGAATTTTCAGTCGATTACTCAATTAGTAAAATATTCGATAGCTGCAGCCCTAACTATTATGGTGGAAGATTTTGGTAGCAACTTGTAGGTTCCTTTTTATTTTTTTTAGACATTGACACATTTTTAAAACGATATCTCGATTCTTGGCAGGAGCATATCGATAACCTTTTGTGATACAAAGTATCACAATTAGGGCTGTCAAACGATTACAATTTTTAATTGAGTTAATTATAGCTTAAAAATTAATTATTCGTAATTAATTAATTAATCGCAATTCAAACCATCTATAAAATATGCCATATTTTTCTGTATATTATTGTTGGAATGGAAAGATAAGACACAAGACGGATATATACATTCAATATACTGTACATAAGTACTGTATTTGTTTATTATAACAATAAATCAACAAGATGGCATTAACATTATTAACATTTTGTTAAAGCGATCCACGGATAGAAAGACTTGTAGTTCTTAAAGGATAAATGTTAGTACAAGTTATAGAAGTTTTATATTAAAACCCCTCTTAATGGTTTCGTTTCAATAAAATTTGTAAAATTTTCAATCAAAAAATAAATTAGTAGCTCGCCATTGTTGATGTCAATAATTACACAATGCTCATGGTCCATAAAATCAGTCGCACCAAAACGCCAGCAGAGGGAGATAAAAAACACAAGTAAGAAGTGGACATGACACTGCTGTCATTTTAATCTGTTTGAGCGGGGCATGTGCGTTAAATGTGTCAAATATTTTAACGTGATTATTTTTTTAAATTAATTACCGCCCGTTAACGCGATCATTTTTACAGCCCTAATCACGATATATCAACATTTGGATATTTTGTCACACCCCTAGCGTGTACCATTTTTGTTTTCCATTAAATGTCATCTCTAGACTTGCGCAGACTAACCCGACATGGTCCAACTTCTCCACATGCCCTTGACACTGACAGTTTAAAAAATGCTGCGGGGATGGACAGTATTCCAGCACTTATGGCAGCTATCTGACCTTTAGATCTCACACCCGCGCGCAAATTTGTGCAAGTCGCCTACAGACGCGGACGTGCCTAGAGTGTCCAAATCCCAATTACATCATCTGAGCTGCGCGTTGTTATGATCGCAATCGTTTTTGCGTTGGTAATGTTTGACTCTCCATAGCAGAGCACGTTTTCCTTATTTATCATTAGCGTCATTAGTAGGAGTATATGGAACATATTATTTGGGTGAGGAGTCGAGGGGACGGGTTGGGTGGTTAGGTGGCTGTTGCATTACTGACGGCGGAGGACATTTACACTTGATGATTCCTTTAGCATTCTCTGACACGTACGTCTAAACAAGTGTTTCTCATTCTCAATTATTTTCTATTACGGCCCCCCTCAGGAAGATGTAAATGTTTCGCGCCCACCAACGCTCTGCCGCCACTGTATTTAGTATCAATTTTCTACTAAATTATTACAAGTACACCTCTGTAAACATTGTGTAGCGTTCAGATGTGTCTCAATTAGATGACGTGCGCAAACGCGGGAGACGGAAGAAAAAGAGAGGGAGAAAGGTTGAGTTGTTGGCAGTTGAATAAAAGCGTTTTTATCTCCTACGAAGATTGTGCCTGCATCTACCCACACGGGTCGCTACCTTGGTGGCAGCGGTGTTTTCTGTGTTTCCTGATTGTAGTAACTTTTTGCCTCTTCTGACAATTACTGGACTTTCTAGTCGGCTGCTGACTGGCTACCTGTGCTCGTATCTTGGCCGGAATGTTGAGCGCTTTCAAATGCGGCAGCACGGATTGCAACATCCACGAGGATTATTATCCTTTGTGGAGGGGTGGCTCGAGTGGCTTGGGAGTCGAACTCCCTGCGCCTTTTCTGGGGGATGGCGCCAAGCCTTTTGCTACTTGGGCGAAGCAGTTTGAGATCGCCGTGCGCGTGCAGGCAAGGGCTGGGAGTTACGCTGCTGCTCTGGTCAGTCTCCTTCCCACGAGGCTGGATGGCGCAGCTTTTCTACTGTGGGACAGTTTGGGACCGGACATTCAAAGTGACTATGAACGAGTGAAGGGGAAATTGAAGGAGGCTTTCGGCCAACAACAATTCCTCTCGTATTTCCAAACTTGCATCGCTGCGCGGCCTCGTCAGCCTAATGAGAGTTTGGACGTATACGCGGCTGATATCTCCAGGCTTGTGGCTGAAGCATTCCCGGACTATGACAAAGTTGCCAGAAATGGTGAGATTTTTAGGCGATTTCTCGCTGGTCTCGACCCTGCACTGCAGGCCAAGTGCCACGAGCAAGGTGCCACTGACGTTGAGGAGGCCTTGATAATTGCAGGCCGTTGTGAACGAGCTAGGCTGGCTCTGAAGTCGAGCACGCTTCCATTTGGGCATTCCATCCAACAACCTGCTGTTGTGGCGACCCTCGGTTCATCTTCTCAGAGGGTTGAGGACTGCAAAGTGGATTCGACGGAGATGCTGGTTCAAATGTTGGGGCAGCTCAATTCGAGGTTGGATGACTTGCAACTGGAGGTGAGAGAGTTGAGAACGCTGACCCGCGAGATGGAGCGTGGTGGTCGGCGTTCCCCTTTCCCGGAGGTCGGTCAACAGAGCCCAGGGGAGCGTCGAGAACGTCATCCCTGTCGCTGTGATTGTGGTGGGGGCTTCCGAGCAGATGGCTACAATAGAGGACGGTCTCCAGAACACGCATTTCAACTAGGATTAGACAAACGGTGGTCTCCACGGACCTGTGACGCCGATTCAGAATCTCCAGCATACCAACACATCGGCGGGAGCCTTTCACACTCTACGGAGGAGCCGCAAGCAAGGCGCGGTGTCAGGTTTTTGTTGCCTTCTCGACGTTCCCCTTCCCCACATCGACGCGGACAGGGAAACTTCCAGTAGCTGGTATCAAGACTCAGATGCCAGCGTTGTCATCACAGAGTCAGAGTGAAATGGCTGCGGCTATGCCTCCTCGCTCGGAGGGTGAGTCTGAGCCTACAGTTTACAGTGGGGAGAACAAGTATTTGATACACTGCCAATGGTTAGCAGTGTATCAAATACTTGTTCTCCCCACTGTATATCAAAGGACTGGCCGAAAACATTGATGTGACTGTGCTAATTGATTCTGCATCTAATGTACAGTAGTTGTGCACAAAGTGGGCGCTCAACATACGAATGCTGACCATATTTTACACAGACCCATCCCCAATTCAAAATCGATTAGGGGAAAATACCCAAGATGTGACCCATATTCTTGTTAATACGAGTACTAAAGCAGAGATTGGAAAAAACACTAGGTTGGTGTGCAGTGTGGAGTGTCCTGCCGCTGCCCCTGTTTCGAATCCCTGTTCGAGTCCCGGTCTTTGTCCCCCAAATTCAACCTCCCCGACTTCTGGGGATCACTGTCTGATTTACACTCTGTCCCATGATGGCTCCAATATCAAGGAGCTCCAACAATGTCAGGCTGACATTGGTGAGTGTTTGGGTTGGCTGGGAGAGGGTCGGAGACCCCCACAGTGGAAGTTAACTCATTCACTCCCAGCCATTTTCACCGGAGCAAGGCCCTTCATTCCCGGCCGTTTTACTGGATTTTGACTGTTCTTGCAAGGCCCACAGAAAATTCTGTTCTATTGCTATATAAACATGGAACCCATCAAAAGAAAGAATAGACTCTCTTCTTTTAGCAGAAAAAAAGTTCATCTTTTTCAATTCTTTAGAAATCAGCATTAGAAAATAGCATCGTTCGAGCAATTTTCCAATTTCTGATAAAAAAAAAAACAGAGAAATTGAGCTTTTTGTAAAAGCAGACATTTCAACATAACACATCTATTTTTCGCTTTTGTGACATCCCAAACATCTGTATAATGTTTTCGTTCTACAAAATAACATAAGCAACAAGACAAATAGAGCTTTTGATCGCAAAGTAACAATTTATTTATACATAACTAAACTACTGAATTGTTGAACTATTTGCGCACATAACTTTGGGGAAGGCTCTCGGCTGCTCCCGACTGAATGAGGTGGCTTCCAGTAATCTGATGAGTCCAGATCAAGATTGGTCTTACTTTTTTCATCATCTTCATCGTTGGTTTCAACCTCGGGCTCAGGAGTACTGCAACGTGAGCTCCGCAGAACGCGTGTGGAACCTGACGCTGTTGTGGCCGTCAACTGTCTAATCGTGATAGATTTTTTTTTATCCTTCTTTGCCGATGGTTTAGTTTTCTTTTCAAAACACTCCTCCAGTGTTGTTTGCCTTTTTTTCCCGATCGTTCTCCACAGTTTTCTCAAATTCTCACACGTCTTCACAAGATCCCTCCAACTTCCGTTTCCTGACTACTTTTGTTCACTTCCTTTCTTGGCCCGGGAGGAGTTCTTACAAAATGCGCCACTGCCTTCCAGTGGCCAGTTTTATTGCTTTAAAATGAGTTTTGAGCATTGTGCATTGCAGTTTAGGCACAACAGCACCTAGAGATGCCTCTTGTCCAAAAAAATAAATAAATTAAAAAAAAACCTAAGACGTATAAATACGTTTTTTTGTGACACTGTAACAATTAAAAATAGACCGTATTTATACGTTTTTGTGAGCAAATGAGTTAAAGGCTGTGTCGCAGTCTTTGAGGAGGCTAGTTCTCTAATACAAGTTCTAACACCGCTGTCGTCTGTCATTTTAATAATAATAATAATAATAATACATTTTATTTATAGAGCGCTTTTACCGGTGCTCAAAGGCGCTTTACAGTTGAGGGAAAAAATAAATAAAGCTCACACAACGTGAGCAGTACAGAACAATAGAGGAAAGAATTACACATTAAAAGCTAGTTTAAAAAGGTGAGTTTTTAACAATTTTTTGAATGTGGGAAGATCAGAACAGGTGCGGATGGTTTTAGGGAGTGCGTTCCAAAGTGAGGGGGCAGCAATGGAGAAGGCTCTGTCCCCCCAAGTACGGTGTGTTATTTGTGGGGGCAGTGCGAGAATGTTTCCATTAGATGAGCGGAGGTGACGGGAGGGGGTGTGGGGACAGAGAAGGTCCGTGAGGTAAGGAGGAGCCAAGTTATTGAGTGCTTTGTATGTGAGAAGGATGATTTTGAAATTTATCCTGAGTGAGATGGGAAGCCAGTGCAGTTTGTGAAGGACGGGGGTAATGTGATTCCTGTAGGGGGTACGGGTGAGAAGGCGTGCAGCGGAGTTCTGGATTTATTGTAGTTTATTGAGGAGTTTGGCTGGAGATCCGAAAAGAATGCTGTTATAATAATCGAGTCTGGAGGTGACGAATGCATGTATGAGGGTTTCTGCAGCAGAGTAGGTGAGGGAGGGGCGGAGGCGGGCTATGTTCTTAAGGTGGAAGAAGGCGGTTCTGGTGATGTGGTTGATGTGCTGATCGAATCTTAGTTTATTGTCGAAAATGATACCTAAGTTGCGGGAGTGTGTTGAGAGAGGGAGGGTGCAGTTGTCGATGGTAAGGGAGAATTGACTGTTTTTGATGTGAGCTGTAGGGTCTATGATGATTATGTCAGATTTGTTGCTGTTGAGTTGAAGGTAGTTAAGTTGCATCTAGGATTTGATTTCGCTGAGGCAGTTGTGAAGTGTAGTTTTGGTGCTGTGTGAGATGGTACACTTAGTTCCACATATATGTGATATCTACTGTAGCCGTATGTGGCAGTATGTTTGTAGCAACTAGCAACTGGGCTTTGTTTGTAGCGGCTGTCGGCCGCAGTCAGGTATGATTGTTTTTTTTATCTAGCGGCTTGAGTTGAAAGTGATATTTACTCTCGGTCCGTCCCTCATTGTGCCCCGAAGTGTTTTAGGTTCGCTTTACTTGATATAATTCAATAATCGGAATTTGGATATTTGTGAATCGTTCTCGAACCTTCCACAGCCGAAGCGCGAATAATCCAAGAATCGGAAATTTCGCACGCCTCTAGTCACTTATATGATTGGCAGTCCATTCGGGTAGGACAAGTCTTTGCGAACAATTCATTATGACCGGTTGCGCCGTTACAGCCTGCCGGTGGCCTTCCCTGCGGGAATTTTGAAGGCAGTGTGTCTCTTTCTGCATCCGTGGTACCACCAGAGGGTACTGCTGCACCAGGAAGTCCTACTGGTGGGCGTCTCTCTGGTAGGGACTCTTACGGCGTTTTAAAACCGGGTCCGGCTTCCGATGTCGCTCCTGCCATGGCAGACACAGGTCAGAGTCAATCGCGAACCAGTTAGCTTGTTTGGTCGAAGGATTATTTGTGGAGCTAAATTGTGCTATTCTTGTGTTTTATTGGGTCTCGTGTTTGTTCATACTGTTGTGCTGCCCGGGTATGACTGTGTGTTTAAAGTTAAAAAAAAGGGAGGAAAAAAAAAAAAAATGTGATTTGTGTTTTAAAAAAATGACAATAAGTATTTCTACATGTTCTTTATTGTGAAAATTGTTATGTTTTATATACAAATGTTTTATGGTATTTGTTAAAAGATAAAAATATGTTGTGCATGGAAATGAGGACATTTCTTTTTGTATGGGGGGGGGGACACCTGTAGCGTTCGGACATACACTTCATAATTGTATTGACAGGTCACATCCGTCAGTCACTGCACAACGCCTTCAAGTAGGGGGCCGTCCTACAGTCCGCCTCAGTTATTCGGAGTTGGTTGCAGTTAGTCAACACATTCAACGATCCAACGCGGGATTTAGGTTGAAAAAGTAAGAAACCTGTACCGCATACAAACAGGAAGGAATGTCTCAGCAGTGATTTGTTGGAGGATTGAAGGTAATTGTTATATTTTTCGTACTATGCATGCATTTGAAAACGTGAAAAAAAATCAATGGGTGAAATTAACCGCTACATACTAGACTACATTCTTCGACATATTTATGTAAAATAAATGCTAACTACCCGTTTTTTTGCTCTTTTAACAGAATCGAGACTGTTTTAGGTCCATATCTATAAAGAATTCCGGGATTTAAACATTTATTCATTTTAATTTTCACCAGGAAAGCTCTTTTTTCATATGGCAGCCGCCACATTGACTGACATACTAGCATCGTGCTTCGACATATTTAAGTCAAATAAATGCTAACTGCAAGCTGTTGTTTTTTTGCTTTTAACCATGAATCGAGAATGTTTTACGTCCATATCTATAAAATATTCAGGGCTTTAAGCATTAAATCACAAGAACTTTCTACGGAAAAGCTCTACATATGGCGGCCGCCACATCGACTGACAGACTTCGACATATTTACATAAAATATATGCTACATGCACGTTTTTTTTTTTTTTTTTTGCCTTTAACCGAGAAATGAGACTGTTTTACGTCCATATCTATATAAAATTCGGGAATTTAAGCATTTATTCACAAGAATTTTCAACAGAAAAGCTCTGTTTACGTATGGCGGCTGCCGCATTGACTGACAGACTAGCTTCGCACTTCAACATATTTGCGTAAAATAAATGCTAACTGCATTGTTTTTTTTTGTTTTTGTTTTTATTTTAACCAAGAATCAAGACTGTTTTACGTCCATATCTATAAAGAATTCAGGGATTTAAGCATTTATCACAAGAATTTTCAACGAAAAAAGCTCTTTGTCTGTGATTCCACTCGGTCAGCTTTGACGGCTACGCCAACAATGCAGGCCCCCTATTAATCGGCCCCGCGCCCCGTGTCCCATCAATATCATTATGAAGTCTATGGTGGGGCTAAATTGTGTTATTCTTGTGTTTTATTGGGTCTCGTGTTTGTTCATACTGTTATGCTGCCCGGGTATGACTGTGTGTTTAAAGTTAAAAAAAAAGGGAGGAAAAAAAAAACAACAACAAAAATGTGATTTGTGTTTAAAAGAAATTGACAATAAGTATTTCTACATGTTCTTTATTGTGAAAATTGTTATGGTTTATGTACAAATGTTTTATGGTATTTGTTAAAAGATAAAAATATGTTGTGCATGGAAATGAGGACATTTCTTTTTGTATGGGGGGGACACCTGTAGCGTTCGGACATACACTTCATAATTGTATTGACGGGTCACATCCGTCAGTCACTGCACAACGCCTTCAAGTAGGGGGCCGTCCTACAGTCCGCCTCAGTTATTCGCAGTCGGTTGCAGTTAGTCAACACATTCAACGATCCAACGCCGGATTTAGGTTGAAAAAGTAAGAAAGCTGTACCGCATACAAATAGGAAGGAATGTCTCAGCAGTGATTTGTTGGAGGATTGAAGGTAATTGTTATATTTTTCGTACTATGCATGCATTTGGAAACATTGTGAAAAAAATCAATGGGTGAAATTAACCGCTACAGACTAGACTACATTCTTCGACATATTTATGTAAAATAAATGCTAACTACCCGTTTTTTTGCTCTCTTAACAGAATCGAGACTGTTTTAGGTCCATATCTATAAAGAATTCAGGGATTTAAACATTTATTCAATTTAATTTTCACCAGGAAAGCTTTTTTTTTCATATGGCAGCCGCCACATTGACTGACATACTAGCATCGTGCTTCGACATATTTAAGTCAAATAAATGCTAACTGCAAGCTGTTGTTTTTTTGCTTTTAACCAAGAATCGAGAATGTTTTACGTCCATATCTATAAAATATTCAGGGCTTTAAGCATTAAATCACAAGAACTTTCTACGGAAAAGCTCTACATATGGCGGCTGCCACATCGACTGACAGACTTCGACATATTTACATAAAATAATTGCTACATGCACGTTTTTTTTTTTTTTTGCCTTTAACCGAGAAATGAGACTGTTTTACGTCCATATCTATAAAAAATTCGGGAATTTAGGCATTTATTCACAAGAATTTTCAACAGAAAAGCTCTGTTTACGTATGGCGGCTGCCGCATTGACTGACAGACTAGCATCGCACTTCAACATATTTGCGTAAAATAAATGCTAACTGCATTGTTTTTTTTGTTTTTTTTTTAAACCAAGAATCAAGACTGTTTTACGTCCATATCTAAGAATTCAGGGATTTAAGCATTTATCACAAGAATTTTCAACGAAAAAAGTTCTTTGTCTGTGATTCCACTCGGTCAGTTTTGACGGCCACGCCAACAATGCAGGCCCCCTATTAATCGGCCCCGCGCCCTGTGTCCCATCAATATCATTATGAAGTCTATGGTGGGGCTAAATTGTGTTATTCTTGTGTTTTATTGGTTCTCTTGTTTGTTCATACTGCTATACTGCCCAAGTATGACTGTGTGTTTAAAATTGTTAAAAAAAAAAAAAAAAAGCGAGAAAAAAAAAAGTGATTTGTGTTGAAAATAAATTGATAATAAGTATTTCTACATGTTCTTTATTGTGTGAATTGTTATGGTTTAGGTACACATGTTTTATTGTATCTGTTAAACATATTTTATTGTATCTGTTAAGAAATAAAAATATGTTGTGCATGGAAATGAGGACATTTCTTTTTGTACGGGGGGGGGGGGGGGACACCTGTAGCGTTCAGATGTGTCATGTTGATGACGTGCGCAGAGTGCGGGACACAGGAGAAAAAGAGAGGTAGAAAGGGTTATTGTCGAGTTGTTGGCGGTTGAATAAAAGAGTTGGGACGGCTTCGTCCAAAAGAGCTCAAGTCTCTTGAGTTTTTGTCTCCTACGAAGAGTGTGCCTGCACCCACCCACACGGTCCGCTACAATTGTGTCCTTGTCAACATTAAAGAAAAAACTAATATTGATGAACTTACAATAAAGTATAACTTTATTACCATTGTTTTTGTTTTTAACAGAAAAGACCAAGTGTATCAATTTGCCTGAATTAATAAAAAAAAAATAATTACAGAGTACAATATGCCAAATAATTTGACAGAAAAAAAAAACAACAAAAATGACAGTCATTGGACAGATGGACAGTTTTTATTTTTGCTGCAGGCAGTATCAGCTCCTTTATTATGATGTGTGGTTATTTTGCACTGAGCAACTTGGTATGCCACTTTATATGATGCTAATAGTGTTCGCTGGCTTACTGATGTCAAACTCACAAAGCGGGACGGCCGATTGTTGGCAATATTCGGCATGTTTTTGCTGAAAAAATCAAGCGGCTTATCAATGTGGTTATGGTAACTTTTCAATAAAATATTTTCATAACATTTGTGATGATATGTCAACTGACAATTAGTTGATTTACACCTCTTTTATAGCTTGAAGGGGTCTGTATTGCTTTCACCGGCACTAATTATCTTTTACGAGGGTGGCAGGAACCCTGCTACACTAAAAACTACAAATGTACTGACTACTTTATGGCATATGTAACATCCCCCTGTCCCCATTAATTCATAAAGGCGGAGGTCGATGCGTACGCTTTCGCGCAAGTTCTGCAAAGATGGTAGAGCAACAAGAGCCAAAAAGTTTTGTCTGAAGAGAGAAAAAAAGGGTTTACACAATAAACATTGGCCCAGCTTTCACTCACTGACGTGACGCCCCCCCCCGAACTCTTCAGCGTGGGGTGGGAGGGTTAGCCACAGTAACGCTATGTCTGCACTAGGACGGCTAATGGCCTTAAACGTTTAATTAGCTAGACTAGCATGTCGGCTACACTAGTATACCTCTTATCCGGATTAGTTGTTAGACGGATAATTGCAGGTAATAGTACCCACCACTTAGTATAGACTGCTGTCTCCGTACAACAATCGGTTACTAAGGAAGTGACGTCATGGAGCGTGCCATCACCACTTTTAGTGCAGCATGCCGGCATTGTAAACAATGGAAGCGGATCACAAGACATGGCATTGCTGTTTCTCTTTTCTTTTCCACAGTCATTGTTTACAGTTTATCATCTCAACTGTAAAAGGTGTCAGGAACCAATGTCTTTGCAATTCTTTTCTGGCTCTTTTTATTAGTGCATCTGCCTCTCCACCAACCTGTAAATTTAAATGTGGTACCAGCCGGTTCGCTCGACGTGAAGAGCTGATAATGCATTCAAACATTTTTCTTGAACCTTCAAACGTGTGTCGCAATATTATGCTTCAATTCAGTGCCCATCGGTGGTCCTCCGATCGCAGATTACATTAAGATGAACGTTTTATTACAGAGCTCGTCTCCCGCGTTAAGTCACCGATCAGCCAGCTACGCGGCTGGTCCCTCCCAACTCAGTGCCGACTGGAGTACAGTATATAAAATGCATAGGGGAAAGTTAAACCACAAAAAGTGAACTGTGTGGTACCCCCAGTCACAGAGGCGCGCAATCAGTTTTTTTTCATGACATTTCCGCCTGTCAAAACTGTCGCCACTGTTATGCACAAGCACTCCTGGTTGCAGCTTCCAGGAAATATACGTGGACTACACCATATGTTTCTATTTGTTATTTTCCGACTGGTGAGTGCGCAACGGAACATCGATTGTAATGTCCCAAGTAACGATGTCAGGCTTTTGTTGTTTTCTAAAAATTGATTTCAAACAAACTCGGCGACTGCTCATAAAAGCCGAGTGTGCCCACAGTCCCTACACTCTAGATCCCGCGTGATGCTTTCAAATGTGTTCACAAAAAAAAGTGATCACAAAACGGAGTTCCCGACCCCTGGTCTACAAGGTGTGGTATTTTCGAAATTTCCCGCCGGCGAGTCATGAGTTTGTTTCAGAGGTAAACGGCACGGACGATGACCTAACACATGAGGCTGCTCTTTTTTACGCATGCTCAGTTTACGCAAATGCAGGCGTACCTTGCAGAAACGAAGGCGCCTTAAATGCACCTTAAACGTAGTGCGGAAAGTTATAAATATAGTCGGCAAAATACTCCGGGGAAAATTATCTGTCCTAGTATAGACCAGTGTTGTTAATCTTACTTTAAAAAAGTAATTAATTACAGTTACAAATTACTTCTCCCAAAAAGTAATTCATTAGTAACTCAGCTACCTGAAAGCAAGAGTAATAAGTTGGTAGTTGGCAAAGAAACTGGTGATAATTTTCATGTCCCCCCCCCCCCCCCCCCCCAAAATACATAAATAAATAAAATAAAATAAAATACATTTTAAAAAACAGGTCACACAATGTGAAGTTTAAAGGGTTTTTGGGACAATTGGCCCTAGCCCAATTCTTTATCCTAAACTTAACTAGACACTAGGCATGTGCCGGTTACCGGTTTCACGGTTTACCGTGGTGTGAAAACGTCGCGGTTTCAAAACCACTAAAATTTTCCGTCAGACCGTAGTACGGTATTAGGCTCGAGCGTATGACGTGGCACTCGCGAGGTTTCCGCCGCTATCGCTATTTTTCTTGTGTCAAAAATGCAGCCAGAAGCGGCTTGGCGCAGCAGCGCTCACCCCCTCCCGTTTGTTGCTGTGTGTGAAAGTGACGCTATCGGCTAGAAGGCCAGCTAACCCAAAAACAAATACTCCAAACATAAGGCGTACTGTTCTTCAATTTATTGAGCTCTCAAATCGTGGTAAGTGTAATATACAAAATGAATACATTTAAAATGTTGTGCAATTATATTTTTCCATGTGAGTAGCTTCAACAGATTAGCAACATGAAAAAGTTCGCCAAAAACAAAACACACATTTTCCTTTCAAATTCAATATACAAACTAACTAAAAGCCTACAAAGACGAATTTTAGCCAAGGCTTACCTGGGAGAGCAACTTCGTTGAGTGTTAAAGCCGCAGAGTGAGAAAACAAGCTTGATTCGCTTGAATGAAGGGGAAAAAGTGATAGCGTCAAAGATCGCTAATTGCGAAAGATGATCTTGCCCTAAGCACAAATCCACGTTCGCTGATCAAGGAGAGGTCTCACTCTCAATGTTTAATTTTTTTTTTATTATTATTTTTTTTTATATGAAACCTTTCCACAACAATATTGACATTTTAACTAACTTATACATTTTTTAACTAACTTATTAACTTATGAATTCTTTATGTTCTTTTTAACACAAAGGCATGACAGCATGTAGACTAGAGTTGACAGAGTTGCTGAAAATGGCGAAACTTCACTTGAGCTTTTCCACCCTCCCCAAAAAAATCATGCAGTATAAATTTTTAAAATTTTTATTCAGAAGTGTTTTTACTTTTTAATAGAAATTATTTTGTTCTTGCTCTAATCTTGACCAACTTGAGCTGTGGCTGTGAGTATAGTCCATAAGTTATATTTATTTAAATTTTATTTAAAATATTTTTTTCTATTGATGATTTATTTATTTTAACAATATATTAATGTTCCAATTTGCAACTATGTTCTGAAAAAAAAAAAAAATCCTGTTCAATGGAAAAAAGTATTTTTTTAACCCATACATCTCAAAATTTTTTGGCGGTATAATTGCAATACCGTGAAACCGCAGTATTTTTGCTCACGGTTATCGTACCATCAAAATCTCATACCGGCACATGCCTACTAGACACAGGGGTATTGCGGATATTGCGATAACTAGATAGTAACCTTTGCTAAGTGTGGAAGTCATTTAATGTTGTGACTCAACCGTTAAATTTGTTAAAATTGCTTCCGTTATTGCATTAGTTCCCTTCTGTCTATTTTTGACATGTGTAAGTTTTAAAAATGTTTCATCATTTAAAGATAGATTTAAGTTAAGTTTTGTCGATTTAGGAGCATTTTAGATAAAAAGTTACTTAGGTTCGCTAGGAAGGTTCTCTACAACAGAGCCTTCCTGAGAGGTCTACTGCTTTAAGATGGCGGCTGTTTACTAACGCATCTGGTTCTTTATTATACATGTTGCTAATGCCACCGTGTCGGTCATTTGCATTTAGTTTTGTATATATGTGATACGTATCTACCGAAGCATCATGTGGGCGTAGTTTGTAGGCTATCGGCTACAGTTAGGTATTATTGGAGCCACCTGGCATAGTAGTATTACGTTTGCAACTGCGTCACACTCCCTTGCCTCCACCCCACTCCTGCTCTGCTCTCTCGTCTCCGTGAGTCCGTCTTTTTCAGACTATTCTCGCGTCAGTCCACCAACATCGTAACGCATAGTAACGCACGCCTTTCCTCAGTACCGCACGCCTCAGTACCGTTAACGGCGTTGCCAAGATGAGAAAAGTAATTAATTAAATTACTCACTACTGAAGAAAATAACGCCGTTATATTCTAACGCTGTTATTAACAACATTGGTGTAGACGTAGCCTTAGACACAGAAAACATACATGTCTTTTCTCGTCCCCCACTGTATTAAAAGTGTAGCCAAACAATACATACGCTTCATCACATTTTCTCGTCTTCATATCTTCACGCTCGTTGCTGTGTGCTCTTGTTCAACTCAAAAATACTGCGCACACTCTGAAAATGAGAGCGCCACTGCCACCCACTGAGTGGATGTGCAATTACACTTAATTCTAGTATGGCAAAAAAAAAGTACGTTCCCTGAGGACAAATGCCCTTCCCCAGCCCCCAACACCCACTATTTGAGAAGTACTGCTCCATGCGGAGTTGTATTTCTATAAGTCAAAATCCGAGAAAACCGCTGACTTTTCTAAAAATGGCTTGGATTGAGCGGCAAATACACCTTTTCACATACCACTACCGTGATTCCCCACTTTGGCAAAAATGCGGTTCTTGTCGGCGCCTCGGGGCGCGCCATCCCCAATGACTTTGAGAGAAGAGCGTGCAGTTGTTAGTTCCGCTCCACTCGTGTCTGGTGGCCTGTCACACGAGCCATTCCCTGAAATCACACTACTATAACGGCCTAATCAGCACTTAACGAGCCATGCTACATAAAATCAATGGCCGGCCTCCGTTTGGGAATGCGGAATATTTGGAGGGGGGCTGCTAGATCCTCGATTTGGCCTATCTCAGATGACAGACCTTCACGTTTTCTAGCGCTTGTCCAACATGACGCGCACAGGTGACTTGATGCGTAGGAGGACACATGTGACAAAACCCCCATAAAGGTGCAGGTCATCACATAATGTGTCAAGCTAGCAGAATTCAACGGAAAAGCGGTTGTGTTGTCAGCCAAGCATAGTAAGGGAAAGCTGAACAAGACTGCATTGTTCTTGGTAGAAGTGCTGGCAGATCATAACAATAGCAGCTTGTTTCCATTTCACGAGACCTCGCAGCAACAAATGAATAATATATCGGAGGCAACTCCAGGGCTAGAAGAATAAATCTACAGTATGAGAGCACATGACTGACTTGGGTTTTCCTCACGTGGAGGTACAGCACCGCCATGTGGTCTTAATCGTGAAAGAGTCAATTATTGAAATTCATTGATGCTATTTGATTCTGCACAATAATGTGAATATGAATAGTTGCGTAATTTTTCAGCCTTTTCTATGCAGTTTTAACACTTTTTAAATTACTTATACTGTATGTGCTCCATCATATTGTGTTGTCTTATATTTAGAAAATGGTATTGTCTGTTTTTTATTTTTAGTCATAATTTGTTGCTTGGTTGTTTTGTTTGTGTTTTGCCAAAACACCAACAAAGAATTGCATCAATATAAAAAAAAAAAGTGATGTATTGAAATTTTTTTTGTTTTTTTTCCCCCCACAGTGTTGAGTCCTTGCAATTAACTTTCTTCTAGGGCTGTCAAAATTATCGCGTTAACGATCGGTAATTAATTTTTTTTAAATTAATCACGTTAAAATATTTGACGCAATTATCGCACATGCCCCGCTCAAACAGACTAAAATGACAGTACAGTGTAATGTGCGCTTGTTACTTGTTTTTTGGTGTTTGACTCCCTCTGCTGGCGCTTGGGTCCAAATGATTTTTTGGGGTTAGTACCATGAGTGAGCATGGTGTAATTATTGACATCAACAATGGCGAGCAACTAGTTTATTTTTTGATTGAAAATTTTACAAATTTTAATAAAACGAAAACATTAAGAGGGGTTTTAATATAAAATTTCTTAACTTGTACTAACATTTATCTTTTAAGAACTACAAGTCTTTCTATCCATGGATCGCTTTAAGAGAATGTTAATAATGTTAATGCCATCTTGTTGATTTATTGTTATAATAAACAAATACAGTACTTATGTACCGTATGTTGAATGTATATATCCGTATTGTGTCTTATCTTTCCATTCCAACAAAAATTTACCGAAAAATATGGCATATTTTAGATGGTTTGAATTGCGATTAATTACGATTAATTAATTTTTAAGCTGTTATTAACTCGATTAAACATTTTAATCGTTTGACAGCTCTACTTTCTACATAAGTTGGCATAGCAATAATTTAACTTGTCAGAGTAAAACCTTAGTTATAAGATTGAATCTTTTTTTTCTAATCACAATATTACAACTTTATAATTGTATTTCTGTACACATAAGTTTACCTTTTTTTCCCTGGTAATATTACATGATAAAGTACTGTGAAATTCCAGCGCCTAGGATGAAAACGATTCATTTTTACATACTATGATTTACTGTTCCAGCTTTATTCTGTTTGTACAATGACTTGTTCCTCATCAAAATGTTAAATATATTTTTTATCTTTACAATTAAATTGTATATTAATAGTGTTATTTGTTGGAAGGGGGGCTGCTTTTGGCATATTTAGACCTGTAACACACACACACACCCCAACTGGTTTTACACTCGCATTAGGCTACTGCATTACACATACAGTGGGGCAAATAAGTATTTAGTCAACCACTAATTGTGCAAGTTCTCCCACTTGAAAATAGTAGAGAGGCCTGTAATTGTCAACATGGGTAAACCTCAACCATGAGAGACAGAATGTGGAAAAAAAAAAACTAGAAAATCAAATTGTCTGATCTTTAAAGAATTTATTTGCAAATCATGGTGGAAAATAAGTATTTGGTCAATACCAAAAGTTCATCTCAAGACTTTGTTATGTACCCTTTGTTGGCAATAACGGAGGCCAAACATTTTCTGTAACTCTTCACAAGCTTTTCACACACTGTTACTGGTATTTTGGCCCATTCCTCCTTGCAGATCTCCTCTAGAGCAATGATGTTTTGGGGTTGTCGTTGGGCAACACGGACTTTCAACTCCCTTCATAGATTTTCTATGGGGTTGAGATCTGGAGACTGGCTAGGCCACTCCTTGACCTTGAAAGGCTTCTTACGAAGCCACTCCTTTGTTGCATGGCTGTGTGTTTGGAATCATTGTCATGCTGAAAGACCCAGCCACGTCTCATCTTCAATGCCTTTGCTGATGGAAGGAGATTTTCACTCAAAATCTCTCGATACATGGCCCCATTCATTCTTTCATTTAGACAGATCAGTCATCCTGGTCCCTTTGCAGAAAAACAGCCCCAAAGCATGATGTTTCCACTCCCATGCTTCACAGTGGATATGGTGTTCTTCGGATGCAATTCAGTATTCTTTCTCCTCCAAACACGAGAACCTGTGTTTTTACCAAAAAGTTCTATTTTGGTTTCATCTGACCATAACACATTCTCCCAGTCCTCATCTGGATCACCCAAATGCTCTCTAGCGAACCGCAGACGGGCCTGGACGTGTACTTTCTTCAGCAGGGGGACACGTCTGGCAGTGCAGGATTTGAGTCCCTGGTGGCGCATTGTGTTACTGATAGGAGCCTTTGTTGCTGTGGTCCCAGCTCTCTGTAGGTCACTCACTAGGTCCCCCCATGTGGTTTTGGGATTTTTAATCACCGTTCTTGTTATCATTTTGACGTCACGGGGTGAGATCTTGCATGGAGCCCCAGATCGAGGGAGATTATCAGTGGTCTTGTATGTCTTCCATTTTCTAATAATTGCTCCCACAGTTGATTTCTTTACACCAAGCGTTTTACCTATTGCAGATTCAGTCTTCCCAGTCTGGTGCAGGTCTACAGTTTTATCTCTTGTGTCCATCGACAGCTCTTTGGTCTTGGCTATAGTGGAGTTTGGAGTGTGACTGATTGAGGTTGTGGACAGGTGTTTTTTATACCGATAATGAGTTAAAACAGGTGCCATTAATAAAGGTAACGAGTGGAGCCTCGTTAGTCCTCGTTAGAAGAAGTTAGAACCCTTTCACAGTCAGAAATCTTGCTTGTTTGTAGGTAACAAAATACTTATTTTCCACCATGATTTGCATATAAATTCTTTAAAAATCAAACAATGTGATTTTCTTTTTTTTTTTCTTTTTTTTTTTTTTTTTTTTTCCATATTCTGCCTCTCATGGTTGAGGTTTACCCATGTTGACAATTACAGGCCTCTCTAATATTTTCAAGTGGGAGAACTTGTGCAATTAGTGGTTGACTAAATACTTATTTGCCCCACTGTATTGTCACAAGGTATACATGAGAAACTGATTTTCACTCCTCATTGTACTTTTTTCTCTGATTTGTTATTGATGTACAGTAGATTGCATGCACCTGTGGCCGCTGTCTGATGTCCAACCTGCAATTAGATATAAACGTGCACACCAGCCCAAGGTAGGTCAGGCCTCAGGAAGGAGGGGCAGCGGCCCTAACGCATAATGAGAAACTGATTTTCGTTCAAAAATTGTATTTTTCTTTTCAATGATTTCCAAAATAACAGTTAACAAAAACACTAGTTACGCCAACCTCCATCCATTTCCCTCATTTCCTCACATCTAAATGCAAAACCTCAATTTTAAATACTTAAAAACAGAGGATGTACATTAAAAGTGAAGGTAATTGAAAATTTTATTTCTTTTTACTTACTTTTGTTTTTTTTTACTAGTGTTTTTGTTAATTGTTATTTTGGAAATCATTGAAAAGAAAAATACAATTTTTGAACGAAAATCAGTTTCTCATTATGCGTTAGGGCCGCTGCCCCTCCTTCCTGAGGCCTGACCTACCTTGGGCTGGTGTGCACGTTTATATCTAATTGCAGGTTGGACATCAGACAGCGGCCACAGGTGCATGCAATCTACTGTACATCAATAACAAATCAGAGAAAAAAGTACAATGAGGAGTGAAAATCAGTTTCTCATGTATACCTTGTGACAATACAGTGGGGCAAATAAGTATTTAGTCAACCACTAATTGCACAAGTTCTCCCACTTGAAAATATTAGAGAGGCCTGTAATTGTCAACATGGGTAAACCTCAACCATGAGAGGCAGAATATGGAAAAAAAAAAAAAAAAAAATCACATAGTTTGATTAAAAAAAAAAAAAAAAAATCCATATTAGAGTGGAAAATAAGTATGTGGTCACCTACAAAGAAGCAAGATTTCTGACTGTCAAAGAGGTCTAACTTCTTCTAACGAGGTCTAACGAGGCTCCACTCGTTACTTGTATTAATGGCACCTGTTTTAACTCATTATCGGTATAAAAGACACCTGTCCACAATCTCAGTCAGTCACACTCCAAACTCCACAATGGCCAAGACCAAAGAGCTGTCGAAGGACACCAGAGATAAAACTGTAGACCTGCACCAGACTGGGAAGACTGAATCTGCAATAGGTAAAACGCTTGGTGTAAAGAAATCAACTGTGGGAGCAATTATTAGAAAATGGAAGACATAGAAGACCACTGATAATCTCCCTCAATCTGGGGCTCCATGCAGGATCTCACCCCGTGGCGTCAAAATGATAACAAGAACGGTAAGCAAAAATCCCTGAACCACACCGGGGGACCTGGTTAATGACTGACAGAGCTGGGACCACAGTAACAAAGGCTACTATCAGTAACACAATGCACCGCCAGGGACTCAAATCCTGCACTGCCAGACATGTCGCCCTGCTGAAGAAATTACACGTCCAGGCCCGTCTGCGGTTCGCTAGAGAGCATTTGGATGATCCAGAAGAGGACTGAGAGAATGTGTGATGGACAGATGAAACCAAAATAGAACTTTTTGGTAGAAACACAGGTTCTCGTGTTTGGAGGAGAAAGAATACTGAATTGCACCTGAAGAACACCATACCCACTATGAAGCATGGGGGTGGAAACATCATTCTTTGGGGCTGTTTTTCTGCAAAGGGACCAGGACGACTGATCTGTGTAAAGGAAAGAATGAATGGGGCTATGTATCGAGAGATTTTGAGTAAAAATCTCCTTCCATCAGCAAGGGCATTGAAGATGAGACGTGGCTTGTTCTTTCAGCATGACAATGATCCCAAACACACAGCCAGGGCAACAAAGGTGTGGCTTCGTAAGAAGCATTTCAAGGTGTTGGAGTGGCCTAGCCAGTCTCCAGATCTCAACCTAATAGAAAATCTGTGGAAGGAGTTGAAAGTCCGTGTTGCCCAACGACAGCCCTAGAACATCACTGCTCTAGAGGAGCAGCAACAGTGTGTGAAAAAACTTGTGAAGAGTTACAGAAAACGTTTGGCCTCCGTTATTGGCAAAAAAGGATACATAAAAGTATTGAGATGAACTTTTGGTATTGACCAAGTACTTATTTTCCACCATGATTTGCAAATAAATTCTTTAAAAATCAAACAATGTGACAATTACAGGCCTCTCTAATATTTTCAAGTGGGAGAACTTGCACAATTAGTGGTTGACTAAACACTTATTCGCCCCACTGTATAGCCTGCTTCTAACCTTGCCCAGTGTCGGTTTGTCTGCTATCCTGCCACGTCCTACGCCACCTCCTTGTGTTAGCCCTACTTTTACCACGAGTGATGTTTTTTGAACTTATGCCTTTTGTTTTTTGAAAATGACTCAGTTGATTGGTGTCCAGCTGTTTGTTATCTTCCTTTTATTTAACTTTACCAACGAGAGAATATACACTTTTGTTTGAGCACAACTATCGAGCATTTGGGTCCTTGTCAATTATAGCCTTACTGCTAATTAGGAGGCTTTCAGTGATGGTTCTGAAAACACATTAAAGTAACCAAATCAGCTGCAACGACTAAAATATGTGATTTTTTTTTTTTTTTTTTTTTGACAAATGCCCTCCGTTAGTGTTCCACTTGTCAATGAATCGCCAAATAGAATTGTTCCACTTCCCCCATTAAGAAGAAACCGTGTGCATAATTGCTCCGTCTCCAAGCTGGAGATCATTAATATCAGTGATGCGTCACGTTAAGCTTTTAATGATGATGTGTCAGGAGGCAGACAGAGGTTGCTCTTGCACACATACACACACAGCCTGAAGCATCTCAGACCGCCTGGCTCCAGGGGAGCTGACAGGGATACCTGACAAGGTGAATAACTGTCCATGGCATCTTATGGCTGTCATCCTAATGTACAGCACCCGAAGGTGGGCACGTGCACCTAGTGTCACGACAGGTGGTGAATGAGCAGGCTTTTAGCGTAAATGGACCTCACGCTGAAAGCATTCATCAAGCGAAATTCATTTAAAGATGACTTCCCCTCAGATGTGATGCTCTTACGCGGCTGAACCGGCTAATGCCGTTTGTGTCTGTCAGAGTGAGCCGACGTGGATACCGATTATTGTTTTCTTACTAACAGCAAGTACTTGCAATCCATTCATCAAACAAAAGACAGGAGCAAATAGTTTCTTTTTTTGTTTGTTTGGTTTTTTTTTTGCAGCAGTTCTTAAAGTGATCCTGTAACTTAAATACATGTAGGCTCTCATAAACCACAATTGTTCTCTTGTACTAAAATATTTTGTTAGAAACACATAAAATGTTAAATCAATGGCAATATTTTATAATATTTAGTCCATATTTTGACCGTTAGTTGGCGCCATGGTTTGCGGGCTCGCAGTGATGATGTAATCGGGATCTTTCCAAATGTGTAGCGTGTTCAACAATTAATTACTCGCAAAGTAAAATGCCATGATGTGCTGCTTTTGGATGCAATTTCCAATCAAATGGAAACAAGGGGAGTGAAGTGAGTGGTCAAGGCGGAATTATTATTTTTAGTGAATAAATGTGCATAAGTGGAAGCTTCTCCCCCTTTTTGGTCCCTGTATGCACATATCCTACCCACCACGCATTACAACTGGCGCCCGAACATTTTTCCTGGATCCTCACTCAAGTAAGGGATCCGTCTATTTTCTGGATCCGACGGTCCCACCGCATCTGCAATATTGGTTTCGGATCTGTCCATTTTTTTGATTCGTCGGTCCCACAGCGGCTTTTCGAATCAGTCTATTTTGTGGAATCGACGGCCTGATCGCAGCTGTGGCATTGCCATGGGATCGGTCTAATTCCTGGATCTTCGAGTGAGTAAAAAACGCGGATTTGGATTACTATTGCTATCTTTTATGTTGACTATTCTTCGTGGAAGTTTTCCCCAAATCATACTAAATAATTAAAGCACTATGGCACGCTACAGTGACGACAGTGACTCTGACGTCGACCTTACAACAATGTTGGAGTTCGTCAGGGAACGCGTGTTTGCTTACTGCTGAGCTCCCGAGTGAAGAGTGGTCAAGGTGGAAATATTATTTTTTGTGAATAAATGTGCATAAGTGGAAGCTTCTCCCCTTTTTGGTACTTTTATACATGTATCCTAGCTACCATGCGTTACAATGTACAAGACATGGATTACACAAGGTGTGCTCTTTGGCCTGTACTGTATGTAAAGCACACGACAGCTCTGGATGCTAACAATCTACATAATTATATTGGGATAAGTTTGAAAACGCAATATGCTTACCTTGAATATCTGCTAAAAAAAAAAACGGGGTTCCCAACAGCACTCTCTCGCATCACCAGTTTTGCCCAACTTTTGTCTTATCAGGTATTTGCTGCACGCATTTTTCTCTGAAGCTCGTCTTGTGAACAACCAACAGTGCTGTCCTGCTCTTCACTTTTCAGATCTGGTTCAAATAGGAAGGGTAGAACTGACGACATGTTGGGAAAGCTAACGACTGACACGCTGGAATTTCGGCAACGGGACCGGTGATGTCATGCACTGCGACGTAACAAGAATGGCGATTTATCACTTAAAATAATTTTACAAACTTTATTAAAACAAAAACATTAAGAGGGGTTTGAATATCAAATTATTATAACTCATACTAACATTTATCTTTTAAGAATTACTTGTCTTAAAAATAGAGGATCCTTTTAACCCGGTGTTCCATGAGCTGCAGTTTGGACAAGAGAAAAATAATATTCCATGAACCCTTTAAAACAAAACGTGCTGGCGGCAACATGTTTACGCATATCATCTTTGAAGCCTCGTCACGCTGTAATTATGTCACCCAAGTGCCACTGGTTGGTCTCATTTGAAAGTCCAGAAGATGAGGTCCTCACCCGTTTTTACTTGAAGTCAATCAACCAAGTCAAACGGGAGATAATGTCATTTGAGTTCTATAGTTTTATTGCCCTCATAAATAAGCATTAAAACGCTGCATGGACCATGTGTTTATGTCCATATTTCCATCATTTCTTGTCCTTTTTCAAAACTGAAAGCACCATGAAAAACTACATATCCCAGGAACCATTGTGAAGTCACGAAGGATGGACGTAATCTGAACATTTTTAATAGATTACCGAGCGAGGCGCCAACTAAGGAGAGGAAGGCGAGGTAGCGAGCGATGGCGGGGTTGAGGATTGAGTGAGCAACTTTGAAACGTGCGGAATTAATCGAAAACTAAATTTAGCGCAAGCCAATGCATTATTTCATCAACTCGAGGAAGACGATGAGACAGATATGTCGTTGTTTTCTTCGGATGAGTCGGCGAGTGAGACGTGACAGCAGCGCGCAAACGGTGAAAGAGTGGGCTGTGTGACGTAGCTGTCTCCTGTTCAAGAGGAAACTGAGTGGCACGTTTGACAAAAATTGAACTGAACTAGTTTATTGTCAATATTTTTGAAAAGACGTTTTTTTTCAATGTTATAGTTGATTTTTGTTCTTCACTATCAATATTTACAATTTGTATATGGCTGAAAACACTCAGGTGACTTGAAGTTCCGCTCTGAGACCCCAAATTTGGCCAAATTTCAAAATTGTCCGATATGCATGTGTGATACATAATTGGAAAGCTTAAAATCTCAATTTTCTGGGGGAAGAAAATTTTTCAACAGGAGCATACCTGTTAAGTTGTAGAAATTGCAATTAGGGAGATTTCTGTTTGCCAACCCTGATGACGCGCGCGCGTGCGCGACAATCGCTAAGACAAAATGCAACCATTTTTTTTCAAGTTCATTTTGGTCACAACACTTGTGTAAAAATTAACTACACTGTCAAAGAACCTCTTTTTGGTGGCATCAGAGATAGTCTTCAACTTGCTCCATGTATTGTCTGGCATCATGTGATACTGCTATGTTGCCTGTGTCATGCCAGTTCTCCTTGTTCCTGTAATCAACATCTAGGATATCCTCAGCTTTCCTGATCACATCCATTTGCACAAATTTGGACATCAGCTTCCTCAGCAGCCTCTTCATCTCATCAACCATCACTCCAATTAGGGTTTCGTCAGACTAAATCAGCAAGATTAAAAACATTAATTACATCATTTAGAAAATTAATCATATTTGTTTTTAAAAGTATCTTTGTCATGGCAGTTTTTTAATTGAATTGTAACCTAGAATTGAAACTTTATATTTTTTGTTTCAGCACAGTAATAATGATATAATAAAATAAAGTGTATAGTATACACTTTAGCTTTAGCATAATAGCGAATCTAAATGATTAAACTTCAAGTAAGTAACGATATGCTTTCTCACTTAAATTCATATATTGTGGGGGTAGGACCGCAGTGGTTTAATATTCCATGACGTTTGATCCACGAAAACACAGAGTAAAGCAGCGACTTCTTCCTCATCGTTCTCCCATCATTAGCTCCAATGCTATTAGCATTAGGCTAGTTAGCTATCGCTGGCAGGTAAGACTTACGGCAATTACGTTGACGAACGTCGTTTTTCCCGAATACTGGAGGCCGACCAGGGTCAGCTCCATCTCTTCCTTCCAAAATAAAGACTTGAACCAGTCTAAAAGCCGGTTTATTAGTGCCAGCATCTTGGGAAGTCGGTGGTGCTTCGCCTCTTCCCTCCCTGTCAGATGATTGATTGGGCTTTTCCAGCTCTGAAGGGGAGTGAGGGCAGGGAAGTCGGAGACGGCCAGGCTATTTGTTGTTGATCACTTTCCGAATCGGGCCGAATGGTATCGTTACAAAACGGTGACAAACAAAAACGTAAAAAAAAAAAAAATTGACATTTTTGGAAAATCGGGAGATTTGGCTTTGTAATCGTGAGGCGTGAGCATTGGGGTCAAAATCGGGAGTCTCCCGACCAAATCGTGAAACTTAACAGGTCTGCAGGAGGGCACTTTAAAAAAAAAAATTCAACAGCACAACCCTATCTGGAGGTGAGCGCACGTAAGAGCAGAATTACAGACGCCATGACTTTAACGAGATATTATTGCCTACTTACTCCCATGTAGCATGTATCACTGAGTGTCAAGACACAGTTGTGAATGGACACATCTGGATTTTTGGGGGATTTTATGGGTGAAACATGGTCATAAAACAAGGGTCGTGATGCAGAAATTGCAGACATCAAGGAGTGGTCAAGATTTTCTTTTTCAAAAATTTACCCTTTTAAACGTTTTTTTTTTCCCCAATTCTTAGTTTGGATCGATTATTAATCATCTAACATATCGGAGAAAATGCGACAGTAACAAAAAAAAAAAAATGCAATTATGCGATCGTTATGAGGTATTTATCCGTGAGTTTTTTTACAGACACCATTTTTTTCATTGTGACGTCATTTGTTTAAAAGTTTAAAATATGCGAGTGAATAATTTTGTAGTCGTTTTTTTTTTTTTTTTTGTACAAAATATTAGACATCAATTAATGATTGTAAGAAAAAAAGGAAAGACATTTTGATTTAAAAATAGAATTACTTACCTTCTCTTTATGGCTGGGTTGAAACAAAAGTGGTTGCGCGACGTCTGTAAACGTATGTTTCCAGGGTAAAAGGGACAAATTAAAAATACGCAATAACTTTTTGGGAGATTTAATTTGTAACTTTAATGAATTACTTTTTTTTCCTTGTTCTTTTTTCCCCCCAAAATTTCTTTTTATTAGTTTTGCAAAAATACAGAATAACCCAAAAATACAGATTACTTTTAAAAAGTAAGATTAACAACACTGGTCATAAAGATGAAGACTGCAGAATGAAAAGTGACGAAAGCAGGGATTTTATTCTGCCAATTTGTTGCCGAAAACAATTTGCCCGCAACTATTGCTGATCATTCTCAGAATTAGCAAAAGAAATGTTCCCTTACTCAAAGATTGCATCGGTAAGATAATTTTATCAATTGACCTTTTTAATTTATAATTGGACACACTAACGAACTACCTTCAAGTCAAACTGAATTGCGAGCTGAAGTGCCATGAAGTGCAGCCATCAAAAGCAAGGGCGTAGGTTTGGTCTCAACGTTGGTAGGGACGATATAACAGCATAACCTACATTTCTACTTTTTGCTGGGGACGGGACATTAGTAAGACCAAACAGATTGGGTGAACGGGGGTCAGGGCTACATTTTTCATGAAAATTAATTGAAAGGCTAAATTATCAATGCAAAATAAATCTGTATTGACTTATACTTTAACGTGTATTGGTTCAGGTGATAAACCATTCGATTCAGACCTTTGTTTTGAAAAACTACTAAAACATTTTGGAAAACTTCCAGAATAAATGTCTGGATTTTATTAGCAAATTTACAATGCAATATTTGAACATAAATTATATTAACATACACGTGTTAATCCTCTCTTAACTATCCAGGAATGCAAAAAAATAAACATTTGTCGTAAGACCACTCAACATTGCGTGTCTAAATAAAGAAATTAAATCTAACTGAAAAAAATGTGTAGTTAGGGATCAACAAAACAAAAAGTTTTGTAAGTGTCATAAATGTTAACAGCTTCCTACTTGTATTTTGCAGGTTAGCACATTCACACAGTTTAATGTTAACTCTGTGGTCGGACTTTTAGTAGCAAAATTAATCGTGTGTTCCCCACCTCTACAACATATATTTCTTTTTACATTACTTACAGTGGCTGCTACTGCTAGTGGTCGAAAAAAATTCAAAGGGGGCGGAGGAGGTGGGATGTTGTCGACATATATCATTTTTGTGAGGGATGTGAGTTCGTATGTTGGGGGGTGGGGGGTCAAGTCATCAGCCAATCAAACGTGCGTTTGAGGGAAAACCATGGACTGGCACATTCAGCAAGTCACAAGATGTAAATGTAAGTCTGAACATAATGCAAATCACTTAATAACGGTAGGGTCAATTCTAGCCTTACAACATTTGGGAAGACATTCTAAATTACCTACAGTTGTGGTCAAAAGTTTACATACACTTGTGAAGAACATAATGTCATGGCTCTCTTGAGTTTCCAGTTATTTCTACAACTCAGATTTTTCTCTGATAGAGTGATTGGAACAGATACTTCTTTGTCACAAAAAACATTCATGAAGTTTGGTTCTTTTATGACTTTATTATGGGTGAACAGAAAAAAGTGATCAAATCTGCTGGGTCAAAAATATACATACAGCAGCGCTAATATTTGGTAACATGTCCCTTGGCCATTTTCACTTCAATTAGGTGCTTTTGGTAGCCATCTACAAGCTTCTGGCAAGCTTCTGGTTGAATCTTTGACCACTCCTCTTGACAGAATTGGTGCAGTTCAGTTAAATTTGATGGCTTTCTGACATGGACTTGTTTCTTCAGCATTGTCCACAAGTTCTCAATGGGGTTTAAGTCAGGACTTTGGGAAGGCCATTCGAAAACCTTAATCCTAGCCTGATTTAGCCATTCCATTAACACTTTTGATGTGTGTTTGGGGTCATTGTCCTGTTGGAACACCCAACTGCGCCCAAGACCCAATCTTCGGGCTGATGACTTTAGGTTATCTTGAAGAATTTGAAGGTAATCCTCCTTCTTCATTATCCCATTTACTCTCTGTAAAGCACCAGTTCCATTGGCAGCAAAACAGCCCCACAGCATAAAACTACCACCACCGTGCTTGACGGTAGGCATGGTGTACTTGGGGTTAAAGGCCTCACCTTTTCTCCTCCAAACATATTGCTGGGCATTATGGCCAAACAGCTCGATTTTTGTTTCGTCTGACCACAGAATTTTCCTCCAGAAGGTCTTATCTTTGTCCATGTGATCAGCAGCAAACTTCAGTTGAGCCTTAAGGTGCCGCTTTTGGAGCAAGGGCTTCCTTCTTGCACGGCAGCCTCTCAGTCCATGGAGATGCAAAACATGGTTGACTGTGGACACTGACACCTGTGTTCCAGCAGCTTCTAATTCTTGGCAGATCTGCTTTTTGGTGATTCTCGGTTGAGTCTTCACCCTCCTGACCAATTTTCTCTCAGCAGCAGGTGATAGCTTGCGTTTTCTTCCTGATCGTGGCAGTGACAAAACAGTGCCATGCACTTTATACTTACAAACAATTGTTTGCACTGTTGCTCTTGGGACCTGCAGCTGCTTTGAAATGGCTCCAAGTGACTTTCCTGACTTGTTCAAGTCAATGATTTTTCAAATCAATAATCACTCACAAGAAATTGCTAATTCGTCTTGCTGTATGTATATTTTTGACCCAGCAGATTTGATCACTTTTTCTGTTAACCCATAATAAAGTCATAAAAGAACCAAACTTCATGAATGTTTTTTGTGACAAAGAAGTATCTGTTCCAATCATTCTATCGGAGAAAAATCAGAGTTGTAGAAATAACTGGAAACTCAAGAGAGCCATGACATTATGTTCTTCACAAGTGTATGTAAACTTTTGACCACAACTGTATATATATATATATAAGGTTGCTTAAAAGTTGGTGGGGACAATTTATGCGTCCTGAAATGTTGGTAGTGTTATGTCCCTACTCCCTACCGTCCCTATGCAAACCTACGCCCTTGATCAAAAGACATGATAGAAATTTCCAAAAGTGCTACATACAATTATAACAAAAGTCACTGTTAAATTTTAATAATCATGATGTAGCTGAAGATATTGACTGTTCTTTGATTGCACCAGCTTATATGTTACAATATTACCAACAAATTTATATTATTTTAAAAATTGAGTTTTATTTTTGTTTCATATTGCACGCTATATACGACGTTGTAAGATTAGTCACCAATTTGTAAGGGAAACCATCACTATTTGTAAGATTGCCAACAGCCTCGGGTTGACAGGCATGCGCTTGATGAATTTTGGAACTAGACTTCACGCTCTTTGGTAAATTGAAGGGAAACTACATCTTCCAGATGCCCCGAAGAGTATCCGTCTAAAATCTCATTGGATATTTGTCAAACCACGTGCCCCATTGGCCCAATAGCGGAAGACACAACCAGGAAGTGATAGAAAAAGATGTGCGGAACCAACGTGAATGTCAAATGAAAGCGAAACAAGCTATTCGCCGAATAAATCACTGAAAAGCCTGTTGGTTTATGTTTTCAAAGTATTCCTGTAGCGCATTACGTGTCGTGATGTTATTAAGATGCTTCGGACTGCTGCACGCACGCTTTCCCGGAGAGTGTTCCGACAAACTCTGAGGGATTTCTGCGAGAAGGTGCCGAGGAACCTTCGGGTTTCTGAGGCAATTTCAGGAGCTGGATTGGGAAAAAACGTCCAAATTCAGGTAACTTTTAACGCACGTGTGGTCGAACGTTTAATATATAAAGCGGAACATCTACTGTACATTTAGCACATTTCAGGATCTCGCATCTTGTCCGGAGTCTTGTCTTGTACTTATTATTACCTTGGTAATATGCGTATCAAGTTTTCAGTCTTACAACCTGCTAGTCATTGTTAGTGCCAAATTTTCCCATTTCCCCTGAATACCTCACAACACCCCCAGTTATTCGTGGACAACAAGGTCTTGATAGTCCGAGAAATTAGAATTGATGGAGATATGTTTCTTGAATATGCTGCAGCATAGACTTCACTATTAGTCAGTGTTGTTAATTTTACTTTAAAAAAGTAATTAATTACAGTTACAAATTACTTCTCCCAAAAAGTAATTGCGTTAGTAACTCAGTTACCTGAATTTAAGAGTAATTAGTTACTTGGCAAAGTAACTAGTGATAATTTTCATGTATTGTTTTTTTTCTCCCCCCCCCCCAAAAAAAGGTGGCACAATGTGAAGTTTAAAGGGTTTTTGGGACAATTGGCCCTAGCCCAATTCTTTACCCTCCACTTAACTAGACTCAAGGGTATTGCGATAACTAGATAGTAACCTTTGCTATGTGTGGAAGTCATTTAAAGTTGTGAATCAACCGTTAAAGTTGTTAAAATTGCGCCCGCTATTGCATTAGTTCCCTTCTGTCTACTTTCAACATGTGTACGTTTTAAAACTGTTTCATCATTTAAAGATAGATTTAAGTCAAGATTTTGCCGATTTAGGACCATTTTAGATAAAAAAAAAAAAATTGGTTCGCTAGGAAGGATCTCTACAACAGAGCCTTCCTGAGAGGTCTACTGCTTTAAGATGGCGGCTGTTTACTAACACATGTAGTCCTTAAACATGTTGCCAATGCAGCCATGTCTAACATTTGCACCTAGTTCTATAATATGTGATATCTACCGTATCATGTGGGCGTAGTTTGTAGACTACAGTCAGGTATTATAGGCCCTACTCACCTACGTCACAAAATGACATGTCGCTGTATCCGGCCGCCATATTGTCCATCATTTTTTAGACCTATTCTCAATGGTTTCAATTAGTCGTGCAAGTTATAGAGCAATTCATGGAAGCCCTGGTGTTATCTGACGCTGTAAACTCATTGGATGCGCTGCATAAAAGGCGTTATGTGGAAAAGCTTCAGTTTATCCATTCGCCAGATCCATATTTGATGCCTAAATCGATGTTTTTCGACCCACTGTCTTCGTCGTCTCTGCCTGACATCTGCTACCCTGATATTTACAACTATCTTGTCCACACAAAATCAGCTTATTCTCACGAAAGTTTGAAAAACTTTAAGAGCAGCACTCTAAGCAACATTACCCCGTGTGACTGTTTACTTCCAATTTTCTAAAATTGCGACAATCAATAAAAAAAAAAAAGTTGACTGTGACACGTCAAGGATAGGTGCATATTAGACTATTTCTTCAATAAAATACACAACTGTGTCTGCCTCATTTGCAAAGAGACAGTCGCGGAAGATGCGCAACAAGAAATTAAAGCAACTTGAAGCTAATTTAATTTCACAGCAGCAGTATTTCGCAAGAGCCCGAGGGTCGAAAGAGAACGCCACAAAGGCGAGATTGTTGAAATTATGAATTAAAAATAAATAAATAAATAAAGCAAATGTGACACACAGAAGGGCTTGCTAAAATTTCTTTAAATGTATTGTTCTACGTAAATCAGCCCAGGTAGCCCCCCACATTTTTACCACACCAAATCTGGCCCCTTTGCAAAAAGTTTGGACACCCCTGTTTAACTGATGATCCGTAGACGAGGCCAGCTTCTTTCACTTGTTACCAGCTAAATATTATTCAAAAAATAAAGATGGTGGAAGAAATAAGCATCTTGAATTTGAAACGGTATGTTGTCAGTGATTAGCCTAGCAATGATCTTAATTGTGGTTGTCAGCCCAAAACCCTCTAAATATATATTAAATGCATCTTACCAGATATAAAATGACTACTACATAATCTTTGGTAATCGTTTGGAGCCCAGTTTTCTCGTCTAATTGCAGCAGTCCATCTCGCTCTCCTCTCCGGGTCTCTCGGAATACGGTAGAATCTCAAGTCTCTCCGTCTATCTTCTCTGTTATTGCAACCGACCGCCACACACGCCTTCACCATTTTGATTAATAATGTTAACGAGCAGAAAAACACGCCATTATAGGAGGAATTTACGTAGCGGTAATGCATCAACAACGACGAGTTGATGGACAATATGGCGCGGGGGCGTGGTTGTGACGTCATGTGAGTAGGGTCTATAGGAGCCACCTAGCATCGTGTTTGCAACGGCGTCTTCCCCACTCCTGCTCTGCTCTCTCGTCTCCGTGAGTCCGTCTCTCTGACTTTTTTTATTCAACCAACTTAGTAATGCATTGTAACGCACGTCTTTCCCGCCTCAGTAACGGTAACGGCGTTGCCAAGATGAGAAAAGTAATTAATTAGAACGCCGTTATATTGTAACGCCGTTATTAACAACACTGCTATTAGTTGAAGGAAAAAGGCTCGGGGCCGCTCCTTAGGGGGCCTATTTTCAAAAACTTAAAATTAAAATATTTTCAAAACCAAAGCCGCTAGCGACCTAAAACCAAAACAGGCACCTCCCTCAGGCATATATGAGTCTCCATGAGCAGCGGCAAAAAAAAAAAGAAAATTCAAAGTCGATCCCTAATAAAATCCCGATTAATTAGTTTTTATACAAGTATACCAAAACTTAAAATAGCGATAAAATTCTCCGATTTTACACTAGATGCACAAAAATCACCAAATGCGGAGATAATCACCTATATTTTCAGGATCAATAGCAATATTTCACATATTGATCATAAATCATAGCTCATAAATGTCCCGTCCCCAGCAAAAGGTGTACATGCAGGTTATACTGTTATATCGTCCCTACCAATGTTGAGACCAAACGTAGGCCCTTGTAATGAAACTGGCAGGGCGCTCTGCTTGGCCCAGCCCCTTGCAGGAAGCCGTGGCGCAATGTCTGTAGGAGCTGTCTCGACAACTAATAGTGAAGTTTATGGCTGTATTTTACAGAAATTTCAAATTTCATGAGTTCAAAATGTCTGCTTTGAAACTTTTATGTATGAATAACTCAAAGCGTTTGTCCTGCAGGGATGGGTTCGTTCCGTCCGAGCTCAGAAGGCAAATTTGTTCGTGGACGTCAACGATGGCAGCTGCCTGCAGTCGCTGCAGATTGTCGCCAGTCCAGAATACAATGACCCGTAAGGATTTGGATATTCTATTGACGATCTACACAGATTAAAACTGTTGTTCTTTTTCTGAATTAAGGCAGCTGACATTCGGAAGCGCAGTTGAGATTTGTGGAGTTTTGAAGAAAAGTCTGCACCCCAAACAGCCTGTGGAGCTGGAAGCCGAGCACATTCACGTGGTTGGAGAATGTAACCCTTTGGTGAGGATGCTCTTATTTGTGCACTCTAGGAGTGGGAACCTCTTAGTACCTCACGATACGAAAAGATTTGCGATACAAAGCTCACGATAACCATGATCTGACGATATGGCGATACATCGGTCAGGAAATCATTCTAGGATTTTCTACAAACAACTAATAAACAGAAAAACAAGTTTCTGATGTGAATTGGAATGAGTTTATCACTGGTAGACGTTCAATCCGTTTGAAGTGGGTTCAAACGGATTGAACGTCTATGGCCGTCAGTGGTAGCCAATGCCAGGCAATGAGATGATTTTGGGCAATTTAAGATCATTAACCTGTTGATTTTCAGTTACTTCCTGTTGATTTTGGGGTATTTTATGGGTCATTTAAAGTTTATTTTGAGTTACAGAACAGGACGTGACCTGTGAATCACCCAAATAACACCTTTTTAAAACGATATCTCGATTCTTGACAGGAGCATATCAATTACCTTTGGGATACAAAGTCAGGGTTTCCCTTAGGATTTTTTGAAGCTGTGGTGGTGGTGGACTGCATCTGAGTTTGACAACCCCATCATGTTGTGCCGTGGCGAATTTGTTTCATATCATGACAAATAAGATTTTTTAATTTTAATTTTATTTTTTTAAAAAAAATTTCTCAAGAACCACAACAAAGATCTGTTTGCAAAGTTTGCATCCTGCCGGGGAACACTTGATTTTCCTGGACTTAAAAAAAAAAAAGTGTGTGGGGGGGGGGTGGCGGCAATAGGTGGTCCATTTATAGTCAATGTGAGGCATGCTACAAGATGGTCCCCCTGTTCCTTAAGTGTGTCTTCACCTAGACAGGAATTAGAAAAAAAAATGAGATCTAGGAAATGAAAACACTCAAGCATCTCAAACGTACATTGTATGGTTCTGTACAATGTACAGTTGACCAAATGTCTTCCTCAGTTCATTGAAGAAAAATGTCATAGTTCACTGTTGAGATGGGCACTGTCAACGCAATGGCTGACGGTTGCCGTCAGCAGCACTCCCCATTCATTAGTCTGTAATACCATCTTTGACATCGTGCTGACCTGATCCATATTCTGAAGCACAATCAATGGATTACCCATTTGGATTTAAATCAAATATGTTAAATTTACATTAGCCAATCCAACTTCAGTTCAAACTGAAGTGTCTTTGTGGGATAAGGAATAAGGAAACACATCTATATTGAACACTGTAAACGTTAGCATTGCTACACTGAGACTAATGGGGAAAAAAGACAACTTACTTTAGCCTGCTATATAACATTGGCAGTCTTCTCCAAAATGCAAATTTGCGATTACAAGATGACACTTCAAACATGAAAAATTGCTGGTTAACAGCATTTGCAAACGAAAAAAATGAAGAAAAAAATTGATTAGTGACACCACATGCAATAACAAAAAGCATTTTTTGCGAAGTGTAAAGCTTATGGTTAGCGGTTTAGCGAACATACTTCTGGTGAACATTTCAAAATAAAAGCACGTCATGTTCGTCATATAAATAACGATTTCTGGAGTTCATCCCACATACTTTAGAATTCAGATTCTACTACTATTATATGTATAGTGATATACTATAATATTAATGCTAGATATTTTTTTTTTAAGAATTGTTTTGAATAATGTTGGAAAGGCGAGGTCAGTGTTCTGAATCTGTTTACATTCCATTCTTTTGCACTAGTTAATGCTGTCAGCACTTGACCTCATTGTTTATTTGTGATTTACTGGGGTAATTTACGTGTTTATTAGACTTTAATAAAGAATTTAAGTGTTCCAAAATGTTTTTGTGAATTAATAAGCATCATCAAAATTCCATTGCTAAATTAGGGGAAAAAAAGGCAGGGAAAAATTATTAGATTAGTCGACTAATTGTAAAAATACTCGGCTGACTAATCGTGAGAAAATTAGTCGTTTGGGACAGCCCTAGTTGTACAGCAGATATGTCTACAGCCCGGCCCGGGGGCCAAATGCGGCCCGTGGTCAAATTTCATCCGGCCCCCAGCCTCTGTCATAAAATCAATAACGTCTGGCCCGCACACTAACTTAATAAATTTTTTCAGCAGTACTGCTACCAGCATGTGAAGTAGCTTAAACACTAAATGCTGCTCCTCATTTACCCACTAATATGGCGACAATCAATAAAAAAAGTTGACTGTGACGGCCGACGCTTCAAGGATAGGTGGAAATTGGACTATTTCTTCATTAACATACGCAACTGTGTGTGCCTCATTTGCAAAGAGACAGTCGCTGTTTTTAAAGAGTCCAATGTGAGGCGATATTACCAAACAAGAACCGCTGACATGTACGACAAGATTACAGGGAAGATACGCAGCGAGAAATTGAAGCAACCTGAAGCTAGCATAATTTCACAGCAGCAGTATTTCGAGAGTCCAAAGAGAACGCCACAAAGGCTAGTTGAAAGATTGTTTAAATTATGAATTAAAAATAAATAAATAAAGCAAATGTGTTTGCTTAAATATACTGTATTGGCCCGAATATAAGACGGTGTTTTTTGCATTGAAAGAAGACTGAAAAAGTGGGGGTCGTCTTATATTCGCGGTCTAGACATTATACCCATTCATGACGCTAGATGGCGCCAGATATCATTGAAGCGATGTTCTGTCATGACAGATCTCAGCTACTCTCAAGTTTAACCAGTTTGCATTATTTTATTGCACTGTTTTTCCTTATTCAAATTTGTTTCAAGACTACAGTTACAGTTAGACTTCACTTTGATGGTTAATGCAGTTATTGCAATTTTGTTGTTTTATCACAATAGATTGGTTTATTTACATTTCAAAAACCAGAAGCCATTCATTAACAAATGTCATTGTACTTTAGTTTACATATTTAAATGTTCAGATATTAAGATTTGAATGAGGCAAAATAACATGCTTTTTCTCTCAAATATATTGTTATAATCATTTGTTTAAGATGTACTGTAATTATTTTCTCTATAAAAATTAATTTGGTGTTCTAAAAGTCTTTTTTTCAAACTTGAGTCTTGAAAAAGAGGGGGTCGTCTTATAATCAGGGCCGTCTTATATTCGGGCCAATACGGTATTGTTCTATGTAAAGGATGTCAGCCAAGGTCGGCCCCCCACATTTTTACTACATCAAATCTGGCCCCAATTGCAAAAAGTTTGGACACCCCTGTTGTACAGTGTACTGGAATGTTTTTCCACCACACCCTTCTCACGTTTTTTAACCCCTGACCTATTTTCATGCCTGATTATATCATTTTATGATGTATTATGTGATATGTTATTTTGGTGTTGTGGAGTGACACTGATGGTTTGGTAAACTTGTTAGCATGTTCTTTATGCTATAGTTATCTGAATAACTCTTAATAGCTATGTTACGTTAACATACCGGCCACGTGTAACATTATCATACTGTACACTTATTCAGCATGTTGTTCTCTATTGTATTTTAATTTTAAATTGCCTTTCAAGATGACATCTGTTCTATGGGTTTTATTTTATCAAGTAAATTTCCCTCCAAAATTTGACTTATACTCCAGTGCGACTTATTTTTTTCTCTTCGTTGGGCATTTTATGGCTGGTGCGACTTATACTCAGGTGCGACTTAGGCTACGTTCATACTACAGGTCTTAATGCACGAATCCGA
The DNA here is from genome assembly GCF_030265065.1 of Corythoichthys intestinalis. Taxonomy (NCBI): domain Eukaryota; kingdom Metazoa; phylum Chordata; class Actinopteri; order Syngnathiformes; family Syngnathidae; genus Corythoichthys; species Corythoichthys intestinalis. The sequence goes on from NC_080400.1 coordinate 7,184,489, forward strand.
TTTTTTCGTGTTTTTCCGACTCGAGTGAGGCATTAACTTGACGGTCTGAACGTGACAAGTCGCATAGAACGGGACCATTTCAAATCCGATCTGGGTCACTTTCGTATGTGGTCTAAATCCGATCTGGGCCACATTTTTCCAGACTGTCGCGGCGGTCTGTACTGTCCAGTCCCGCAAATCGGATTTAATGCAGCAATTACGTCATCAAATAGCGAGAGAGTAGTTACCGTAGCGATGCACCTGTGCGTTATTAGCGCCTAGCTTGCAGTGAACACGGCTTTTGAGGAAGAGCTGAGCTTGACAACAGTCATAAAAAATAAAAATGGGTTGAGGATAAGCCTGAGAATGCTCAGTTTTCTCTCTGTTCCAAGTGAGCAATATTTCAACATTGCCTCCACGGCCGAGAGTCGGGACAAACTGCCCGTATGTGTGTGTGACGTGCACGGACAGTGCATGCATGCTATCGATCCATATAAACTTTGAATATTTGCCTAAACGGGGATTATTCATGTCTGTTATTTGTGTCCACCTTTTGAAAAGCAAAATATGATAGCCCTGGAATGACTGATGACGTCTGTCATTTGTTTTGATGGTTCTGCGCATGCTGGTCTTCTTGCTTAGCGGGTGTCGGACTGCGAATTAGTGCGCATGCGTAATACTTGAACGGTCTCAATGGATAAAGGCAGTCTGAACGGGCACGCAGAAAAAACGGATATGACAAAAAATCGGATTCGTGCATTAAGACCTGTAGTATGAACGTAGCCTTAGAGTCCGAAAAATACAGTAATTCTGATCTTTTCAAGCCTATCAGACGGGGACTTAATGTGTTTAACGGCGTCAGGGTCAAGCATCTCGCTGACATTGGCTTTGCAAGCAGGTAGTATTAATGTCTCTGCCACGGTGCGGGACTTTTTGGATTGAGCAACAAGTTCAGCAACAAGGTTACTGGCTTTGAGTCCTTTTTCATTTACGTTTCTAGTTTTTTAATAAAAAAAAAGACCCTGTTTCCCTTTGTTTTCACGAAGGCGAACAAAATAGTCCATCCACTTGTTTTGAAGTGATGACTGTTTCATTTGGAGATGATGTTTAAGCTTGCTTGGCACCATGGCGCTGTCGGATAGCTGCTCGTGTCGCGTTCAAGAACTGCGCGGAATTCTAGCCATCGGCCACTTTGCTGTCCTCGACAGTGTGTTGGAATAAAGCACATGGGGAGGATTGACGGTTGTCACATATGGATTAAAGGGAAAGGACACTTTCATGTATATCGACATTAGACGAGTCTAATTAAATGATGTTCAGTAGACGTGCTGAGGTCCACATTGTCGCTGACAGCAATGTGGCTGATGGCTAGAAATCTGTGCAGTTCTTGAACGCAACATGAGCAATACCTCGCTCATCTGCACACGACCGAAACCTTCTACCTCCTCCTCCTTCCTACTGCAGCTCTGCCCGACGAAGTAAAAAAAACAAAAAAAACAAACAAAAATCATATAATATTATACAATATTGGATCATTTCTCGCGGCACACTGGTTGAAAAACACTGCTCTTGAAACAAGATAATCTCATTCTCAATTCAGAAAAGAAGAATTTGTCGATTGACATGCTTTGTGCTAAAATGCGAACGGGCAATTTAGGGGCCATTCAAATTAGATTGGCCCCAGTCCTAAAACCACTATTGTAATTTCAAACATACACTTTAGTTTTGTGATTTGATTGTATTCTCTACATTCCCATTGTTATCTTAGAGATGCACACTTTTTCCTAATATACTTTTCTCATAATATGACTATTTAGAAAGTAATAAACTTGATCAAGAAGAAGAATGAGGTTGTAAATACGGAATGCAATATTCCGTATTTACAACCTCATTCTCATCATATGACTAATTTTAAAAACTTTCAAATCTGGCTTTTTTTATACAATATTATGTCAGGAACTTTTTTTTTTCCCATGGAACCCCTACTATTCCATCATGAATATAAACTCACCCTGACCTTTTTTTTTTTTTTTAACATAATACGACTTATCATCACTTTGCAGGATTTCCCGTTTAAAATCAAAGAGCGCCACAAACTGGAGTACATCCGCCAGTTCCCACACCTCCGCGGCAGAACAAACGCCTTCAGCTCCTTGCTGAGGATACGCAGCGAGGCCGCTTGGGCCGTTCACTCGTTTTTCAAGGTGAGGTCAAATCAGCCGAGGGTTTGCCGAGCTAGCACCAACGCTTACTCTCCTTCCTGTTTTCCAGGAAAATGGTTTTGTGCAAATTCACACGCCGATCATCACCTCCAACGACTGCGAGGGGGCAGGAGAGCTCTTTCAGATTGAGGTGAGAGTTCCTGATGAGGTTCTTTAACCTTTTGATAACTGAATTTAAATTTTACAAATGCAGTGGGGCAAATAAGTATTTAGTCAACCACTGATTGTGCAAGTTCTCCCACTTGAAAATATTAGAGAGGCCAGTAATTGTCAACGTGGGTAAACCTCAACCATGAGAGACAATGTGAATGAATGTGAATGAAAATCACATTGTTTGATTTTTAAAGAATTTATTTCCAAATTACAGTGGAAAATAAGTATTTGGTCACCTACAAACAAGCAAGATTTCTGGCTGTCAAAGAGGTCTAACTTCTTCTAACAAGGTCTAACGAGGCTCCACTCATTACCTGTATTAATGGCACCTGTTTTAACTCATTATTGGTATAAAAGACACCTGTCCACAACCTCAGACAGTCACACTCCAAACTCCACTATGGCCAAGACCCAAGAGCTGTCGAAGGACACCAGAGACAAAATTGTAGACCTGCACCAGGCTGGAAGGACTGAATCTGCAATAAGTAAAACGCTTGTTGTAAAGAAATCAACTGTGGGAGCAATTATTAGAAAATGGATGACATACAAGACCACTGATAATCTCCCTCGAACTGGGGCTCCATGCAAGATCTCACCCCGTAGCGTCAAAATGATAACAAGAACGGTGAGCAAAAATCCCAGAACCACACGGGGGGCCCTAGTGAATGACCTACAGAGAGCTGGGACCACAGTAACAAAGGATACTATCAGTAACACAATGCGCCGCCAGGGACTCAAATCCTGCACCGCCAGACGTGTCCCCCTGCTGAAGAAAGTACACGTCCAGGCCCGTCTGCGGTTCGCTATAGAGCATTTGGATGATCCAGAAGAGGACTGGGAGACTGTGTTATGGTCAGATGAAACCAAAATAGAAGTTTTATGTAGAAACACAGGTTTTCGTGTTTGGAGGAGAAAGAATACTGAATTGCATCAGAAGAACACCATACCCACTGAGAAACATGGGGGTGGAAACATCATGCTTTGGGGCTGTTTTTCTGCTAAGGGACCAGGACGACTGATCTGTGTAAAAGAAAGAATGAATGGGGCCATGTATCGAGAGATTTTGAGTGAAAATCTCCTTCCATCAGCAAGGGCATTGAAGATGAGACGGGGCTGGGTCATAAGCATGACAATGATCCCAAACACACAGCCAGGGCAACAAAGGAGTGGCTTCATAAGAAGCATTTCAAGGTCCTGGAGTGGTCTAGCCAGTCTCCAGATTTCAACTCCATAGAAAATCTGTGGAGGGAGTTGAAAGTCTGTGTTGCCCAACGACAGCCCCAAAACATCACTGCTCTTGAGGAGATCTGCATGGATGAATGGGCCAAAATACCAGCAACAGTGTGTGAAAAGCTTGTGAAGAGTTACAGAAGATGTTTGGCCTCCGTTTTTGCCAACAAAGGGTACATAACAAAATATTTCTCTCATCAGTCTCATCAGTGCCAGTCATCGTCCTCTTTCTTGATATCTCAGGACATTTAGGTGGCTGTGCGTGTATGGTGGGCACCGCATCTGCTTTCAGCAGCAATTTCTTAGCAAAACCTGATTTCATTTGTCCATAGTTTGAATAGCTTTCAGGTGTAAAATGTGCACTACACAAAACCGTGCCGGAGGCTGGATCTGCAAAATTAGCCCTCTTTGCACGGACTAACTTTACTCATTGTCTGTGTAGTCCAGCTCTTTTTCTCGCGTTTGGGAACTATGGGTACTACATTGCGACAAATGGCTATTTGTGCACCACATAGCATGACAGGTTTGAACCATTTTAGCGATTTTTTTGACAAAGCACGAACGCAACTCTCTCGTCGATAAACAACGATGGCACCTGCCTCGACCTTTTGTTTCCTGGCTGTGACGTCAAAGCCCCATTCGGCTGTTTCCGGAATACTTTCGGAAATGTTCGTAATTTTCAATCTATTTTCGATAATTGCTCATGAATGTGACTTATTTTTTTGTTAACTTTATTAATATTTGTTATCTTGCCACAAAACGGTTCTATTGATATTTCACAGCCCCTTAGTATTATAATTCTCTTTAATTCGTTATGAATCTGCTATTGCACCATATAGACATATTGTTCTATCAAACACAGCAGTTGTTTTGGCTTAAAATACAGCAGTTTCTTTTAGAGAGGTGTGCGAGAGCAGAAACTGCTTTTTCAGTCTTGTCTGTGTTTTCCGCCATATGCATATTTTGTGCGTATATTTTAAAATATTTTTATGCACTTATGTGTTCCCTAGTTCTCGTTTATGTAGATTTGTTCAATGTAAATTCAGGCATGAAGAGGTTCATAAAAGAATATACCAATATGATAATTTTTTGTGTCTTTCTCGATAGGCTTCTTGTCCACAAAACAGCGAGGACGACAACTTCTTCTCGGTTCCGGCTTACTTGACCGTGTCTGGTCAGCTCCACTTGGAGGTCATGGCAGGGTGACGTGTTATTTTATGACTTTTTTTCTTTAAGTATCTTCAGCGGAATTACTTTGCAGCACCTAAGGGTAAAACCTTCACACACACACACACTGACAGTGTATCTCTCTATAATTATGCCTGTAGGTCATTTTCCAGAGTCTACACTTTCGGGCCGACCTTTCGCGCTGAAAACTCCCAGAGCCGACGCCACCTGGCCGAGTTTTTCATGGTGGAGGCGGAGCTGGCATTTACGCGGTCTATAGAGGATCTCACTAAGGTAAGCACATGCCACGCATCATCTGGTGCCATTGACTTCTATCGCCATCAGTGGTAGTGAAACATAGCACCCGGCAAGAATTTGAAAGAAAAATCATCTAACTCGCAAAAGCCTCCTCCAAATGTGTAAAAAAAAAATTGAAATAAGGCAGTTCGTGCCACAAGCTACTAAGATACATCTAAAAAAGATGACGCAAAAGGTCCTCCTTTAGTTCACGGGTGTCAAACTCGAGGCCTGGGCGCCAGATCGTTATAAGTGACTCCCGTGAAAGTACCCTACTTTCTGGACTATAAGGCGCACCTGACTATAAGCCGCCAGCCACCAAATTTGACATGAAAACAGCATTTGTTCATAGATAAGCCGCACTGGCCTATAAGCCGCAGTTGTCCTCATTGTATTATGGGAAATTTACACCAAAAGATATTAACTGGTAACACTTCATTTGACAATGGCACTGTAAGACTGTCATGAGACCAAATAACCCACCATTAAGGTTTGAACCAATTGGCTGCTAAGCCTTATTGTCACTAAAAGCTTCATTTGGCCATCACTGCTTCCTTGGGGTAGACAGTCAACCTCTGCTGCCACCTGCTCTCAACACTGTTGTCATCCAACATTCCTCCTAGCATGCATGGCGTCGCTACAGATGTAAATAACAGTCATGTTCTGTGCTAATTATTTCTTCAGTTACTGTTCCAGTTGTTTCATTAATTGCTCGTTATGGTATTTGGTAACATTTTCATGGATAGTGGTGTCATGATACTGTCATAAGACAGTCATAATTATTACATGACACTGTCATAAGCATTCATGAATGCTTATAATAGATGTCAGTTAGTGTCATCCAGCAAATTATCTCACTTTTGAATGGACGTAAAAGATCTGGACATAAATGGATTTAGTGACATAATATGCCACGTGACACATATTGACATCTGTCATAAGCATTCAGTAATGCCCATGATAGTGTCATGTCATAATTATGATGTTCTCATGACAGTCTTATGATGCCGCTGTCAAATAAAGTGTAACCTATTAACCCAAATAAATCAACAAATAAGTCACACCGGACTACAAGCCGCAGGATTCAAAATGAGGGAAAAAAGTAGCGGCCTATAGTCCGAAAATTACGGTAAATCTTTTTTTGCTAAAATAAAATATTTCATGGATTTTCTTCCTTTTTATGTTTATTATTATATTTTTAAACAAACAATATTAAGAAAATTAAGAGGCATTTAGTTTTTCAACTTTTTTTTTTTTTTTTTTTTCAAATTAAAAAAATGCTGGGGTATTTTTCTGTAAAATATTTTTTAACTCATTTGCTCCCAGAAACGTATAAATACATTCTATTTTTAAATGCTTCTTTGTCCCAAAAACAATTTTCTAAGACCCGCAACCCGATTCAACAGCAATGAACGGTCGGGCAGCACGGTCGGAGCGCTGGCGGCATGATGCCAGGCGGCGCTCCGACCGAACAAAACAACCGAGAGGACGCCTGGGAGGCCAGGCGCTGGACGACTGAGTACAACGAGTGGGACCCACAGTGCTGCGGCTCGCCGAGCAGACCCCGCAGAGACACAAAAATAATCCATCTTTGTGATACAGACAACAATGAGGGAAAAGTTTACACAGCTGACGCTGCGACAACGGCGTCATCTCGGCGACAAAGCCTCATCTCATAGTAGTCATGTGTAAATAAATTGTTACTTTGCTATCAAAAGCTCTATTTGTCTGGTTGTTCTTGGTATTTTGTAAAAGGAAAATATTAATCAGATGTTTTGGATGTACCTAATGCAAAAAATAGCTTTGTTAAAGTCAAAGTTATGTTTGAAATGTATGCGTTTACAAAAAGCTGATTTTTTCCGTTTTTTTCATCAGAAATTGGAAAATTGCTCAAACTAAGCTATTTTCTATTGCTGATTTTTCTAAAGAATTGAAAAAGATATGAACTTACTTTTTTTCTGCTGAAAGAAGAGAGTCTAATCTTGCTTTTAGTGGGTTCCGTGTTTATACAGCAATAGAACAGAATTTTCTGTGGGCCTTGCAAAATTAGTCAAAATCCAGAAAAACGGCCGGGAGCGAAGGGCCTTTCTCTGGTGAAAATGGCTGGGAGTGAATGAGTTAAAGAGTACTTTTTCTTCCTTCTATTATCTAAAATAATATTGAGAAGCTAAAAAAGATTTTGAGCAGTTTTTCAAGCTTTATCGTCAAATCTATATAACTATACAGTACTTATACAGTATTTAAATGGAACTTTGTGTTTGTGTGTGTTCATTCCCTATGGACTCCGAAACAGCTGGGCGGATTTTGACTAAATTTTACACAATTGTACTTTCTTCCTGAGAGTGTTCTTAGATGGATTTGATCTCTGTTGGCCTCGATTAAGTGCAGAAAATTAATTTGACTCCAAAAATTAGCATAGAAAATCCCTGATTGTGGAGTCGACAGCGCCATCTTTTGGACAAAAGATAAGTCTCTTGCGATTGCAATGTTGCAGTTGGCTTCCAAACTTTACGGTTTCATTTACAAATTTAAATGTGGTGTGATGATACTTTGTGGCTTTGAGTACTCTAAAGACGCTTGTTATAAACACTCTAATGACTGTTATTTATTATGTGTTACACCCGCAACAGTACGTGGGTAGTAGTAGCACCCATGACTGAGATTGGTGGTTGCTGTTATGTTCCTGTGTTTTCTGTTCAATGAAGGCGTGTATGGGGCAGAGCAGCAAACGTGAAATATTATAGCTGTCTCTGTTTTCTCCACAACGCTCGCCTCATTACTGTACACAGAGGAGTTCCAAAAAATCGATTATTACATGCGTCGTGATTCGACATGTGACGATTCGATTCCGATTCATAAAGGTTAAAAAACGATGATTTTCCCTCATAACTTTATGGCAACCGCTTGTAGCAGAACGAAATTCAAGACACGTCTGCCGCCCGTGCACCGTTAATGGGCGCACGCACGTTATGATGGATGATTTACTCCTTTTTAAAAGACTGGAAAATTTGTGTATGAGACAGGAAAGTACAGAAGCGCAACCCGGCGGTCGCTCTTTTGTGCGCATTTTTAGAGCAAGAAGGGAAGAGAGATAGTTCGTTGCTCCTTGTCTTGTAGATGGAGCAGCAGTAGCTTTAGGCCATTTCAATTGAAAAATGTCCTGAGTGTGTTGCTAAGACCCGTGTGCATCTATAAGAAATGAGTTCACAAACCCTCTTGTACTGTTTAGCATTTAATGTTGTTGTTTTTGAGATGTTTATAGTTAGCGCCGAGCGCTAAGCTAATTCGCTTACGTGTATTTCATATGCAGAACGTGGAAAACCATGATTAAGTACAGCGGTAACTCTACAAACATGCGAAATACTACAGAAATCTGTGAAAACAAAGTATATTGGTTAAAAGAAGTCTTATTTCTGAAGACACTGTTTCCAGAAAATGTGGAATTCATTCCAACTGTGTAAATTTTATTGCATTGTTGAGAGAAATAACTACTCCCTTTGAAATGGTTAATGTTTTTGCACTTCCTTGGAAAAAAAATTAATAAATAAAAAAGCAGCTTAAGGGCAGCTTTTTGTTGTATGGGCATGTTTCCATCGTTCCTGTTGAATCATTAGGATAATTTAGAAAAGTAATGGACATAAATTCGTATGGCTACTGTATTAACTATTAATGTACGATGCATCGACAGTCGCGATAATCATGATAACCGCGATCATCTTTAATACCGTGATCATTGTTCAATAATCGAATCGAAGCACCCTGAATCGTAATCGAATCGAATCGTGGGGTGCCTAAGATGGCACACCCCTACGTGTGCACTGTGATGGAAAAGTGATTGTGCTTTAACCCCTTTATGTTGTCCTTTTACTATTACTACATTGCAAATGCAAGTATGTTTTATCTGCCATTCGTTTGAATTACGTTCACGTTACACAACGCTGGGCCATACTGCTAGTATGCTATCTATTTATGACTTATACCATGGATGAATTATCAGTCCTCTCATGACAATGTTTAAACGATTAATCGACTATTCATTTTAGGGCTGCATCTACCGATTGTTTTAGTAAACGATTAATCTATCAACTAGTTAGTTCGAGTAATCTGATTAGGAACATTTAATGCATTGGAGAACAAATTTTAGGAGATGTTGAATAAAGGCTCGCAAAGATTGCACTTTCAAAAGAGCATTAACTCATTCACTCCCAACCATTTTCACCGGTGCAACACCCTTCGCTCTCGTCTGTTTTACTGGATTTTGACTGATTTTGCAAGGCCCACAGAAAATTCTGTTCTATTGCTATATAAACATGGAACCCACCAAAAGAAAATGATTAGACTCTCTTCTTTCAGCAGTGAAAAAAATAAGTTCATATCTTTTTCCATTCTTTAGAAATCAGAATTAGAACATAGCTTAGTTTGAGCAATTTTCCAATTTCTGATGAAAAAACAGAAATTGAGCTTTTTGTGTAAGCAAACATTTCAAACATAAGTTTGACTTTAACACAGCTATTTTTTGCTTTAGTTACATCCCAAACATCTGAATGTTTTCCATTTAGAAAATAACATAATCAACAAGACAAATTGAGCTTTTGAATGCAAAGTAACAATTTATTTACACATAACTAACTGAGAGATGACGCTGTTGTGGCCGCAACAGCCGGGTAAACTTTTCCCTCATCGCCCCGTCTCATAAAGATGAATTTTTTTTTTTGTCACTGCTGGGTCTGCTCGGCGAACAGCACGGACTCAACGGCATCGTCCGCTGCACTGGTGGTCCCGGTCATTCTGCTCGGTCGTCCAGCGCCTGGCATCCCGGGCGTCCTCTAGGTTTTTCTCCATTCGGTCGTCTTCCGCCGGCAGCCTGACCGTTCATTGCCGTTGAAACGGGTTGCGGGTCTTAGCAAATGTGCTACTGCCATCTAGTGGCCAGTTTTTTTGCTTTAAAATGGATTTTCAGCTTTGTGCTTTGGAGCTAAATTGAATCAGAACCCAGAGATGTCTCTTGTAAAAAAAAAAAAAAAAAAAAAAAAAAAAAAAAAAACCAACAAAAAACGTAAAAGACGAATAAATACGTCTTTAGGGCACTGAAACAATTAAAAATAGAACGTATTAATACGTTTTTGGGAGCAAATGAGTTAAATGCAAATACAACATAAAATTCCTGAATTCATCTTCAAACTAAGGAAAATTGCACTTTAATTTAGAAATAAATTAAAATACCTGAGTTTAGCCTCAAACGGAATAAAAAAATGAGCATCTAAATGCAACAAAAGAACAATTGGCTAGCTTGCATAGCAAAGCTCTGCTAGCTTAAATGCTACAAAATGCTCTTTTTTTTTTCAATGCTCTTAACAAATCGTTCAAACACATATGAACTCAAAAAAACTGCTAAACGTACCTATAACATAAATTACAAGTGCATAAACAAAAACTTACCTAATATTGGTCTTAACAGGTAGCAGCTGGATTCAGCTACGTTAAATGAGATATGTCATATTCACTGTTGCTTCTAGAAGGCAGTGTATCCACCCAAATCAATAAAAATAAAGGCAAACGCTTTAAAAACAAACCATTGCGACGTCACTCTAATTAAACAAATCCTCAAGGCAGCAGAATTTGAATCTAAGCTTTTTTTAATCAAATTAATCGATCAATCGTTGCAGCACTATTTCATTTGGTAATAATCAATTAGTTGTCATTTAAATGTGATGGCCCTAGTCATCAGACATAATGGCCCTCGAAATAACACCATAGCAAAGATTTAGTCACCCCTGCTATAGTTAAAAAACATGTGCAAAAGAAAAACTGGGATCACCTTTAGATTTCTTACCCAAAAAATTATTTTGAACCTGAAACAACATTAGTTGTTCAATGGCAGCAAATGAGTTAACATGCTTAGCAAGTCTTACTTTAATCATTGATGGCACGCCTGCTACAGGTCATGGAGGACATGTTCAGACGGACCACCGAGCACGTGTTGGACCGCTGCCCTCAAGACGTGGACTTATTTCATAAGCACGTGACACCAGGACACAGGGTGAGTCCCTGACGTTCTGCCCAGTAACAGGCCGACCAATGGTCTCATTGCGCTTTTCTTCTGCATCTCCGACTTGATGAAAGGATGCAGTGGAAACCATGTTGAAGGACAAATTTCATGTGTAAGTTGTTTTTTGCTTAGTGATTGAGTCACTAAACTATTCATAGATGGCAATCTTTTAAATTTTTGCTAGAGTTCACGTGCTTTGACAAAAGTTAAAGCAAGTCTTTCCACTTCCAGGGTGACCTACAGTGAGGCTATAAATATCCTTAAGCAAAGCTCTCAGGCGTTCGCCTTCCCAACCAACGTATGTATTATCACTTTGTCATCTAAGATGCTCAAATGCCACATTGACGCCCTCTTGGTGCTTCTCAGTGGGGTTGCGACCTCCAAACGGAGCATGAGAAGTACCTGGTGAAACATTGCGGAATGCGTCCACTCTTTGTAGTCGATTATCCCTACCAGCTCAAGCCGTTTTATTCCAGAGATAACCAAGACAGTCCCCTTCATACGGTGGGTTGAAAAACGGCAATGGTGGAGTGAGTAGACATTATGACGTGGTGTTTTGAAGTGCAGGCGGCCGCTGTGGATCTTCTGGTGCCTGGTGTTGGGGAGCTGTGTGGGGGCTCGCTAAGGGAAGAGAGGCTGGACCTCCTAAAAGCTCGCTTGGAAGAGTGAGTTTACATTCATGCAGATAAACATACTGGACTGTCTCAGAAAATTAGAATACACAATATTCTAATTTTCTGAGACAGTCCTGTACATTAATCCACCATTTAAAGCAGGGGTGTCCAAACTTTTTGCAAAGGGGACCAAATTTGGCGTGGTAAAAATGTGGGGGGCCGACCTTGGCTGACGTCCTTTACATAGAACAATATACAGGACTGTCTCAGAAAATTAGAATATTGTGTATTCTAATTTTCTGAGACAGTCCAGTATAGTGCAGTGGTACCTCAAGATACGAAAAAATCATTTCATGAACATTTTTTCATAGCCTTTTTTGCTTCATATTATGAAAAAAAATTGTCATACAACATATAATACTCACTGTAATGTATAATTCCCGCTCGCAGCAATGCAATAATATACTAGAGCTGTCCCGACTAGTCGACATAGTCGACGTCATGGATGACGTAAATCCGTCGACGAGCACATCATCCCGTCGACGGTTAATGAAGGGTTAAAAAAATATATGCGTGGAAAGTTCAGAATGTCGGACGCTCTGTATGCAAGCGGGGAAAGCGGCACAAAGCCAAAAGAGCACACCAGAGTGTCCAAAACATTGACTTATTTCAAAGAAACGAAGGAGGGTACACTCTTGTGTCCTGTCTTTTCAATGCCAAGCTTGGCTGCACGTCGGCCGTGAATAAACACCTAAAGCGCCGTCACCCAGTTTGTAAGTCCATCTAACTAACTAACGACATCTTTTATCGAAGTTGCTAAGCCTGTCGCGATACGCAATGAGTCCATTTATCGCACGGCAAATAAAAATGAGGGCTGCGTGCTTGCATACAGTGGTGCGTGCGTGCTGATGGCATATGAGACTTCAGTTCCTTTCTCTTATCAGCACGCTGTAGAATTAAAGTTCAGACATACAAAATAAGAAAACACATCTATATGAAACACTAGCCACGTTTACATGCTGACTTTTATTCATACCGATTCAAATCATTCCGAATGGAAATTTCAGATCAGCTGTTTTCATGTCACTTCATCTATTCCGATCCAGCGTTTACATGTGACTGCCTTTATTCCGAAAGGACGTTTGACAACTGCCGTCTGACATGCGCAGATTAATCAAAACAAAGCGTCACGTTGCAAAACATGGAGATCGATCGTCGGAGTGCTGCTGTTTTAACTTTGACCCACTTGTTGTGTTTGTGGGGTCGTATCCGCTTCTGCTGTTTTGCTCTTTTGCCTTGTAGTAGCCGGTTTTCCACCGGTTTCTGATCTGGTCAACGCTCCGGTCTATTCCGGCTTCGTGTAACCTCTCGTGAACTTTTTTAAATAGTTCACTGTTCCTCGTTTTACGCCCGTCTAAGCGAGCAATTATATTCAATTCTTTTAAAGTTTGAATTAAATACAATCTTTCCGCCGGACTCCAATTAGGTGCGCTGTGCTTGGAAGCCATGTTGCAAGTGACGTTACTTACGTCACAAAGTGACGTCACCACGTCAGTACGGAGCATGTGCAGAAAGAACGCAACCAGACACCATTCCGCTTCCCTGTTTACATGATATAATTTTACTTCTAATCGGTTTGGGAAAAGGAATATTCCACCCCTGTGAAACGGAATGAAATTCCATTTGGTTTGGGCCTGTTCATTCCGAATGAGGTGTTTATATGGAACACATTTATTCGGTTTGAACAAATATTCCGATTGTAATTGGAATATTTGGCTCCATGTAAACGTGGCAACTGTAACGTTAGCACTGCTACACTGAGGTGAATGGGGGAAAAAGGCAACCTACTTTAGCCTGCTATAAAACATTGACAGTCGTCTCGTGAAAGCAAACTTGCGGTTAAAAGGTGACACTTCAAACATGAAAAATCGCTGGTTAACAGCATTTGCTAGCGAAAAAAAAAATATCACTGACACTCCATGCAATGACAAAAAGTGCTTTTTTGCGGCGTATAAAGCTGAAGTTAGCTGTTTAGCGAACGTACTTCCGGTGAACATTTCAAAATAAAAGCATGTCATGTTCGTTATATAAATAACGATTTCTGGAGTTAATCCCACATACTTCAGAATTCAGATTCTACACTAAGAATACCTTTAAAATGACACCCTTTATGAAAAATCTGATTAGCAATGAATAATTATTATAATACTATTATACAGTGTATGTAATATTATACTATAATATTAATGCTAGGTGTTTTTTTTTTTTTTAAGAATTGTTCTGAATCATGTTGGAAAGGTGAAGTCAGTGTTCTGAATCTGTTTACATTCCATTCTTTTGCCCTAGTTAATTCTATCAGCATTTGGACTCATTGTTTATTTGTGATTTATTATTGTTATTTACGTTTTTTTTTTTTGTACTTTAATAAATAATTTTAGGGTTCTAATTTTTTTTTGTGAATTGATAAGCATCACCCAAAAAATAATTGCTTAATTAGTAGGAAAAAAAAAATGTTTTTTTAAATAGATTAGTCGACTAATCGTAAAAATAGTCGGCTGACTAATCAGGAGAAAATTAGTCGTTTGGGGCAGCCCTATTATATACGTTTGACTATAAATGATAACAAACAGAATATACACACCAAAATGTTCTACACAATGCTCATTCATCTGAAACGAGAGAATATACAGTGGGGCAAATAAGTATTTAGTCAACCACTAATTGTGCAAGTTCTCCCACTTGAAAATATTAGAGAGGCCTGTAATTGTCAACATGGGTAAACCTCAACCATGAGAGACAGAATGTGGAAGAAAAAACAGAAAATTACATTGTTTGATTTTTAAAGAATTTATTTGCAAATCATGGTGGAAAATAAGTATTTGGTCAATACCAAAAGTTCATCTCAATACTTTGTTATATACCTTTTATTGGCAATAATAGAGGCCAAACGTTTTATTTAACTCTTCACGAGCTTTTCACACACTGTTGCTGGTATTTTGGCCCATTCCTCCTGGCTGATCTCCTCTAGAGCAGTGATGTTTTGGGGCTGCCGTTGGGCAACACGGACTTTCAACTCTCTCCACAGATTTTCTATGTAGTTGAGATCTGGAGACTGGCTAGGCCACTCCAGAATGAGCTGGAGCCTAACAAACTAGTTAAGCGCCACTAAGGGGTGACAAAGTTTAACAAATATAGACAGGCAAGCAAAAGACATGACGCAAATTTAATGTGATCAGATTTTAGTCTTATTTTTCATGTCGTAATGAGCAGTTTTATAATTACTTTACTGTCAGGTTAAGAAACTGCAGACTCACTGTTGATCAGGTAATTCGACTTTAAATTTTAATGCGGCTTGCACCTCTTCTCTGTATTGTGGATTGCTAGGTGGAAATGCTGAAAAATGTTGGAAATTATATCTATATTTTTTTTTTTTAGAGTCGGATTAGAAGACACCTACAGTTGGTAAGAACAAACATTTATTGATAATTAGCTCTGTTGTGTCCATGAGATGAGATTTTACATGAATGTCCACATTAACTCATTTACTGCCAATGACGGCGAGAGACGTCAAATCCATTTAGGATTAATTCACCCCTTCAATTCACAACAGAAAGATGATAAGACATCTATCACTGTCAATGGCATGAAGAGTTATGAAACAATGAAATTGTTTTCAGGTATTTGGATTTGAGGCGTTTTGGCTCCGTTCCACACGGCGGCTTTGGAATGGGATTTGAACGATACCTGCAGTGCATTCTGGGAGTGGACAACATCAAAGACGTGATTCCCTTCCCTCGATTTGCATATTCTTGTCTGCTGTAATGTTACGTCTAACTGACGGCTCGCTAAGGGCGTAACATAAAACAAATCACACGTGTACAAGTGGACACAAATCGATTTATTTACCTAGCCAAATGAATACAAAATACAAAGGAAGCTGGCTTCAGGGTAAACCCAGGCCAAAACAACAAACAAAAGGAATCTACACTTAAGCCCCACCTGCTAACTAAACCCTGATCGTACAAAAAGAGATAACAAAAAGACAGCCGCTACCCTGGCTTCCTACAATAAACAAAACAGAAGAAAACGGGTTGAACAGAAATGGCAGCTTACTCCTACTGCTTCAGTGCTCTTATTTACAGTGGTGAACAAAAACGATCAGATAATGGCAAAACACAAAAGACTTCACCGAAAAAGCAGGAGCGTAACAAACAAGCGATTGAATGCGAAGACGAATGGATGCCGAGCAAACAGCTGGCGAGGAGGAACGCGGCACGAACGCTGTCAATGCGACCTCCCACAGCGTTGACAGCGGCTGGTTTTTGAAGTTGGTGGTGTCCTTCAGCGGCCAATCAGAGGCTGCCACGACGTCTGCCCATTTGGTGTCGATCAGCACACGTCACGCTGGGAGGGGAGGCAGCCAGCTGGCGAAGGTGATGATCAGCTGACTGCAAGCTTCGCAACATAAAACAACACTTAAACGGCCAGGACCGTCACATGTAATATCTGCAGGTTGTCTTTTTATTTTATTTTATTTTATTTTTTTTTTTTTTAAGGCTTCCAAGAAATTCAAAATATGT
Organism: Corythoichthys intestinalis; assembly: GCF_030265065.1. Taxonomy (NCBI): domain Eukaryota; kingdom Metazoa; phylum Chordata; class Actinopteri; order Syngnathiformes; family Syngnathidae; genus Corythoichthys; species Corythoichthys intestinalis. The sequence goes on from NC_080400.1 coordinate 7,200,780, forward strand.
TATAATTTAACAATAAATCGTGTTTTTAAACCCAAAAAAGGCTGCCGGCATTCTTATTTTTTTGATGGATGTTCACTTCAGATCAAATCAATACTGAATGCTTAGACGTTACTGCATGAAAAACTGGCATAATTCTGCATATTATTACACAGGGTCAGGTATAATTATTGCAATATATAGGAATATATATGGCACAAAACACTCAGGTGACTTGAAGTTCCGCTCTGAGACCCCCAATTTGGCCAAATTTCAAATTTGTCCGATATGCATGTGTGATACGTCATTAGAAAGCTTAAAATATCCATTTGCTGGGGGAAGAAAAAATTTGAACAGTAGGGATTTTTTAGGGCAAAACCCTATCTGGAGGCGAAAGCACGCGAGAGCAGAATTACAGACGCCATGACTTTTAACGAGATATTATCGCGTACTTACCTTGTTTCGATCCAAAAACTCCATGTAGCATGTATCACTGAGTGTCAAGACACAGTTGTGAATGCCCACAGCTGGATTTTTTGGGGGAATTTTATGGGTGAAACATGGCAATATAACAAGGGTTGAGATGCAGAAATCGTAGACATCAAGGAGTGGTCGAGATTTCCTTTTTCATATATGTTTTTTTTTTCTTTTCAAATTTTCTTTGTTTGGATCGATTATTTATCATCTAACATATCGAAGAAAATGCGACAGTAACAAAAAAAAAAAAAAAAAAAAATACAATTAAGCGATACTTATGAGGTAGATATCCGTGACTTTTTTACAGACGCCATTTTTTTCATTGTGACGTCATTTGTTTAAAAGTAAAATATGCGAATGAATAATTTTTTAAAAGTCGTCTTTTTTTTAAACGAAATATTAGACATCAATAAATGATTCTAAGCTAAAAATGACATATTTTGAATAATAAATATAATTAATTACCTTAGTTTTATGGCAGGGGTAAAACAAGCGGTTGTGCGACGTCTGTTAACGGGGGTTTTCAGGGTAAAACGGACAAATTAAAAATAGTTCGGGGGCTTAATGCACCATGAATCTGCTATTGCAACATATAGACATATTGTTCTATCAAACACAACAGTTGTTTTGGCTTAAAATACGGCAGTTTCTTTTAAAGAGGAGTGGAAGAGCAGAACCTGCTTTTTCAGTCTTGTCTGTGTTTTCCGCCATATACATTGTCACTAGATGGCAGCAGTGATCTTTAAAACATCTCACTCCGACAACAGGTAATCCCCGGGTTACGTTGTACCCGATTTAGGTTATTTCAACGTTACAAAGCCTGTGTCTCATTTATTTTGTTAATTGCTTTTGTTTTGTGATGCATGCTTTTATTTTGGGGCTGGAAGCAAAGAGCAGGCAGTCCACCCCACACACACACACAAGGAAGAGCAGAGCAGAGCGAGACAGGGGACAGCCTGCACGCACATTTGTTGCTTGTGAAGCATCCAGAGGCGACGACTGTATGTAGCTCCTTTTGTACGTATTATTGTGCGTTTTCAATTCTGGTCGAATACTCAGGGCGACCTTATGTGATGGTTTTTTTTTTGTTTTTTTTTTGATGATGTGCGGACGCTAACTGATACATGCTAATCATTTGTTATTGCTATATCAGCAGTTACTTGTACACACAAATTTGAATTGCTGTTGTTGAAGAGGAGACTGACTTAATTTCATTTTATTTTAGTGTAATTCTGAAAGTGTTGCTGTCACGAGCAGATGAATAATGT